>NW_024353907.1:1549029-1569332 GCF_902729225.1 Pteropus medius | reverse complement strand
AATTCTTTAATGTCACCGCATATTTGACCCCTTTTACTCCATCTACCTCCCCGCTCCCACCTCCACCTCTAACCTCCAGTAACCACTAATCTATTGTTCATGTCCATGAGTCTCTGTTTATCCTGTTCATTTGTTGCTTTTAGATTTATATTCCACATAGAAATGATATCATGTGGTTTTCAACTTTTTCTGTCTGGCTTATTTCACTTAGCATTATTATCTTGAGGTCCATCCATGTTGTCGCAAATGGCCTTATTTCATTTCTTCTTATGGCTGTGTAATATTCCATACTTGTCCTGTTGATAACAGGTATTCTAACAGGTGTGAGATGATATCGCATTGTGGTTTTGATTTGCATTTCCCTAAAGGATGATGAGCATCCTTTCATATATTTATTGGCCATTGGTATGTCTTGCAAGAAGTGTCTATTCAGACCCTCTGCCCATTTTTTGATTGGATCATTTTTGTTGTTGTTGTTATGGAGTTGTATCAGTTATTTGTATATTTTGGTTATTAGGCCCTTATCCGAGATATTGCTTGCAAATATATTTCCCATTCAGATAGTTGTCTCTTTACCTTGTTGACAGTTTCTTTTGCTGTGCAGAAACTTTTTAATTTGATGTAGTCCCATTCATTTCCTTTAGCTTTTACTTCCCTTGTCTTTGAGGTCAAATTCATAAAATCCTCTCTAGGTCCAAGATCCTTGAATTTAGTTCCTGTGTTTTCTTATATGCACTTTATTGTTTCAGGTCTTATATTCAGTTCTGTTATCCATTCTGAGTTAATTTCGGTGTGTGGTGATAGACAACAGTCTAGTTTCATTTTTTTGCAGATGGCTTTCCAGTTTTCCCAGCATCATTTATTGAAGAGGATTTCCTTTCTCCACTGTATGTTTTTGACTCTTTTGTCAAAAATTATTTGTCCATATAAACATGGGTTTATTTCTGGACTCTCGATTCTGTTCCATTGGTCCGTATGTCTGTTTTGCTGCCAATACCATGCCATTTTGATTATTGTTGCTTTGCAGTATAATTTGAAGTCAGAAAGAGTGATCCCTCCAGCCTTGTTCTTTTTTCTCAGGATGGCTTTGGCAATTCAGTGAACCCCAACAATTGGTTTATAGATAAGCTAAGGAAATAATCTCTAGTTTCCATTTGTCTCAAAAGTATAATTTAATACCCTCTACCCAAAAGCAGTTGTTTCGTATTGCCAGTATGTTGTTCTTAACTTGGGATTATTTAACCTAGATAATAGTAAGAGAAACTGAGAAGTGGGTTTTAAGATTCATCAGGCTTTTCTGCAGAACCAGACAGCTAGCTGTTCCTCATTTGTCAGAGGTGTTGCTATGTGCTCACCAAATCCTATTTTATATTCCACTATCTGAATACATAGGAAGGTTATAATCCCCAAATTCCATTGCATTGAGGTTGCAACTGTGTGAATGGATTCTGGATAAGTTGCCTATGGAAGTAGTTTGAGGACATGTTTTTGGAATGGTATAGCTTCAAGATGGTGGAGTTTCTATGTCTTGGGTGATTGGGCATGTAGCCACTGAGATTTTAGGGTTTATTTGTTATTCTTTCCTCACTAATCCACTTACCATTAATAGGAAGCTGTGACTGAACTGAAAATTTCAGAAATTAGGTTAGAATTATATTATGGTTCTTAAGCAAACATTTCAGAAAAAAACTACTTTATACTCAATAATGTGGGAAGTTTGTAAGTAAACCAGGAGTTTGCTGAGGTCTCTCCTTTCTTTCTTAAGATGTATCATTTGATTACCTATAAATATGGCCAAAAGATTTGGTCTTATTCTCTGCATATGTTCTCTCCAGAACATTTTTTCATAGGGGCTTGGTGCTTACTGCAGCCTCTAGGAAGATTTTTAGGGCCAGAAATCACCACTATGTTCTTTCTCAGAGATATGAGAGATATCCTCTCGCTATCCTGTCCCTAAAGGGATGAAACATTTTTACAAAGAGGAACAGAGAGTGGAGATAGAAATTAAAGTTTTTGCTGCATTTAAATTTTTTTCTTTCCATCTCCCAAGAGATTCACTCAGAGACATAGGTTTTCCCTTGGAGAAGGCCTCCCTTCGTCAGCTTCCCCTAACTCCTAATGGGCTTTTCTACTCTTAGGTTTGGCTTCTTCTTCTCAAGAATCCTTTCAAATCTCTCAATCTGAATACTTTCTCTTCCTTGTCAGGAAAACCATATCCTATCCTACAGGAAAAGATCTATCTGGCTCTTTGTTCAACACAGAGATACATGACCTAGACCCTTCTTCAAGGAAAGATTTGTGACCTAGCTATGAAGAGTGCAGTCAGCAGGCAGCTTCCAGCTGTCAGTGCCTTCAAGGTCTGCCTCATCTACAGAGAGCAGCCTTGACGGAGGTCACACCTCCTGGGTTAGCACACATCCAATGATTGAGGTATAAAGGCCTTCCTATTTTGAATTGATGGGAGACAACTTTGATAGACAATTCTATCTTCTGAGATCTCCATTGGATTGAACTAGGTTGTATTGGAACTACACTGTAGTTCAGCTTATTCCTCTGTTCCTTCTCCTTCAAACATGTAGATCTCTAATAAACATTTTGTACCCCAAACTTTACCACAGCATCTGCTTCCAGAGGCCTTAACCTGCAAGAGGCTCTCTGGACCCTGTCTGGTTCCTGAAGTCATCACTAAGTCTCCTGCATTTATCTGGGTAGACCTTGATGTTTGTCACTGGTTGTTCAGCAGGTAGTAATGGGGGTAAGGTGTGTGTGTATTCGGTTTGAGTTCTACTATTGCCCAAGAGAGATGCCAGCCATGCAGCTCTGTGACTCAGTGATCTAATCACTTCTTTTAAATGCTAATGTTCGTTTATTTTAGAGATCATACAATCCAAGTACATATTGAAAAGCTATTCCCCAAAATTAGAAAAAGGCTGTCTTTGCATTTAGAGACAGTGTAAAGTGTGTTTTTTTGTTAATATTTGAGAATATCATTGCTATACTTTATATTTCTGCTATAATTCAATAATTCAATTCTGATATATAAAAGAAAATTCAATGGGATAGATGAAAGTCATAAGAAGTGTTAACCATAAATATTAAGTAAGCTAGAATCTTATATAATAAAGGCAAGATTCAAAAGATGTGTTTAGTATAGATAATGAGTAAGAACATAGCTTATTGGACAAGCAGAATATATAATAAATTTTAAACTTAGATAGTAAGGTAATAACTTAAAAGATATGTTATTAGTTAAATAAGTTGAACATATAATAGAACAGACAAGAGTGTTCTTATAGATATAAAGTGATAGAAAGCCAAGAGCAAATCATGATCGTGCTACCCCTGGCTATGTCACTCCTAAATTCGCCAGCCAATGATGACATTTGTAGGGTAAAATTATGGCATCTTATGTGCTCTTCCCGAGAAAAACAAATGAATCTCACAGCTGTTTAGCAGGCTTATTGACAAAGTACATCTGTGTTCAGGTGTGTTTGTCCCTGCATCTCTTCCACAGAGCAATTTTATGCCACTAGTCTTAGGAATCTTCCATTTGTTGGCTGAGAACACACAGTAAGTAGTTTTATAACTACAATATAAGTGGGGGCATTGATGTGGCAGGGAAGAGAGGGAGAGAGAAAAGAACATTCGAAGGATTCAGGCATGTGGTCCTTCTACCTGCTTATATGCTATCCTAAGTGTATTAAACTGTCCCATCTTCTCCCTCTTGTTTCTCACTGTGTTTTAAATTGATTTAATAAACTGTTTGTTATTTGCATCATAATTTGGTCTGTGAACTTTTCTCTTCCATAACCTCTGGGTGTTGTGGGATAGCTTACCTGATAGTGATGATGGCCACCATCAAGCAGCTCTATGGTAGGACCTACCTCATGAAGAACTGAGGCCTCTGGCAAATGTGAGTGATCTTGGAGTTGGATCTTCCAGCCTCAGGCTTTTTTTTCTCATTGAGTGTAAGATGACTTGAGCTTTGGCCAACATCTTTATAACCTTGTGGAAGACACCTGAATCACATCTTTTTTTCCCCTAGTTTTATTATACACATAAAGAGTTTATATTTAGTTCAATATTTGCACAAATTTAAGCAATAAAGTATTAAAATAATATAAACAAAATTCTTGGGATCTGCAGAAAATTAAAAAAAACTCTTTAATAATTAAAAAAATCTATCTTAAGGGAAAATTTTATTGCCATTGCCATCGTCTTGATTATGACCTCATGGCAGATCCTGAATCAGAACCACCCACTAAGCCACTCTCAAATTGTTGAACCACAGAAACTGTTAGATAAATATTTGTTGTTTTAAGCCACCAAATTTTGAGTTAAGTTGTTACCCAGCCATAGGTAACTAATACAATAATCTACTATGATGATAGATAAGGGTGAGGGGTTCTTATATAATTAATATTCATGAAAAGGGAGTCCCTCGTTTCTTTCCAAAAGTCTGACTTTATCTTGTGACAACAGAGAGTAAAGAAACCAACAGTTTGTAGAGCATAAAGAATCAACATTTCTAGATTTGCGGAAAGAATTACAAGAAACTCTGAATTTAAAATTGTTTAATTTTCATAAGGCTATGTCACTTTCATATTTAAAAAGCTTGGAATACTTTGCTTTACCCTTTCTGCATTTGAATGATGAATGGTATAGCTAAGGGAGTCAATGCTTCATCAGAGGCAAAAACCTCATATGGATTTAATGCCTTATCATTGCTCCTCAAATTTATATTTAACGTAAAATGTATATAACAAATACCTCCTTTCTCCATGAGAAAGGAGAGGTATAACAAATACCTCTCCTTTCCCATGGGAAAAAAATGTGTTTATTTAATTTAATAGTAAGCTTAAGTCAATCTTCAGGGAATCTCAAAGATTCAGTACTTGCAGCAAAATTGATCCACAGCTCTGTAGCAGGCTTACTTTACAACACAATGTAGTACTATATGCATTTCTTGTTACAATGCCCTGCCTATCTTGTGGTAATGCCAAAGTCACATTTTTTTCTTGGTGGACTTGATAATAAGTCCAAATGTTAGAAGGAAGAAATATTTGGGCTTTCAGAAATTCACAGTTCTACTTTTCTATCAAAGATTAGCTGAAAATTTTGAGGGATGAATGCATACCTTGATTTTCTCTACCAATGCACCCATAGAATTGGGACTGTTTCAGAAACTTGTTTATATATTTTATAGTCGTTATAAAACTTTGTGGCATAAATATAAATATATATTTCTGTGCTAAGAATACCCTCATTAGTTTGTAAATTCCTTGTGGGCCGTGTAGAGCAAAGAAGAAAGCACAGACAGGCAGTATGACACAGGTGCAGCACATAATGTTCTTGCTTTGATTTTGCTCATCACTAAAATGGACATAAGAAATTTAGTCTCACATTGGTCTTGTAAGGCCTCAGTGAAATAATATATGCTGAAAATCTGTCACATCATAGGCACTCTTTCCTTTTCCACCTTTATTCATCCCACCCATACATACTCCATAACATTTCATGGTACCTACTGTAGTGTTTCTCTGTGAATATTTATTGAATTTGTTATTATTTTATTAATATCAAAAACACTTTAGAGTTGTATAAACTCTAGTGATATCAGAAATATCTGTTACTGGCTAACCAAATTATTGTGTATATGTGCGTGTTATTATAATTATTATACTGTCTGCTGCATTCTTACTAATATGAAACAAATCAGTCTAGACAGAGAATCATAGAAGTACATGATTTTCCTTTAGAAACTGCTACTCGCCTTCCTTCTCCTCAGTCATCTACGTTATCTTTTAGAAATACATTTTGTTAGAATATTCAAGAGTTTTTTTGTCATTGTTATCTGAATACCATTTTTATGTTAACCAGAAATAGTGGCTTTAATAAACTTGTAGGTTAATCTGATTCTATTATCTATCCCTTAAAAATATTGTTGTGTTTGTGAAGCTTATGTTTTTCTCTTTAGACCAGTGAGTCTCAATCTTGTACATAAGAACCTTGGAGAGCTTGTTAGAAAAGCAGATGTTGGTCTTATGTCCTTCTATTCTGATTCAGTAGGGCTAGGTTGGGGCCAAGGCATCTGTATTTTAAGCAAAGAAAGGAGCCTACAAGGGATTCTAATGCATATCAAAGTTTGAAACCCAAAGACAAACCTTTATTTTTTAGAGTTGAGATTATGATCTCTTGAAAAAATAAAATCCAATTCTTAAAAACTTTACTTTGTAATGATAACTCAATTGACCCTATTAATCGAGTGAAAATCAAGAGTTATTTTAGTGTCCTTCTTTCCCCTATTCCATATATCTAATCCACAGGAGAGTCTAGTACTTTCTATCTCTAAGACATATCTTGAATCTGCCCTCTTTTGTCACTCACCCTTGGCACCATTCTAGTTTAGGTATGGAGCACTGCAACAGTCTCAAACTGGCTTTCTTGGTCCACTTTGGATCAGCTTCAGTGCATCATTCCAAGTAGCAGCAAAATTAATCTTCTTAAAGTCCAAAATAGATCATGTCATCCCTTAGCTTAAAGCTCTTTCTTGGCTTCTCTCTGTACCTGGAATAAAAACCAACCTCCATCCCATGACTTGCAAGGCTCTGCATCACTTGTCCTTGCTTATCTTTCCAACTCCATCATGGACCACTTCCCCCAGCTTGGTGGGCTGCAGCTCCATGCATTTCACTTGCTCCAATATATCCAGTTTTCCCATCTTAGGGATTTACATAAGCTATTGCAGTGCTCTTCCTTTCTAATCTTTGTGGAGCTATTTCCTTCTTTCTTTAGGTCTCAGCTCAAATGTCATTTTTCTAGAGGAGCCTCCCTTGAAAGCCCATTCCAAGGTAGATTTCCCTTTCCTTCCACCTTCTTCTCTGTCTTAGACCCTTATTGGTCTCCAGTTTAGCAGCTATGACAAGTTATAATTATTTTACTGATTTCCATGTTTAATTGATTTTTCTCTCTCCTACAAGCAAGCTCAAGGAAGACAGGAGCTTGTCTCATTTTTCATTATTTTCTCAGTGACCCTTGCACCTTACAGTGAACAATACAAAACATTAGCTTGCCCTCTTTTTCCTATTCAATTTATCTTTATATTATCTTTTTTCCATCTATATATGATGGATAAAAATGATATTAAGTTATTGATAGATTGAGAACACTTGATTGGTTTAGTCTGAGATATTTACCTTTTCAGTAGAAAGTTTTCACTGAGTCACTGGACAGCTTAGTAATGGAGTTTGCAAATAAATAAAGCTTAACCAACAAGCTTTAAAGTTCCTTTGAATATTAAGAAAAGCTACAGAATATATTGAGGAAGGGGAGCAGAGGATGTTATCTTTAATACATCTCCAAATTAAGGCAGAAATGTGACAACAAAGAGAGGATAAATAATCTACCATCTTAAGGAAGTAATTCGCTGAAAGTCATCTGGCACAAAATACCCCCACCTAGTAAAATACCCAGAAAGATCTTCTATAGGGATACCCTTGTTATGTTATCATTCTGAATCCTCAGTAGGGCTGCTTCAATACAAGGATATAAAAGATATTGCTAAGCACACCTAGGTCTGCCTAAGCAGAAACTCCAGCCATTAAAACAGATTTCCAACATGTGTCAGTGGAAAACTGCCTACAGATTAAACTGACGGCATTTGTCCCACACACCGATAGACTAGCAGATAAGCTTTCTTGAAAGGAACATTTGCAAGAGAATTAGAAAGTGCTAACAGTCTGTCCAGTAGTAATGGTTTCTCTGACAGTCATATTCTTTCTGAGGCCCTCTAGGTGGACTCCAGAATCCATCTGATGTTGGAGGAAAGTGGAGGTAAGACAGGAAGTGACAAGTCCCTCAGAGATCTTTGTTCCTCTCCTATCACAGACAGAGCTCCGATCCTAGAAATATTCCTCCTCTTCATCAAAGAAGTTATTTTTTCAGGGTATGAATGTGGTTTGGGTTGGATGCTGCTGTATATTCCTGAATTGACTATAGAGGCTGTGCAGGTGACAGAGAAAGGTCATATTCAGCTGTCAGAGGCCAACCATCACCTTGTGAATCACAATGCTGTTAAACAGAAAGCTTTTTTGGGTAATATTTTTTTAAAAAAATAACTTTAGATTTAGAGAAGTGTTGAAAAAATAACACAGCTTTCCTGTATACTCTTTACCTAGCTACCCCCAATGTTAACTTTTTAAAAAATTTTACCTTTTTTTCTCAGCTTTATTAAAATATAATAGACAATTCATTGCTTGTAGTTACATTGTACAATTCAATGAGTTTTTTTAAATTATAGTTGGCATACAATAATATACCAGTATCAGTTGTACAGCACAGATATCTGAGATCCACATAACTCACAAAATATTCACCCCACTAAATCTAGTACTCCTCTTACCCCTTACATATTTATTACATTATTAACCATCTCCTCCATGCTACACTCTACATCTCCATGTCTATTCTGCAACTATTTGTACTTCTTAATCCTTTTGCCTTATTTTTCATCTCCCCCAATTCCCTTTCCATCTAGTAGCCCTGAAAATATTCTCCGTATCTATGAATTTATTTTCACTTTTCTTGTTGATGTTTATGTTTTTTAAATTCCATATGTACGTGAAATCATGCGATATTTGTCTTTCTCTATCTGACCCATTTCATTCAGCACAATACCCTCTAGGTCCATCAAGGCAATATCTTTTTCCATCCCCTTCTTTTTAAGTCTCTGTGTGTCTTTTAATCTGAAGTGAGTCTCTTGTAGGCAGCATATGTAGGGGTCTTGTTTTCTTATCCATTCAGCCACTTTCTTTTGATTGGAACACTTAATTCTTTTCCATTTGAGGTACTTGTTGATAAGAATGTAGTTATTGCCATTCTTATTCCCATTTTTGATACATGTTTTTTCTTCTTAAAGAAGTCCCTCCAACATTTTCTGTAATACTGGTTTGGTGGTGATAAATTCCTTTAGCTTATTTTTGTCTGGGAAGCTCTTTATCTGTCATTTGACTCTAAATGAGAGCTTTGCTGGATAAAGTATTCTTGGTTGTAGATCCTGGGTTTTCATCATGTCAAATATTTTGTGCCAAGCCTTTCTGTCTTACTTGGTTTCTTTTGAGAAATCAGCTGCCCATCTTATGAGTGCTCCCTTCTAGATAACTAACTGCTTTTCTTTTGCTACATTTAAGATTCTCTCTTTATATTTAATCTTTTCCATTTTAGTTATAATGTATCTTGGTGTGGGCCTTTTTGGGTTCCTGGTTTTTGTGACTCTCTGAGCTTCCTGGAGTTGAATGTCTATTTCCTTCACCAGGTTAGGGAAGTTTCCCATCATTATTTCTTCAAATATCTCTTCAATGTCTTTTTTTTTTCTGGTACCCCTATGACATGGATATTTTTACTTTTAATAGTGTCCTATAGGCTCCTTAAATTATTATTATAGTCTTGGCTTTTTTCTTGCCATTCTGATTGAGTGTCCTTGGCTTCTCCATCTTCTATGTAGGTCATTTGATCCTCTTCTTTATTCACTCTGTTTATAATGTTAACTTCTTATATAACTACTTACATTTATCAAAACTAAGAAATCAACATGGGTATAATACTATTAAACTACAAGCTTTATTAGGATTTCATCAGTTTTTTTCCACAGTAGCAATTTGTGGCTACGATTTTCTAATAGGAATAGCTCTGAGCCAAAAATTAAAAGTGGAGCACCTGTTTAATAAGTCAAAAATGAGTCCCAGGTGTTAGTCAGTATTCAACCAGCAGGTCTAGAAGCCAATCTATATAAAAAGAGTAGCCAAGAATCACTTAAGTTTTCTGAATATGATTGATAGGTAATTCTTCTTAGTAGCTTTGGCCTTTCGTTTAGGCAGTATAGCTCTTTCTTTAGTTAACTTTCTTCTATTTGCTGTTTTCTTTTGTCAACCCTGGTCTTTGTGAATCAGTGGTCCAGTGGAATAACAAAGTGGTTTGTTAACTATGAATTAGAGCAGCGGGCCTATTTTACTTTATTCTAGATTAAGATGAATCATGTAAATTTTGAAGTATAGTCAATGTGTGGGAATTATAGTAAATAACTGTAAGTACTAGTAAAATGATTTAACAGAGACAACATTTAATCCAGACTCTTTTGATTTTTTTTTCTACTTAAAACTATCTTATTAAATTAAATTAAGTTTAATTTAAGTTTCTACATCTAAATATGGTGTCTGCCATTTAGTTCTAAATTGAAAACTCTGCCTGATTTAACTTGGAACCAGACATTAAAGGTAACTTGATTTTAGAGACTACACTGCATAGGACAACCACAGATCAGTGATTTCAGACGCTCTTTACATTCTTCATCTCTCTTTTTGGCTCCCTCATATGTAAATTCTCTTCCAAATACAATTAACTTTCAGTACTGCAGCTGTGAGTTTAATTGAGAGGATGTCTCAGAAAACACTCTAACAATTTCTAAAAATAATTTATTAATATTTATGGATTATTCCTGTTACATAGGACTTATCTCAAAATTGGCACTACCTGGCTTTCTTCTTGTCATTAAGACTTGCCTGAAAGGGATCAGAGTCTTGGCCCATCAGCAATAACAACTTTACACTTTGCAGTGCACTGTAGCTCGCAAAGCTTTCCTACTTTTGTTCTCATTTCATCTTTAGGCAGCTCAGTGAAATCTGTATTTTATGACTCAAACAACGGAAGCTTTGGGTGTAGTTGCCCAAAGACACAGAGCTAATAAGTGACTGAGCTGGAATGAGACTCTAGGTTTATTTTTCCTGGCCAAGCAAGTTCTTAGTCTATACTCTAAACAAATTTCAATAACATTCAACTGTCAATGGCTCTCAAAAATAATCTGTCTTTGAAATCAGCTGGCCAAAGCTAACCTAATAATATGGGTCTTTCTTTGTTCAATTAAATTGCAAGAGAGGTGGTAATAAAGGACTTTCTCAAATTGTCAGCTGGGGTTATCACTTCTATTAATTTAGCTGTTTCTAGTAGAAATTTTTGCTATGGTAGAATAACTTGAACATTTAGTTCTGTTCTGCTCTAACTGACTTTACCTTTTCTGGACTCTTGCTCAATCAGTTGCCTTGATAGCTCTCCCCTAGTCTAACTTTTGTTCATGTATGAGTTTGCCTTTCTAATAAGATTAGTATTCAAGAGAAAACTTTTTATCTTGAGTTTCCTCATTTGCAAAGCACTAATAACATTAATTTTTCCTGATCTTAGTACTATCAGAACTTTTAAGACTTAATCAGAGTTAGACAGAGACTTAATTTCATAAAAAAAAACAAAACAAAAACAAACGAACAAAAAAACACTTGCAGACAAATCATGGGCAGCCATAGGCCCTGCTTAGATGTGTATTAAAAATTAGCTTAGAATGGGAAAGTAAACATTTGTCTTGCTAAACATCAAATCAAGATAATAGATACAGATAAAGCCAGCTGCAAATTATCAGAAAACATTTCTAAGTTATCACAGCTATAAAGTATCATATTATACCAAAGAGAGATATACCATGGCTAAGGAACCAGTGTGACTTAAGATCAGAAGCTCTATCGACCTAATCCATCAAAGAAGCAAATTAAAGGAAAAAAGTTATGTGATTATAATAATATTGGCTAAAAAGCCTGATAAAATGTAGCCAGACCTCCTTTGAGTCACTACTTTCTTATTCACTGAAAAACTTTGTTCTCTAAAATCATAGACTATAGAAATTTAACTATTTAAATTATATCAGTAAGATGAAACCCCCAGTTCTTGCCTGCAGTGTGAGTCTCTGTGACAAAGAGAAGGATCCTGGGTTTTCAACCCAGGTGCAGATAAGGAGTTTCAGGACACAAAATTCCTTATCTATTTTAACTTTGTTATTCCCAAGGACACAAGTGCTCGGGACCACTTCACACTGGAGACCTGATGTTAATATCTTTACATACTACCTGGCTTTGCTTTGAGATCATCATTTACCTGAACATTCCACACCTTCCCACCCCTGCCAAATCCTACGGTAACTACCTTTTCCTTTGATGAGAGATGCCCTGCAATTCCTCTGTTGTTCATTTTCACTTATTGCTATGAGTCAACAAACCTGACTCTGTCAGACGACAAATTTGTCCCTTTGTCCCTGGTGGTTTGAGGCTGATTAAATTAAAATAGATGGTCAAGGTTGTTTTCTTTTTTTTTTTCTTTTTTTTTTAAGGAAATATATGTTCACTTAAAAAGCACCAGTGCAGAATGATCTCAGAAGCATGATGGAGTCAGAAATGTCCCCAGATCTCTTGCCTTGAAATGACAATAGGCTGAACATCTAAAACTCAACAAAAACACCCAACCTGCACACAAGCAAGTCTGACCTAGTGATCTGCGAATAAGAGCTATCAAGTCAGAACCACGGGAGTTGGGTGGTAGACTTGGAGAAACAAAGAAGCTATTTCTTACAGCTGGAGCTCCATGCAGGAGGAGGGGTAGGGGAGAAGGTAGATTGGGTTCCCTGAACAGCCCTGCCTAGGAAAGCTGTGACCTCTACACAGCCGTAGTGACCAGGGATCAGGGCAGAAAGCATAGAAGTGAGGATGGCAGAGAAGCAACAGCTGATTATTAGTAGCCACGGTTACAAAACACAAGGCTGAGCTGCAACCCCCATCCTCCAACCTAGAGGGCACCTCTCCCTATATCCTACAAGACAGAATCTGAGCACACTCTACTGAAACTGTAGCTAACACTGACAGGGACTGAGACTGAGGGTAGCGAGTGTGATTAAATGTTTATAAGAAAAAAAGGCATTATTAAGACTACATAAAGCCGGGATCCAAGAGGCTTAGATGCCACCTACTGGAAACCAAAAGAAAAACACCTTCTTAGCAACAAGCTAAAGAGATCTTTATATAAAAAAATCTTCTTTCTGGAGGAAAAATAATCAGAATACACTTCCAATAATGCCCAAGTGGAGAAATAGTCCATTAAACACCATGAACAACCAAGGTGACAAGGTAGTTCAGAAAGAAAGAAAAATCTCCAGAAAATAAGCTTAAAGAAATAGAAATATATGACTTAAGTGACAGAGAATTCAAGATGGTACTTCTGAGGAAACTCAATGAAATCCAAAGTAATGCATATCAACAATTCCAGGAACTGAAAAAAACAACAAGATCAACAGAATGAGTTTTTTTAGCAAGGAGATTGAAACCCTTAAAAAGAACCAAATAGAACGTCTGGAGATGGAGAACACACTAAAAGATATGAAGAATGAAATAGCAAGCTTGGGAAATAGAGTTGACCAAATGGAGGAAAGAATCAGTAATATTGAAAACAGAAATCTAGAAATATATGAGAAGGAAGAAGAGAGAGACCGAAGAATGAAAAATAGTGAAAGTCATTGAGTTACATCATATCCTTTAAGGTATTATGGACTTGACTTAGCTTACAAGGACCTTAACTTTGCCTCTAACTTTCCATGTTATCTTGGGTGTATCTCTTTCCAGCTCAGTTTCCCTGTCTGTGAAAGGATAGATTGTTTCATTCTGTGTGCATAAGCTCTATTGGATTCTGGAATTTTTCAGAATTTCCTGTTTGGTTTTCAGAGGTTCCTTGGAGCTCTGAGGCAGATTTTGCTTTTCAAAGTTTTGCCCAGCTGAAAGACTACTCCTTACCATGTGAGGGTATTGTGCGACTGCAGCTCCATTTAAATCTATGGGCATTACATAAGGCTAGTTCCTAAAGCTACAGCCTTCCCACAACTCTAATTTGCTCTTACCAGGGAAAAGCTTGTCTGATTGGAGCTATCTTGGAGGTGGGGGGAAGGAATTTTGGCATCCTGCTTGGATCCTGAGCCTAAGAAATGACCTGGTCAGTATAATCAGCTTTGACATGTACCAGACCTTGGATCTGATGGGTTGTTGGTGAGCTATCTTTTGAATTCTGCATTTGATTGACACAACTCCAGTGTTCATTCCCAGAAAAAAAAATCTGTTTATTTTCAAATTGAGGATATCTAGGATTGTTCCTTATTTGGCCATGTCTCCCAGAGATCTATTAGATTTCTTGCTGAAGTCTCTCATATATGGAAGACCTCCTGATGATAAGACCTTCATCTTATCATCTAAGTAGTCATCTGCCTGCTGAGGCCAGGGAGGATAGTCTCTGCTTTACAGACTCCCAACACTTAATAGTCATGTTCCATTATAAGACCCTTGGGGACCTCAAGGGTATCCTATTAAATTTGAGGTTACTGTCTGCAGGATCTGCTGCTAGGACAGCAAGTAGGCAGGACTTGCATTGAGAAGGAGATGTCTACTTGTTTAAAAAGCACTGGGTAAATATCTGCTTATGTCTAATTCTAAGAGGAGGGGATGTACAGGAAAAGAGGACAAATAAGAAAGTGAAGAGGACGATGTCTCAAATTGAGCAAGGGAGGGAGTTGAATACATTTAAGAAACAGAATAAGTAGATATTTAAAACAGAAGTCAAATAACCATACATATAGGCAACTTTAACTACCAGAAAGAACAGCCAGGAGTGGCAAAGAGACATGGCTTACTACTTTATCTCCAGGATCTAGAATGAGTATTAGCTCTCAAGAAATTTACATTCTACCTCAGTGAGATAACACATGTATGTCAGAATGTTTAGAATCAAGTTCTATGAAGATAAAACAGAGTGATGTGGTTGAAGGTAACTACAGCAGGTGTAGCTGTTTTAGTTAAGGATATGAGGGAAACCTCTCTAGTATAGAAATATGAATGAGAAGGATGCAGCAGAATGAATACCTGGAGGAAGTTTCTATTTAACAGAATTATAAATGCAGAGACAGAAATATGAGCAATGTGACTGAAGAGTCTTGAGTAAGGAGGAAAATGGAAAGAAATAAGGTAACAAAGGTTGGTTTATATAGAGCCTTATAGACCATGGTAAGAAGTTGGGATATTTTTAAAGTATATTGTCAATCTATTGGGAGGTTTTAGGCACAGATATAATATTTGAAATATGTGGTAGAAAAGCCCCCTGACTTGTACAGAGGTGAGAATGTAGCAGGACCAGTTAGGAGGATTTGGCAGTAGTCTATCAGACGGTGGTGGCTCAGGTGGATGTGATGGAAGGTAGTGAGAAGATCTAATTTTGAAAACTTCAAAGCTTAAACTTCTATAACTACTGATAGATTGACTGGGATGAGAGATGAATGAAGGGTAACAGATTTTTTGACGAAAACATCTGGGTGGGTGATCACATTGGCTGATTTGAGTAAGACCGGGTGTGTGGGATACTGCATGGGGATCCTGAAGAGTTCTGTTTTCATTATGTTGATTTTGATGTGTGCAAATATGAGAAATGGCAGACTATAAACTCAATGAGGTCAAGAATAGTCATTTACCTTTGTATCTCCAGTGTCTAGCACCTGACAGCAGGTGCTAAAATGGTTAAAATAGATAGAAATACTATTTTTTAAAATGATCAAATTAAAACTAGAAAATTTAGCAGAGATCTCACCATCCCCTCAATAGGAAGCCCTCTCCTCTCTATCCTTTGTTTCCTGATTATCTAGTTTTTCTAGTGCATAAAATTTAATTCTCTACTGGTCTCCTTGTTTCTAAGACTATGAAATGGGGATCTTGTTGGTTAAATCATGGAGCCTTCTCTACAGTGTACTGAAGTATTTGTATGTATCCTGTGTGTGAGAGTCCAGGTTCTTCTGGGGCTTCTCCAAAAAACCTACCTGTAACTCCCAACTGCCTTAGGCACAGAGCAAATTACTCCATGGTTGTCATGCTTTCTCTATAAGGGTTTTTTTTTTTTTCCTGGGGTAAGAATATTCGGTTAGATTCCTTAGATCCCAGAGACTTTGGCTTATATTTCTATTAAGTTACAGAGTTGGAAAAACTCATCTTCCTTACATCCATAAAGTAGCAATGAAGATTTACAAACTAGTATTAACTCCGCCGCCTGCATTAATAATGCTAGATAAAGCTAAGGGATTTTTCAGAAAAATCAATTGTAGCTCTACAGACATTACCATTTTGGACTGGTATAAGAATCTGCTTTACAAATTTGTTTGTAATAATTATGAACAAAATACCTCCAAAATATCTATTTGCATGCATCTTTCAAAGTTAAAACTCTTCATATAGAAAAGCCAAAGGCTATTCTTTCCCTTTGCTCCCAATCAGTTGGCAATATTGGCCATTCCAGTACACAGCATTAGACTGAGGTAGGAAAAAGCCAGGGGCTCACCGTCACTAACTATATTTCAGTATAGCATTTAAAAAAGTGCTGCAGTGTTTCCTTCTGCCCTTTGGAAGGTGTTTTCCTCTCTGCAATTGTAGGCAGGGGCTCCGTGTTTTATTTATTGTTTTTGGAAAGATCACTTTGGCAGTCTGAAATATACATAAAAGTCTAAAATAAAACACATGAGAGTTCCAAGAAAAGAATTAGAAAGGTATCCATTTTAAAACAAACTTTTGATATAAAAATATGTACCTTAATGCATTAAATAACAAGAAAATACTTTTTAAGCACAGACAAGTTAAAGTTTAAAAAACGTCAGTGGAAAAATTGCTAGCTTGATTTAGAAAATTAAATTGAGGTGGTCTTTGGGCAAGAAATATACATGTCGTATCAGACATCCAACCAGTTCTGATTTTGTTTAATGGATACAAAAGTTGAAAAATCTCAATTTCACAAATATATTGTTTTAAAAGGAATTAAAAATTCCCTAATTGACATTGCAAGGCAAAAACACTTGAATTCCCCACGTTTTTTAAATTAAATTCCAATTGTATAAAAGCATTCATGCTAAGATCAATAGGCTATCTTATAACTCAATAGAGAAATAAACTATTTTTTTTAAATGGGCAAAAGATTTGAATAGACACTTCTCCCAATAAGATATACAAATGGCTAATAAGCACATTAGTCATTAGGCAAATGCAAATCAGAGCCACAATAAAATACCACTTCAAACCCACTAGGATGACTAAAATAAAAACGACAGACAATAATAAGTGTCAAAAGCATACAGATAATTGGACCTTCATACATTGCTGCTGGGAATGTAAAATGATGCCACTGCTGTGGAAAAAGTTTCTATTCCTTAAAATGTTAAATGTAGAATTACCACATGACATAACAATTCCACTCCTAGGTATATATCCAATAGAAGTTAAAATATACATCCACATAAAAATCTGTACAGTAGTCCCCTGCCCCCGTTATCTGTAGTTTCATTTTCAGCAGTTTCAGATAACCACGGTTAACTATGGTCCAAAAATATTAAGTTAAAAATTCCAGAAATAATTTATAAGTTTTAAATTGTGTGCTCTTTTGAGAAGCAAAATGAGATCTCACACCGTCTAGCTCCATCTCACCCAGGATGTGAATCATCCCTTTGTCCAGTGTATTCACACCATATATGCTACCCACCTGTTAGCCTCTTAGTGGCCAACTCAGTTATCAGATTTAATGTTGTGGTATCACAGTGCTTGTGTTCAAGTAACCTTTATTTTACTTAATAATGGCTCCAAAGTGCAAGATTAATAATGCTGACAATTAGGACATGCCAAAGAGAAACTGTAAAGTATATGTACGTGTAGGAAAAAAAAAAAAACAGTCTATATAGGGTTCAGTACTATCTGTGGTTTCAGGCATCAATTGGGGGTCTTGAAACGTTCCCCCATGGAAAGAGGGGATGGCTGTATTTATAGGTGTTTTACAATTCATTCGTAGAACCTAAAGAACTAGTGATAGAGGAATGAGAAACTAAGAAAATTAAAAAAACAAAACAAAAAGACATTGGTGGGTAGTTTTCTAAGCTAGCAAGTCCAAGGGCTGAGACAGCTAGAGTTTGCAAGGCTTCTGTAGGGTGGTTTTCACCCCAACCCCACAGTTGACGTCCATGTTGGAGCCTCTGGGCAACACTGCCCCCTTCTGGACAACTGGATGCTCTGAGCAATGCTACTGCCATGGGTGTATTTACCACCTTTACCAGATTAGAGCATTTCTCAGAGGTTCAGTGCCTTCTTGATGCCTAGCCTCTTCCCAGGGCACTGTCCCTTTCAGCATCTTGTGCTGTCTTTGTTTTAATACCTTCCTGGGATTTACAGTTTTCATCTGGAGGGTTGTAACACTTCCACTTCTGAGGAAAAAAAAATCAAAAGACTGAACCCAGTACTATATATTGAAAACTCATATTTTTTATGGAAAATAACATACAAACTTCAATGATTTTAATCTCTTTCCCAGTAAAAAAAAAAAAACAGATGGAAAAAGGAAAGAAATGAGTATTTTACTATTTTGTGATACCTGTGATCATGGCTTCAGAAGTCAAGAAAGTATGATAAATATTTATCTGAATATGTCCTGTTCTATTGGAAAATTATTCATGCTTCTCTTCTTGAAGATGATCAAGTCAGAAGATTGCAAAATGAAGAGAAGAAGGAAAAGAAAACCATATACAACTCAAGCCAATCTTGAAAGGCAGAAAAATAAGAAAAAAGTAGTATTGGTGTCACAGTGTGGCATGAAGAAGGAGATGTCCAGACATTTGTAAATGGCAAAGATGTAAAGTTGTGGAAAATATATCAAAAATGGAAAAATGATTTTGCTGGAAATAAAGCAAAGAGTTGGTCAAGTGATTGCTAGTGTGTTTCGAAAATTGAAGTCCTGTTTGATGTAAATGCTCAAAAGTATCTACCAAATGGCTTTAGATCCCCTTAGTGTTTTAGATCCCCTTAGAATTCTGGGTCTGTTATCAAGAAAAATCCAGAAAGTTCTGATATATTTAAGGAAGTGACACTGATCTTATGCTCAGTAATGAGCAGTTATGGCATACTTGCAGATTTGGAGAACCAGAGAAACTGACATTTCCTCTTAGGTGCTCAGGACTATTGCTAGGAATATCCACATCAGTCTTCATCAGAAAGTGATTGTAAGAAATCTCTCAAAAGGCAAAGAAGAAATATTGACAATTATGAATGCCAAGCAAGAGAAAAAAAGCCTTGTGCCCTTCTGCATTTACTTCTCTTCCTTCTTAATAACAAAGAGTACACTATCAATAGCTCCTAAAAATGTGTGTAGTCTTAGGTATCCAGCATAAGAAAAATGTTATTTTGCAGTCTGTGTGATATATCAAAGAATTCTTTTTAGAACTTAATTCTGTGAAATGCCGAGAATGTATAGGAGTCTGTTTCAGCACACAAAGCTGAAGATTATAATAGTAGTATATTTTAGTTCGAAAAGTTTTCCCTCTACTAATGACTGATAATTAAATTGCAAGTCTTCTAAGACATGTTGGATTTGCAAATTGTTTCCTTTGAATCTATTCAGAGAAATGTTTAATCAAAAGAAATAATAATAATAAAGTAAAAACAAGGCAAATGAATTCCAGGAATAGGATAGAAGAGTATCAAAAAGGAATCATAATCATATTTAACACATAGCTTAGCAGTGAATCATAGTAGTCACAGTAAGGTAAATATTAATACTGGCTTATTAAGAAATTGATAGAATTTTAAAGGGGAGGAAAGCTGACATGTAAGAGTGCTAAATCCTCATCTTCTGTAATAACTCAAATTATGAAATATTAAAGTTTAAAAATATGGAGACCTGTTTATTTTCATTTATAAGTCTTGTAGCCTATGTTAAGTTTGGACCATGTTTGTATCATACTTACATAAAACAGAATTTTAGAGTTCAAATAATGCTGCATTATACTGCTGTGTATCATCCCTGGGACCTTGCTAGAAATGTATATTCTCTGGTGCCACTCTGGACCTATGGAATCAGAATATGTTTTCTAACAAGGTCTGCAGGTAATTCATATGCATGTTAGAGTTTGGAAAAAAAGTGTCCCAAACCCATGGTCCTCAAACAGGAAGCTGTTCAGTGTTCCTTGTTATAGTCAGCCTTATGAGATGAAGTGAGTCTAGAGATGGTAAAACCTCTCCTTAAGAGGGTGGTGCTCTCAAGTATGCCTTACTTTTGAGGATGCCAGATGTGAAGAAGCTGGCCCTGTTTTCTTGTGCCAATCCCTATAGAGCAATAGTCTGTTTTTTTTGTTCGTTTGTTTTTTTGTTTTTTTTTTCAGGACTCTTATGAATGATATCAGGAAGAACCCTAATTGTTCCATCAGCAGAGTCATTGTTTGGTGGTGTTATCACTTGAATCAAAATTGTTAGACACAGAAAACTCGCTCTCCATTTCCTGGATAGAGGGTAGAATGATGTGATGGGGTGGATTGCCTAGGTTTGCCTTATATCTATCTCTTGCTGTGAAGTGTCTTTGTTCCTTGCAGAAAAGGAAAGATGTTT
>NW_024353907.1:1542322-1548989 GCF_902729225.1 Pteropus medius | reverse complement strand
TGATTATGGAGGCCAATAAGTCCAAAATCTGCAGTCCAAATCTGAAAGCCATCTGGTTATCTGTTGGCAGAATTCTCTCTTGTTCAGGAAAGGTCAGTTTTCTGTTCTATTCAGGCCTTCAACTGACAGGATAAGGCCCACCTGCATTATGGAGATCAACCTGTTTAACTCAAGTCCACCAATTTAAATGTTAATCTCATCCAAAAATACCTTTACAGAAACATCCAGAATGTTCTACCAAATGTCTGGGCTATGTGGTCCAGCCAAGTTGACACATAAAATTAACTATTACAGTATCTCTCTGGCCACTGCTCTCCATGATCTTCTTGAGTGAAGATTCTTCCAAAGTACTCCCAGTTGACTTCCAAAACTATATTTTGAACTTTGCTCCAGAACTCTCTACTTCAGACTTGTCCATCCCTCTGGGACTTCAAGTTCATCATGACCCTGATCCAACTATATTTCTCCTTGCCTGTCCATCCCTCCCCACCTTTTCTTGTATTCAAGGTCATAGTTAATAGTACCTGTATCCAACTAGTCATGCAAGCCAGTAACCTGAGAGGATCTTTAACTGTTTTATCACTTCCCCTCCTCCTCTCACCCCCATCAAAGGAAATGTTCTACTTACAGTAGTGTTTGCAGAAGAAGTATTAGAACCGAATATTGGGTGTCATCACAACTGGCTATAACTAGCTGATGCTGACAAAGGACCATGATTTTTGAGGAAAGCCAAACATTAGCTGGAACTAACCAATGATACTGACCAGTGAATGATAGGACTTGAGTAAACCAACCTTGTTATACCTATGGATTTATTCTGTTTTATCCAGAGTGCTAGTTTTTAATTCTCAATTAATATAACCACTATCAAACTTCTTTTCTGGCACTTAAAAATTCTTATAATTTTTTCCCTTCAGTGAACTTATCAGTGCATTTCTTCTGTCATGTGTCCATGTGCTTGGAAAGTTAATAGATTCTACTTTGTGTTTTTTTAACCACTGGTTGTTTTTATTTGATTCTTTGACACCATTAATATTTGAGTTTCTAGTTTTATTGATTTTTTTACCTATTAAATATTTATCAAACACATCCCAAATACCATTAACCTGTTTCAAATGATTATCTCTTGCCTGGATTGTGGTAAACTCTTCCTAACTGGTTTCCATATTACCAAATTTCTGCCCTAACCACTCTCCCTACTTCCTACATTGGGTGCGAACTGTGTTCAAAATTCTAAAATACTAAATTATTCAACACTCTTCAAGAGCTGCTTTTCTATCTCAGATACTCTCTCTGAAAATGGAGGCCAGTTTCAAGACACTGAATGCCAAATCAAGAGAGCTTCATATATCATATTAACTACCTTTCAGTTTCAACTGAACTGTCATGTCTTGCCTCAAAGCTTATTTTCTGATGATGTTGAATTATTCATTGTCCTCCATGAAAACATGTGAACAGCCTCCATGTAAACCACTCCTTATTCTTATTTTTCTTTACCTGAACTCAGTCTTAGGGAAGAGATATGAATTATCCAGGTGTTGAATCAGGTGGGGTCCCAACAGGAAACAGATAGAACACAAATTGGAATCATTTAAGGAGGGTTTATTTACAAAGAGTTTAATTAAAATATAGGTGGCTTAAAGAAGACATGAGATAGTGCAGAAACCCAGGACTAGAAGGTATTGTTACCACCACTAGATCAGAAGAGATGAGGGGAAGGAGCTTTTATTGGAAATTAGAATGGGAGAGAGTCTTATAGGGCAGGACTCTTAAGAGAAGCAGTAACTTTCCACAACAGGGCAAGCCTAAGGCAACCTTGCAGGGAGAGGGTCATGGGAATTAAAAGCCTGATGGCACTCACATTCTCCCTTCTTATCTTTTCACTGCATTTACTGACACCTGTGTCTTCTGACTTCCAATCTATACAAATCACTTTCTTGGGGCAGAGAGCAGTAAGGAAAAGGGTAGAATGTGGATTTGGAGGGCAAAGGAAAATTCCCAGGATAGGTCTCATTCCAAAAATCTTGGGCGTTGGCATGCCTTTTGTTTTTCCTCATGTGTACCATGCACATCTGGTTTATATCTCTCGCTAGACCAAAATTCTCAAGAGAAGAGATTGCTTTACCCATCTTTGGCTCCACCAAGCCTAGAACCTAGAAGTTTTCAATGTATTTAACTGACCAGATTTACCTTTATCTTTCTCTATTCTTCCCTTCACTTTGAAAGTGCCCTTTTCTGAATGATTGAATCTTGATGATCTTGTTCCTGGTGTCTTTCCCTTGACCCCAGGCATGGTGTTACTATACAGTGGCAGAACACTAAGCTCAGTCCTAAATTCAGGTGAGGACCCAGCAATCAAAGCTAACTTATGCTTCATGGGGATTGCACAGCATGGTGACTATAGTCAATAATATTGTCTTGCATATTTGAAAGTTGCTAAGAGTAAATCTTAAAAGTTTTCATCACAAGAAAAAAATTTGTAACTTTGTATGGTGACAGATGGTAACTAGACTTATTGTTGCGATCATTTCACAGTGTATACAAATATCGAATCATTATGTTGTATACCTAAGACTAATATAATGTTATATGTCAATTATACTTCAGTAAAAAAAAAAAAGTAGTTTGAAAAAAAAATTAAAAATGCGAAGCACAGAGCATAGTACTTAGCACACAGAATGTTTTTGAAACTGCCAGCTATTGTTATTAAGGAGAAGAAACAATATAAAAGGTGGATTCATGGTCAGAAAGGGTCTTTTATGTTTCAGGCTTTAATAGGCACAAAGGGAAAAACAACAACAACAACAACAAAACTCCTAAATAAACGTTTCTGGTATAAAAATCTGAAAACGCTAACGTTCTTCTCTGGGCACCTGGCCGAAAGACTTTCCCACTTGATGGTGTTTTGCTGCCATCTTCTGGTATCCTGTCACCACAAGCAAGATTATTTAGGAAATTGTAGTTGCACCTCCACTGCTGAGGTGGGGTCCAGGAGAAATGGAAGAGTAGAATTTGTTAAAGAAAAAAGAAAAAAAAAAGCTGACCCTATCGGCCCTAGTCTCTTGTTGGTTATAGGGCAGGAAAACAAGTATTTCAATAAGTGGAAAATAAAATTGATCTAGTCTTTAATTACCAAATGCTAAGTCTTTATTTTACCCTAAACGCAAGGCTAAAATGTTAGCTTACGGCCATCTCTGTGCCTCTGCACTGACTACTGTTCTACAACTGCAAGCACAGATATAGCATATTTCTCTGCCACACTCAAATGGTTGCCCAAAAGGCAGGAACTCGCTTATAGTTTTGTTTATTGTGGTAAAATGTACATAACATAAAATTTACAATGTTAACCATTTTTTAACAGTATGATCGATTCAGTGGAATTAAGTACATTCATATTGTTGTGCAACCATCACCACCATCCGTCTCCAGAACTTTTTTATCTTCCCAGAGTTTTACAGAAATTCTGTACCCATTAAACACCAACTCCTCATTCCTTCCTCCCATTAGCCACTGGCAACCACCCTGCTACCTTCTGTTTCTATGAGACTGACTACTCCAGGAACTTCAGATAAGTGGAATCATACAATATTTGTCCTTTTGTGACAAATATTTGAAATGCTTAGATTTCATGCTTATTTAATTTAGCATAATGTTCTTGTTGGGTAGCGGGAGAGAATTTCCCCACTCTAAACTTCTTTAATTCTTATGGCTGGACTAGTTATAAAATAATAAAATTGACATGAGACTAGGTTAACAGGAGAAAAAAAACAATTTAATATATGTACACGAGAGAATCAAAATATGTTGCTCAGATCATAAAATGAAGTTCAAAGAAGTAACCAAACTAGGTAACTTTTAAAACATTTTAGACAAAGAAACAATAAATTTGTGAGAAATTGACAGGACAAAGAAAGTTAGTGCTCATTAGAAAGGAATCTAAGTAGGTTTGAGTATTCATTAGTGAGGAATTTAAACAAAATGTGGGCTTAGGCAGTAAATAGTAAGGGTTGTAAAATTTGTTTATATACTTTTTTCAACTTTAGATTTTATCTTATGGTAAGTTGTCTCTCAGTCTTTCAGGAGTGAGGAGGGCACCTATCAGGAAGATTTATCTCCTGCTTTTAGAGGGACAGAGGAGAGTCAGAGAGCTCTTTCTGCTCTTGCAGCTTCTCAGGTGATTTTAGTTAAAAATAATCAATATGCCATTGTGGGATATCTTGGGGCAGCCTGCCCTGGGCCCTGACCATCCTCAGAGTTCATCCATGTTGTAGCATGTATCAGAATTTTATTTCTTTTAGTAGCTGAATAATATTCCTTCATATGCATATAAATGTGTAGGAAATAGAAAAAATATTATAAATTATTTTTATTTATATAAAAATGCAGTGATGTCAGAAGCATGGCAGACTGACAGATGTCCCCAGAACTCTCTCCTTGAAACAGCAGTAAGCTGATCATCTAAAACTCAACAAAAAACACCCAACCTGCACACAAGCACGTCTGAGTGAGGGATCTGTGAATAAGAGCTACCACAGGTCAGAATCTCAGGAATCACGTGGTAGACTGGGAGAAACACAGAAGCTGCCTCTCGCAGCTGGAGCTCCCTGCAGAAGGAGGGGTAGGGGAGAAGGTGTGGCAAGTTCTCTGAACAGCCCTGCCTGGGAGAGCTGTTAGCTCCACGCAGCTGGTGGCAGTGCCCAGGCATCAGGGCAGATAGCAGAAAAGTGGAGAAGGGAGAGAAGAGGGGACAGCAAAGAAACAACAGTTGATTATTACCAGCCATGGTTGCAAAACATGAGGCTAAGCCACAGCCTTCATTCTCCAACCCAGAGGGCCCCTCTTCCCATATCCTCCAAGACCTCAACATTGTGAAGCCCCAGGGGAATCTGAGCAAATACTATGGAAACTATCGCTAACACTGACAAGGACTGAGACTGAGGGTAGCTAATGTGATTGAATGTATATAAGAAAAAAAGGCATTATATATACTTTATATACTTTATATAAAGCAGGGATCCAAGAGACTTAGATGCCACCTACGGGAAACCAGAAGAAAAATACCTTCTTAGCAACAGGCTATAGAGAGACCTTTATATAATAAATCATTCTGAAGGGATTCGGCGGAAACGTGGTAGAGTGAGAGACATCCCTAGGTCTCTCCCCTTGAAACAACAATAAGCTGAACATCTAAAACTCAACAAAAAACACCCAAACTGCACACCAGCATGTCTTAGCATGGGATCTGCGCATAAGAGCTACCAAAGGTCAGAACCCTGGTTGATGGGTGGTGGACTGGAAGTAATAAAGAAGCTGCCTCATGCAGCCGCCCGGAGCTCCCTGCAAGACGAGGGAGAGGAGTGAAGGCGCAGCGACTTTCCTTAACAACCTTCCCTAGAAGTGCTGGGGCTTGAATGCAGCTGACCGGAGGGCCCAGTCATCAGGGCAGAAAGCGGAGAAGCAGGGCAGGACCAGAGAGAAACAACAGCTGATTTTTACTGGCCCCAGTAGCAAAACCGAGGCTGAGCCTCAGCCCTAAACCCCCAATCATTGCAGAGTCCCAGGAAAATCTGAGCAAATGCTGCCGAGACTGAAACTAACTCTCACAGCCTCTGGAGCTCCCTGCAGGAGGAGAGGGAGGAGAGAAGGAGCGTGAGTTCCTGTGGCGAGTTACCTGAACAGCTCTGCTTTGGAAAGCTGTGAGCTGTGGCTGGCCAGCTGCAGGGCACAGTCATCAGGGCTGAAAGCAGAGAAGCGGAGCGGGATCGGGGAGGAACAACAGTTGGTTTTTGCTGGCAGAGGTTGCAAAACCGAGGCTGAGCCGCAGCCCCCATCCCCCCACCTACAGTGCCCCTCCCCCCATACCCTCTGAGACCGATCACCATGGAGCCCCAGGGAAATACTAGCAAACGCCATCAAAACTGCTAGGGATCCAAGAGGCTTAGACACCACCTACTGGAAACCAAAAGAAGAGCACCTTCTTTGCAGCAGGCTAAAGAGAGGCCTTTATTTAATAAATCTTTCTGGAAAAACAGCAGAATACACTTCCATTAAAGCCCGGGTGGAGAAATAGTCCATTAAACACCATGAACAAACAAGGTAACAAGGCACCTCAGAAAGAAAGAGAAAAATTTCCAGAAAATAAGCTTACAGACAAATATGCGACCTAAATGACAGAGGACTTCAGGATGGTTCTTCTAAAAAAACTCAGTGAGTTTTTTCATATCATATCAACAATTTTGAAATTTAAAAAAAAAAAAAAACAACTAGATGAGCATAGCAAAGAGATTGAAACCCTCAAGAAGAGCAGAATAGATATTCTGGAGATGAAGAACACACTGCAAGAGTTGAAAAATGAAATAGCAAGCCT
Organism: Pteropus medius; assembly: GCF_902729225.1. Taxonomy (NCBI): domain Eukaryota; kingdom Metazoa; phylum Chordata; class Mammalia; order Chiroptera; family Pteropodidae; genus Pteropus; species Pteropus medius. The sequence continues at coordinate 1,542,622 of NW_024353907.1, read as the reverse complement.
GGGATATAGAGTTGACCAAATGGAGGAAAGGATCAGTGATATCAAAGACAGAAATCTAGAAATAAATTAAAAGGAAGAAGAGAGAAACCAAAGATTGAAAAATAATGAAAGAGAAATACAAAAACTAGCTGATACCATCAGGAGAGGAAACATAAGAATAATGGGCATTGCGAAAGGCGAGGAAAAGGAACAGGGACTAGAAAGCATTTTCAGACAAATAGTGGATGAGAATTTCCCAAATCTAAGAAATGAGCTGAAATTCAAGAAGTCGACAGAACACTGAATAATCTCAACCCAAAA
>NW_024353907.1:1532190-1540255 GCF_902729225.1 Pteropus medius | reverse complement strand
AGAGCAAAACACCATCATAGTAGGGGACCTAAAAACCCCACTGTCACATATGGACAGATCATCCAAACAGAAAATCAATAAGGAAATAACATCCTTAAGTGACACTTTAGTCCAACTGGACATAATTGACATTTACAGAGCCTTCCATCCCAAAACAGCTGCTTATGCATTCTTCGCTAGTGTGCATGGAACATTCTGGAACACAGAGATAGCCTCAACAAATATAAGAGGGTTGAAATCATACCAACTATATTCTCTGATCATAATGCTTTGAAACTAGAGATTAACTGCAAAAAGAAATCAGGAAAACCACAAATACATGAAGATTAAACAACATGCTAGTGAAGAATAAGTGGGCCAGAGAAGAGATAAAAAGAGAGATCAAGATATACATAGAAACAAATGATGATAGTATAACATATCAAAACTTTTGGGACACAGCAAAAGTGGTCATAAGAGGAAAGTTCATATCATTACAGGCCTCCCTCCAAAAACAAGAACAAGCCTAAATAAATAATGTAATGTTTCATCTTAAAAAATCTAGAAAAGGAAGAACAAATGAAGCCTAAAGTCAGCAGAAGGGCAGAAATAATCAAAATTGGAGCAGAAATAAGTGAAATTGAAAACAAAAGAACAAAAGAAAAAATAAATGCAACAAAGACTTGGTACTTTGAGAAGATTAATAAAATTGACAAAACCCTGGCTAGACTCACTAAAGAAAAAAGAGAAAAAGAACAAATAAACAAAATCAGGAATGAAAGAGAGGAAATTATGACTGATATCGCAGAAATACAAAAGATCATACAAGAATACTATGAAAAAGTATATAACACGAAATTTAATAACCTAGAAGAAATGGACCAGTACTTAGAAAAATGCAACCTTCCTAGACTGAATAAAGAAGAACTGGAAAATCTAAATAGACTGATCTGCAGTATGGAAATTGACATAATCATCAAAAACCTACCAAAATGTAAAAGTCCAGGACCATATGGCTTCACCAGTGAATTCTACCTAACATTTAAAGAAGAGTTGATACCTATTCTCTTCAAACTTTTCCAAAAAAATCGAAGAGGAGGCAATACTTCCCAACTCATTTTATGTGGCCAATATTACTCTGATACCAAAACCTGGTAAAGATAACACACAAAAAAGAAAACTACAGACCAATATCTCTCATGAACACAGATGCAAAAATCCTAAATACGATACTAGCGACCCGAATACAGCAATATATTAAATAGATTATACACCATGATCAAGTTGACTTCATCCCAGGGGCACAAGGATGGTTCAACATATGTAAATCGATTAATGTGATACACTACATAAACAAATTAAAAAATAAGAACCATATGATCATATCAATAGATGCAGGAATAGGCTTCGACAAGATACAGCATCCATTTATGATCAAGACACTTCACGAAATCGGTATAGAAGGAAAGTACCTTAACATAATAAAGGCCATCTATGACAAATCATCAGCCAATGGTGAAAAGCTAAAAACCTTCCCTCTAAGATCAGGAGCAAGGCAAGGCTGTCCACTATCACCACTCTTATTCAATATAACATTGGAGGTCCTAGCAAGTGCCATCAGACAAGAGAACGATACAAAAGGCATCCAAATAGAAAACGAAGAAGTCAAACTGTCACTATTTGTGGATGACATGATTCTCTATATAGAAAATCCTAAAGACTGCACAAGAACACTACTAGAAACAATAAACAAATGCAGTAAAGTATCTGGATACAAAAATCAACGTTCAAAAATCCATAGTGTTCCTATACTCAAACAACGAAGTGTCAGAAAAAGAAGTTGAAAAAATAGTTCCATTTGCAATTGCAACAAAAATAATAAAATATCTAGGAAAAAAATTAACAAAACGTATATAGGACCTATGTAAGAAAACTGCAAGACCCTATTAAAAGAAATCATAGAAAATACAAAGAAATGGAAAGATAGTCCATGTTCTTGGGTTGGAAGAATCAACATAGTTAAAATAACCATATTATCTAAAACATTATACAGATTTAATGCAATCCTCATCAAAATAGCATTGACATTTTTAAAAGAAATAGAACAAAAAATCATCAGATTCATATGGAAGCACAGAAGACCCCGAATTGCCAAAGCCATTCTGAGAAAAAAAAACAAGGCTGGAGGCATCACTCTGCCCAACTTCAAATTATACTACAAAGCAACAGTAATTAAAATGGCATGGTATTGGCAGCAAAACAGACACATGGACCAGTAGAACAGAATCAAGAGTCCAGAAGTAAACCTATATTTATATGGACAAATAATTTTCAACATAAAAACCAAAAGCATACAGTGGAGAAAGGAAAGCCTCTTCAATAAATGGTTCTGGGAAAACTGGAAAGCCACCTGCAAAAGAATGAAACTAGACTGTTGTCTATCACCACACACCGAAATTAACTCAAAATGGAGTAAAGACCTGAATATAAGACCTGAAACAATAAAATGCATAGAAGACAAAATAGGAACTAAACTCAAGGACCTTGGACTTAAAGAGGATTTTATGAATTTGACCTCAAAGTCAAGAGATGTAAAAGCAAAAATAAATGAATGGGACTACATCAAACTAAAAAGATTCCACTCAGTAAAGGAAACCTTCAACAAGATAAAGAGATAACCATCTGAATATATTTGCAAGCAACGCCTCTGTTAAGGGCCTAATATCCAAAATATACAAAGAACTCATACAACTCAATAACAATAACAACAAAAAAACCCCAAACAATCCAATAAAAACATGGGCAGAGGACCTGAACAGACACTTCTCCCTAGAGGACATACAAATGGACAACAAATATATGAAAAGATGCTCAACATCGCTAGCTCTTAGAGAAATGCAAATCAATACCATCTCACACCTGTTAGAAAGGCGATAATCAACAGGACAAGCAATAACAAATGTTGGAGAGTATGTGGAGAAATAGGAACCCTCGTACACTGCTGGTGGGACTGCAAATTGGTACAGGCACTATGGAAAACAGTATGAAGTTTCCTCAAAAAATTAAGAATTGATCTACCATATAATCCAGCAATCTCTCTACTGGATATTTACCCCAAAGTCTTGAAAACTCATATCTATGGAGATATTTGCACATCAATGTTCATAGCAGCATTATTCACAGTGGTTAGGACATGGAAGCAACCTAAGTGCACTATGATAAATGATTGACTAAAGAAGCTGTGGTACATATATACGATGGAATATTACTCAGCCATAAGAAGAGATGAAATACTGCCATTTGCAACAACATGGATGGACCTTGAGATAATCATGCTAAGCAAAATAAGCTATACAGAAAAAGTTGAAAATCACATATCACTTATATGTGGGATATAAACCTAAAAGCAACAAATGAGCAGGACGAAGAAACAGAGACTCATGGACATGGACTATAGACTAGTGGTTACCAGAGGACTATAGAATAGGGGTTACTAGTGGGGTGGGGGAAGAGGGGTAGGATGGGGTAAAGGGGTCAAATATAAGGAGGTAGGGGGAGAGTGAAGTGGGTAAAGAGGATCAAATATATGGTAGCTGAAGGAAACTGGACTTTGGGTGGTGAACACACAATAGAATATACCGATGTCAAATGATAATGTATACCTGAAAATTATATGATTGTATTAACCAATGTTACCCAATTAACTTAATAAAATGTACCTTTTGGGAAAAAAAACAGAATACACTTCCATTAATGCCCAGGTGGAGAAATAGACAATTAAACACCATGAACAACCAAAGTGACAAGGCAGCTCAGGAAGAAAATCTCCAGAAAATAAGCTTAAAGACATAGAAATATATGACTTAAATGACAGAGAATTTCGGATGGTACTTCTGAGGAAACTCAATGAGATCCAAATAATTCATATAAACAATTCCAGGAATTGAAAAAAACAACTAGATCAGCAGAATGAGCTTTTTTAGCAAGGAGATTGAAACCCTTAAAAAGAACCAAATAGAACTTTCAGAGATGAAGAACACATTAAAAGAGATGAAGAATGAAATAATAAGCTTGGTAAAAATGCCCGAGATGATATTAAGAAGTGAAACTTTGCAGATATAGTTAAATTCTCTTTATCCCACTCCCCAATCCCATTCTCTTTCCTCCATCCCCAAAGGCAACCACTGTGATGAAGTTGGTGGGTTTTCTTCAATTGTATATTTTTATATTTTATTACATACTTAGTTTTCCAAAAGCAATATATAGTATTGTGCTTTTATACCCACATAAATAGAATACAGTTAAGTGTCATTCTGAAGTTTGCTTCTTTCATTCTATTATTTTCACGATTCATCTATGTTGGTACATATAACTCTTGTTCGTTTAGTTTTACTACTTTATGCTGTTTAAGCATATGCATATGAAAAATTAGCCATCCTATAGCTGAACATTTAGGATGTTTCCAATTTTTGTTGTTGTTGTTATTGTTGCTGTTGCTGTTACAAATAATGCTGCCATGAATATGCTTGGAACACATTCTCTCGAGTATAAACATTTCTTTAGATCTAGAATACATATCCTGGGTTAGAATTGCTAAGCTGCAGACCATGCAATTCTTCACTTTTACTAGATATTGTTAGATTGCTATTGGTACAGCAAAATATCACTTCAAATTGGAACGATTTTTGAGAGTTCCTATTTTTCCACATTCTTGCCACAAATTAGTACTAAACTTTGTAATATTTGACAATCTGTTGGGTATCAAATGTTATCTCATTGTTTTTACTTGATTTTTTAGGGAAGATAAGTATACTTTCCTGTGTTTATTAGTCATTTGGGTTTTTTTTCTGTAAAAAGTCTCAAGCTGGTTTATGTTATAGAATATGAGGGGGTTTTAAAACATAGCAAACTGCTGAAACCTTGTGGTGGGTTTTGACCTATTCATTTCCTGAAGCATTAAATCAGATCAATACAATTCAGTGTTTCATGGCTTGCTGCCACCGGATGCCAGCACTGTACCAGTTTTAAAGTCGCGTTGTGCCTGGGACTTGTTTTCCATAAGATTCAAGTTGGTGTGTCTTAATCACAGTACAACTATGTATTTCTGGACATTTGTGTAAACAATTTGTAAAAATTAAATATACGTAAGCAGATGCTATTATCTTTAGAAGAAAATTTTAAAGCAGCTCAAGCTCTGAGTCTAAATATTAGATTTCTGTTTTCTATTGTGCCAACTTTAAAATTAGGTGACAAAAAATATTAAAAGCAAACATCTTTTGAGTGACTATATACTAGGAACTTTGCTAAGCAGTTTTTACATGTTACCATGTAATTCTTACTGTAGTTGTGTGAGGTAGGCATCCTTACTTCATCTGTTAAATCGGGATAACTAAGACCTAGAGGGGTTAAGTAAATTGTTCACTAGCATATAGCTAGTTAAATGTTACAGTCATGTCTTTCAACATAAGGAGAATGGTTCTAGAGTTTGTGTTCCCCACTATTACTCTGGCTCTCAACATATGAAATTCTATAATCTACCCATGTCCAAATCCCCTAGGCAATTTGTGCTTAGGGATAAGAATAAATTTAAGATAACAAGGGGGAATCTTTTCTAAAACTGTCTCCTGGTGGTGAAGACACATCTGCTTATTTCTGAGGTCAGCTGTATCTTCTAGTAACAAGCCTTTTAAATTTTTTCTTTCTTTCTGCAAAAATAACCCAAATTTTCTTTCACTCTGCCTTTTTGCAAACTTTCTATAAATTTTACAGTATCCAGGAAAAAAAAAAAATATTTGTTTGCTAATGTTGTATGTGTCAGTGTAGTTTCCAGCAAGTGTGTCTTCCTTTAACCTCTCAAAGACTCCAAGTCTTCATTTCAATTCTCTCACTGCAGCTGTGTGCTCAGCTTATAATCTTTGCTATTTTTCACTAGTGATTGGTCTTCCTTTAGAAACTTTGCGCTTCTGCGTAGGGGAGGAAAAATAACGTACCCTTTACCCTTCTGAGTCTTTGTCTAAGACCTCTGTAATAAAAGACAGATTAACAAGAAAAAAGCAAGCAGAACTTTATTGACATGTAAACCGCATGTATACATGGGAGCTACCCAGGAAAAGAAAATGAGTAACTCCTTGAGACGACTTAGATTTCAGGCTTAAATACCTTCTTCTACTAAAGACAAAAGGAAAGAAAGATGTGGAGATGAAACCAGTTATGGGGAGGTGACCAGGAAAAGCACAGTAAACAAGGGTAAGGTTGTTATGCAGATTCAAGTCCCTGTCTTCTCCACTGATAAGATTCTCTGGTGACTTAGAATCATGTTTCTCTTCCTACCTTACTGGATTCCACTAGGTAAAGCAACGGTAAGGAGATTCCATCCTGTGTCCAGAAATTACTGGGTTTACCTCTCTTATAGCACTTATCACAATTGTTTTGTAATTTGGCCTTCTGTAACAAGGCATGAGAGACAAAGCTGTTTAGAATCTGAGCATACACATCTAGATCATGTTTCTATCACAATTAAATTGGAAAACCATATAAACAATATTCATCAAAATAGGCATTTAATACTTACTAGGTACTAGATATGGTTCTAGGAACCCAACTACAAATTAGACTTTTGTTTGGTTGGAAATCCTGTAAATAATGAAAGCATCAAATTGAAATTTGATAGCCTAATAGTCAAGACCATCCACCACTTGCTCACAAGCTACGTTTCTTCCCAACATAAGCAAATTTTTCCAACCTTTCCTTACAGGATTATTCTATGTAATTTAAGATGATAAACCTACTGTCCCTTCAGTATATTTGTTACTTTCCCACCTTAGTACTGTGCTCACAATATATCCCTCACCAAGAAATAGGCATTTTCCTTCTCTCTGCATCTTACCTTTTTTAGTCATAACAGATTAATGCCATGCAGATAACAGATATGAAAGGATGTGGTTTAAATGCTAAAGAGAAATAGAAACATCTGACATTGGCTCTCAATTTTTGGGACACTCAACCCTCATTTTTCATTCCCCATTTTCCAGACACTGTGTTTCACCAAATATGGGACAATACGATCTCTGCATGTGTAATGACAATTTCTCCATGAGCTACATGCTTCTGCTTGGTGGAGCTAGGGGTCGCCAAGTTTCTTCTTCAATGAGAGACCTAGAAGTCTCTTGGGAAATAAATCCTCAGAACAAACTGGATTGTTTTAACTATCTTTTCAAAGAACAATACTCCTGACTTGAATGGCTGGGGTGATTCTGAATATCAACACGGCCTACCACTCAGCCAGTCCTCCAGTCCCCACTGAGCAATGCCAGATTCCTGGGTTAAGAAGGCTATAGGTAAAAATGAGTTACATAGCAATGTCTGGGACTCAGGACTTAAAACAATGCAGATTTAATCCCAGAGTAACATTTAAAATGCAAAGGGGAGGGGAGAAGAATCGTCTCCATGATCAAGGAGAATATAACCCATCTACCATGGGGCGGAGGCTCTGTATAACCCAGTAAGTTACCCCATTAAGTTCTCTCAAGGAGTGGCAATGTCAGGGTCTTCATCTATGATTGCAGGTTGTTATAATATGAAGGGCATTGCCTCTCAAGGGCATAAGTAGGCTGACATCTCAGCTACAGGGAAGCACAGTAGGAAGAGAGAGAGAAATGCCTGATGCCATAGAGTGAAAAAGAGAAATGTATTTCTCAGGCGAGATGTCCCTGGAGACTCCCAGAATAGTACCTTCCACCTTTCCTCTACCTCTGCCCATGCCTGAAGTTCCTGTTTCAGCAGGTGTGAGGAGAAGATTCAGAGAAATATTATGGATGATTGTGACTTGTACAATTCTATATTCAAATAAGATCTTCAGGAATCAGGACAGATCATTTAAAAACAAATTAGAAAAATTTGCCTTTAGGGTTTCTTGCGGGGTGTGAAAACATAGCTTTATATATTAACGTTTTCTGCATCACATTACATGCAGGGAAACATAATGTCTGAAAGTACAAGGCCCTAAACTTCTCTTGTCTTTCTATATTTATATTAGCAGAGAGTTCAGCCTTTCTCTCTGAGTCCACCCCCCGCCTTTTTTTTCTTT
>NW_024353907.1:1500873-1526908 GCF_902729225.1 Pteropus medius | reverse complement strand
AGATATGAAGGAGAAATAAAGACTTTTCCAGACATACAAAAATTGAGGGAATTCTCCAGTATGAGGCCTGCATTACAGAAAATATGAAAGAGGTCATCTCACCTAAAACAGAATGACTAAGCAAAATACATAACAATGAGTAAGGTGACAAGCAGGCAGATAGAAGCAGAGGAGGGCAAACCTTATTAAAAACAAGGTATTATAAGCTTAAACAATAAGAGATTTGCTATTGCAAGATAATAATGAATGTTCAGCATACATAGGGACAAAGTGAGACAATATTAACAGAAAAGGGGAAGATTCAAAGATCCAAATTCGCAAATGGGAATAAAGATAAGGCACATGCAGAAGAAAATGGATATATGTATGTATGTATGGATGGATGTATATATGTGTGTGTGTGTAACCTGTGGAGAGCGGGTTGTAAACTGACAAGGTCCTTGCAATCTGTGAGACCAACTAAGGGTTGCCTCACCTCCACAAATCCTCCTAAGAATGGGAATTAGGAACTGATGGGAGAACAATGCAGGTGTTGAAATGCAAATGATTATAGCAGGGTGTGTAAGGTGGGGGTTACCCTATGGAAATGTAAATGATTATAGTAAAATGTAGAGGTTGGGAGAGGATAATCTCATTTTAGCCAGCAAATGTATGCTCTTGTATAAAAGTAACTTGCAAAAATAAAATAGTTCTCTACTCCATCATCAGTGGATAGTGGGCATCTCGATCTCAGCTTTCTGTTTTCTTTCTTTTCTCAATCTCTTACTGTTCCCACTCAGGATTATTTTCCAGGGCTGAGCTGGAAGTGGCAGGATTTACCACTTGCTGGACGTGGCAGTAACCACATGCAAAAGATTCAGAACTGAAGTATATAACAAAACAAAAGGATCAGAGAAAAAATCCACAACACCCCACTCCCTCAAAATAATGAAAAACAGAAACACAAGGACAAGGAAGCGATGGAAACACTGAGCTACCAGAAAGCAAAAGATAAAATGGCTATAGGAAAATCTCTTATTTCAATACTCACTCTAAATGTAAATAGACTGAACTCACCATTAAAAAGGCACAGAGTTGCAGATTAGATAAAAAAAACACAACCTACCATATGCTACCTCCAGGACACACATCTCAGTTCCAAAGACAAATATAGACTCAAAGTGAAAGGGTAGCAAATGATATTTCAAGCAAATGGCATTCAGAGAAAAGCTGGAATAGTGGTGCTAATATTGGACAAAATAAACTTCAAAATAAAGATAAAGAAAGATGCTGAGGGACATTTCATAATGAAGGGAATCATGCACCAAGAAGACATAACACTTATTAATATCTATGCTCCCAATTAGGGAGATCTGAAATATATAAAGTGATTACTAACAGAATTAAAGGGAGAAACAGACAAAACCACTATCGTAGTAGGAGACCTAAATACTCCACTGTCGGATATGGACAGATCATCCAAACAAATAATCAATAAGGAAATAATATCCTTAAATGACACATTAGACCAACTGGACATAATTGACATTTACAGAGCCTTCCATGCCAAAATAGCTGCTTATACATTCTTATCTAGTGCATATGGAACATTCTCAAGGATTGATCACATACTGGGACACAGAGATAGCCACAACAAATATAAGAAGGTTGAAATCATACTACCCATATTCTCTGATCATAAAGATTTGAAGCTGGAGATCAACTGTAAAAAGAAAGTGGAAAGAACCACAAATACATGAACATTAGACAACATGCTACTGAAGAATGATTGGGTCAGAGAAGAAATAAAAACAGAGATCAAGAGATACATAGAAATGAAAGATAATAATAGTATAACATATTAAAACTTGGAAAACCACAAAAGCAGTAATAAAAGGAAAGTTCATATCATTACAAGCCTATGTTAAAAAACGAGATGAACCGATATAAACAATATAACGCTTCATCTTAAAAAGAACTAGAAAAGGAAAAATAAATGAAGCCTAAAGTCAGCAGAAGGAAAAATAATAATCAAAATTAGAGCAAAATTAAATGAAATTCAAGCAAAAAAGAATTTAGAAAACATAAATGCAAAAAAGAGCTGGTCCTTTGAGAAGGTTAATAAAATTGACAGCCCGCTGGTGAGACTCAATAAAGGAAAAAAGAGAAAGACTACTAAATAAAAACAGTGATGAAAGAGGAAAAATTATGACAGACACTGCAGAAATACAAAGGATAATGAAAGAATACTATGAAAAATTATATAACATCAAATTTAATAACCTAGAAGAAATGGACCAGTACTTAGAAAAATACAACCTTCCTAGACTGAATCAAGAAGAATTGGAAAATCTAAATAGACCTATCTCTCATGAACACAGATACAAAAATCCTAAATAAGATACTAGCAAACTGAACACAGCAACATATTAGAAAGATATACATAATGATCAAGTGGGCTTCATCCCAGGGGCACAGGAATGGGTCATCACAAGCAAATCGATTAAAGTGATACACTACATAAAAAATTAAAAAATAAGAATCATACGATCATATCAGTAGATGCAGAAAAAGCCATCGAGAAGGTACAGCATCCATTTATGATCAAAACACTTAACAAAATCAGTATAGAAGGAGAGTACCTTCACATAATAAAGGCCATCTATGACAAACACTCAGCCAACATTATACTTAATGGTGAAAAACTAAAAATCTTCCCTCTAAGATCAGGAGCAAGGCAAGGCTGTCCACTATTATCACTGTTATTTAATATAACATTGGAGGTCCTAGCAAGTTTAATCAGGCAAGAGAAAGATATAAAAGGCATCTAAATAGGAAATGAAGAAGTCAAACTGTCACTATTTGCAGATGACATGATTCTCTACATAGAAAACCCTGAAGACTCCACAAGAACACTATTAGAAACAATAAGCAAATACAATAAAGTTTCTGGATACAAAATCTACATTCAAAAATCCATAGTGTTCCTATACTCTAATAATGAAGTGTCAGAAAAAGAAGTTGAAAAAATAATTCCTTTTGCAATTGCAACTAAAAGAATAAAATACCTAGGAGTAAATCTAAGAAAACATGTGAAGGACGTATATAATGAAAACTATAAGTCCCTATTAAAAGAAATCAAAGGAGATACAAAGAAATAGAAAGATACTCTGTGTTCTTAGATTGGAAAAATCAACATTGTTAAAATGAACTTACTACCTAAAGCATTATACAGATTTAATGCAACCTCTATCAAAATCCTTTCAGCATTTTTTAAAGAAATAGAACAAAAAAATCACCAGATTTGTATGGAAACACAAAAGGCCCCGAATTGCCAAATCCATCCCCAGAAGAAAGGATGAAGCTGGAAGCATCACTCTGCCTGACTTCAAATTATACTACAAAGTGACAAAATCAAAATGGTATGGCATTGACAGAAAAACAGACACATAGACCAGTGGAACAGAATAGAGAGTCTAGAAGTAAACCCACATTTATGTGGGCAAATAATTTTTGACAAAAGCCAGAAACATACAGTGAAGAAAAGAAAGTCTCTTCAATAAATGAGGCCTGGAAAACTGTAATGTCACCTACAAAAGAATGAAACTAGACTGTTGTCTATCACCACACACCAAAATTAACTCAAAATAGATTAAGGACCCAAATATAAGGCCTGAAATAATAAAGTGCATAGAAGAAACATATGAACTAAACTGAAGGACCTTGGACTTAAAGAGGATTTTATGAATTTTACCTCAAAGGCAAGGGAAGTAAAAGCAAAAATAAATGAATGGGACTATATCAAACTAAAAAGCTTCTGCTCAGCAAAAGAAATCGTCAACAAGGTAAAGAGATAATCATCTGAATGTGAAAATATATTTGCAAGGAATGCCTCCCATAAGGGCCTAATATCCCAAATACAAGGAACTCATAGAACTCAATAACAACAAAAAAGCAATCCAATCAATAAATGGGCAAAAGACTGGAACAGACACTTCTCCCAAGAAGACATTCAAATGGCCAACAAATATTTGAAAAGATGATCAACATGGCTGGCTATTAGGGAAATGCAAATCAAAACCACGATGAGATGCTATCTCACACCTGTTAGTATAGCTGTTATCAACAGGACAAGTAATAACAAATGTTGGAGAGGATATGGAGAAAATGGAACCCTCATACACTGCTTGTGGGACTGCAAATTGGTACAGCCACTATGGAAAACAGTATGGAGGTTCCTCAAAAAACTAAGAATTGATCTACAATATGATTTAGCAACCCCTCTCCTGGGTATTTACCCCAAAGTCTTGAAAACTCATATCCTAAAAGGTATTTTCACACTGATGTTCATAGCAGCATTATTCATGGTGGCCAGGACATGGAAGCAACTGAAGTGTCCTATGATAGACGATTGGCTAAAGAAGCTGTAGTACATATATACAATGGAATATTACCCAGCCATAAGAAGAGATGAATTACTGCCATTTGCGACTACATTGATAGACCTTGAGATAATCATGTTAAGTAAAATAAACCAGGCAAAAAAATTTGAAAACCACATGATATCATTTCTATGTGGAATATAAACCTAAAAGGAACAAATGAATCGGACAAACAAACAGAGGCTCATGGACATGGACAATAGCCTGGCGTTTACCAAAGTGTAGGGCAGTAGGGGGGAGGAGGTAGATAGATGGAGTAAAAGAGGTCAAATATGTGGTGACAGAAAGAAATCTAACTATGGGCAGTGAACGAACAATGCAATATATGTGCCTTATTTTTGTATTGTACACATGAAACTTACTGTATTTTGTTAACCAATGTCACCATAATTAAAAAAAATAATTCTTGTAAAGCACATACCCAAATTTTTTAGTGCATCCTCTTTCTCTTTTTCAGGTGAAAGTTGACCTTTAATTTAAGCTCAATTATCCTGATTAAAATGAGTTTAAGACATGGTGATTCATGAGGAGAAATGAGTGATTATTTCAGGATTATTAAAATATGATATTTTAATAAGTATTCACATTATATTTCTTTCACTTGTAACCCAAACTTAGATAAGTCAAAAGAGTTATTATTGGCTTATGTGCGCAATCTATAAGAAAGCCAGTGATAATAATGGATTCTGAAATAATTAGAAACATGGGTTGAAATGTCAGGTGACTCTCACTCTTCATCTTTCTTCTCTGCTTCTTTGTTTCAGCTTTATTCTCTCAGGCTATCATTTTTAAAGGCTCACATTTTTCTGTTGGTGAGGCTGGAAAGAGGTATTTACAGGAATCACTGCTAGTGAATTGTGTTTCGTTAATTCTAATTCAGAAAACCTTCTTAAGGGCAATCCCCACTCAAATCAGATAGAATGAAGGAAGATAGGAAAGTTTATCAAGAGAATGATTTACTCAAAGCCACTTCCTTCAAGGACAGCATCTACAAAGAAGAGATCTCTGCTACACAGATTGAAGATAAAGCAAGCATAGCTTCTGCATCATCAACTTTCTTTTTACTCTTTCCATTCTCACCTTTAGCAATGAGCTGTAGAATTCATGGTGGTGAGGGTTACAGTTGGACTAAAAGGTATTATGTAATTAAGAATAGTCATTTTGTCTTAAAAAAGAAAAAAAATTTCCTTAATTTCTTTCTACACATTTTTTTCTCCCATAATCTTATCTTGTTTTGAAAGAGGATGAGACTCAACTATCTGGTGGTGTCTTAGGTTCGATTACCCCAAAAGTAGATGCTGAGGCAAGAGTTTGGGTACAAGTACTTTGTTTGAGAGATGATCCTAATGGTCAGAGATAGGGAAAAGAAGAAGATAGAAATGGACTGAGAGCCACTAAATTGTACATAAATGAGCAGGTTGTTTATCTGTGGGCAGCTAGGTTTCAATTCTTTTGGGAACCTCTGGAAGATGGTGTTCAACATTTAGGGACAAGGAGACTGAAATGTTTAACAAATTTTGTCAGTCATTGAAGGAGGGTTACTTCTGGGGATTTCAACTCCCTGGTACTTCTGGCCTGCTCCTATATGCTTGAGAAGTGGATTTCAGCGGCCAGAGAAAGCAGGCACAGAGTTACAGGTTCCTTCAGTTGGTAGCTGTTGTGTTGGCATGCACTTAGTAAATATATTATCTATTGCCGCATAACAAATTATCCCCAAATTTGGTGAGATAACAAATGTTTATTGTTTCTTTTTTACAGTTTTAGTAAGATATTATTGACATACAGCACTATATAAGTTTAAAGTGTTCAGCATAATGGTTTCACTTACATATATTGTGAAATGTTTACCACAATAAGTTAACATCCACCATCTCATATAGATATGAAAAAAAATGCTTTTTACCTTGTGATGAGAACTTTTAGGATTTACTTAGCAACTTTCAAAAATACCATACAATGGTGTTAACTATAGTAATCATATTGTACATTACATCCCCAGTACTTATTTATCTTATAACTGTAAGTTTGTTCCTTCATCCAACTCTCCCACACCCTGCCTCTGATAACCACAAATCTGATCTCTTTTTTAAGTTTATTATTTTCTTTATATTCCACATTTAAGTGAAATCATACAATATTTGTCTTTATCTGTCTGACTTATTTCATTTAGCACAATGCTCTTAAGTTCTATCCATGTTGTCACAAATGGGCACTTAAGTTGTTAACATATGAATCTTGGATATTGTAAATAATGCTGAAATGAACATGGGGATGCAAATCATCTCTTTGACAGAGTGATTTTGTTTCCTTTGGATATATACTCAGAAGTAGAATTGATCCAGGTTTTTGAGGAACCTTTATATTGTTTCCATAGTGGCTGCATCAATTTACAATTCCACCAACAGTGCATAAGGGTTCCCTTTTCTCCATATCCTTGACAGCATTTGTTATCTCTTGTCTTTTTTATGATAGCCATTCTAACAGGTGTGAGGCAATATCTCATTGTGGTTTTGAGTTGCATTTCTCTAATGATTAGTGATGTTGAGCACATTTTCATGTACCTGTTGGCTATTCGCATATCTTCTTTGAAAAAAATGTCTATTTAGGTCTTTTGCTCACTTTTTAATTGGATTTTTTTTGGTATTGAGTTATATGAACTTTTTATTTATTGAGTTCTATGTTTCAGATGTTAACCCCTCATCAGATATATATTCACAAATATTTTCTCCCATTCTGTAGGTTGGCTTTTAATTTTGTTGAGTGTTTGTTTTGCTGTACAAATTTTAAAGTGAGTTAGAAATGCTAATTCTCAAGCCCCATTCTAGATCTACTGGTTCAGAAACTGGGGCTGCAGCTCAGCAATCTCTGTTTTAGCAAGTCTTCCAGATGATTCTGATGCACGCTAAAGCTTAACAACCACTGATAAAGACATACATATACATACACACTCACAAGCTAAGCCAGGAAGCCAACTCCGATCACTTTTTTTCTCTCTTACTTCTGAGTTAGATTTAGTTTAACAAGTCAGGACAGTGTTCCAAGTATCCACTATTAATTAACCAATTAGAAATGTCTGCCTGGGCTGTGAGGTGGGGAAGGGATCGAGGTTGCACATGTCATTTACAAGGTCATATCCAGGAAGGCACATGGATCTCAGACAGAACAAAGATCTTGGATAAATAAATATTTGAGGTGTTAGCATGCCATTTTTTTCTCTTAATCAGGGCTACTCAACCTTTCATGTGCGAGTAAATCCCAAGGGGATCAATTGATATGCAGATTCTGATTCAATGAGCCTGGGCTGGGACCCCAACCAGCTCCCAAATGATGCTGATGCTGCAGGTCCTCAGACCTCAATTTTAGTACTAAGTGTCTGAACTTTCTTTATCCATCTTACTTTTGTGGGTCCCTGCAAAAATATTATTTTAGCAAAAATAAATACTATACCTTTTACAATGAAAAATATTGAACCAAATATCTGGTAAAATTCTCTAAAGGTCAATTAGCTGCAGACTCTGAGTGTGCTTTTTCTGGAGTGCTCAGTAACTGCTCCTGTGCCCCTGCCTCTGTCAGACCTGCACTGCAGCACTGCAAGTAACTTGTGGAACCTTCTCACCTTTATTTCTGTTTGTTCTATCACATTATTTTCTACCTTTGGTTCAATGCAAGATGGGAGCCAAAATAGTAAACAGCACTTAATGACCGATATCCTTCCCTTCTCGCCTTTCTCTCTTTAATAAAATCTACATGTTGTCAATTACTGAGTGCTTTTAGACAGGATTATAAATGTCACTAAAATTGAATCAGCAATACTACAGAACCTGTTCTACCTGGGATTTCCTTGCATTATAGCAATAATAGTAGATTAAAAGCCTCATCACCTTATCTTCTTCAACATTTCTTTTCCTTGACACATGTCTTCTTGCCCTAGGGTTGCTTCTATTTGGTCTTTTCCTAAAAGATGCTCACTCACCACAGAGTACAGCCAGCTGCAGCAGAGGCAAACTTGAACCCCCCTCTCCAAGCCACAGTGCCAAAACAAACAAAGCCCCTCCCAGGGCGTTTGTTTTTTCTCAGCCCAGCCCTGACACCCAGCGAGCAGGCAGGAGAGAAAGGCTGAGACATTTGGCTCTTCTTTCCTTCCCCCACTTCTCCCCTCCCCCCTTCATGAACCTTTTCTCCCCTTCCTCTAGCTTCTTCTCCCAGATCTAAGTTTTAATCTTTCTCCTCTCCTCCCTGTTATCTTCCCCTTCACTTCCCATCCCCACCTGCTCTTTTCTCTTTGTCCCTCTCTCTTTCCCCTCTCTTGCCTTCCCCCATCATTGTTTCTGGAATATGTAGGTATTGTAAAAACCTTTCTGCCAATGACGTTGTTGGATGTATCTAAAGTCTGTCATTGTGAAGTCCCCTGATCTCGAGCTCAGTAAGCCTAAAAGGGTTATTTCAGGCTCTCTTTAATAACCAACCTTCAAGTGAATGCCCTAATTATTTGTTTTAAATTAATGAATTGTTGTTAACCAGTGACCTGAAATCCAATACTTACAGCTAGAACATAAACTTTCCATTAGGTGGAACAAACATGATGTGTTTAAGGTAACAGTGTGTTTACTGCTTTTCATTTGAAGGGATTAGGTAATGAGGTGGGATGTGTAGCCTCTGCCATTTCTGCCTACAGCTCTCATCCTATGATTTGAGGCAAAGTGGCTCTGTCTAAGTCAAGAGTGCAGACATTAGCCTCATGCTCACCACCTGGAATGTCTTATTGATATGCTAAAAGTGAGGGCTGCAGCTTCCTTGACAAACAAATATTTTGAGCCTTTAGGAGCTGCATGGATGTGTGCATGACATCATCACAGCTTATCCAAATACTTCTACTAGGTCCAGGGCTCTGAAGCCATTTGGTGATATTTCAGCAATACAATGGGGGAGAAAGAAACAGCAGAACTGTCAGAAACACTCAGTGCCTTCCCACAGCAGCCTCCCTGAGGTTCGGGGTCCTTCTCCCACCCTCCTGGATGCACTTTTTCCTCCAAAGCTTGCCAAAAACATTGCCTTCAGGGGATCAGCAGAAATCATGTTTTGTAATCACAGGCTGATTAGAAGCAATACCTGGGTAGGGAAGTTGACTAATGTACAACCCTTTGGTCCTTATCATCATTACATTTCTGAGTTTTTTTTGGAAATCCACACATCTTGCTTTGTTTGATACACAGTGGCTTGGCCTTACATACACATTTAACATACATGAATTTGTGTGTGTGTATGTGTGCAGCAAAAAGAGATGAAGGAGGATTTAAATGCTTCAAGAGATTCTGCCCATACTTTACCCAATGGGCATCTGCCCCAGATTGAGACTTCCTAAGGGGATAGCAGATTCTAGGCTTCCATCCCATGTTCCTTGCAAATTTTCTTATCTTATGATTAAATTTTCTTAATAATAGAAGTATGATTCTAGTATCTAAAGATTTAGTATTTATTTTGAATATAATGTGTACTCTGTACGAAACTAGGCTATATGGGAGAATTCTGTTTTTCAACTGGAGTTGTAGTGGAACAATTAAGAAAGAGCACAGAGACTGGAATCAGATTGCCCGGTTCTACATCCTCATACTAGTTACTAGCTGTTTTGCCTTGAATCTCTCTGTGACTCGATTTTCTATGTGTAAAGTGGGATTAGTGTTGTAGGAAAGGAAAACTTTTTCTTTCCCTTCTTAGGTTCAGTAACTGGGTCCTGTGAATTAAATTGACAAAAGACAGATTGACAGGAGAAAAGATTTATTATGCATGCACACAGGAATTTCACAGAGGAAAAGTAAAAATCCAAGCCTAAAAGTATTTAGGCCTGAGAATTTATACACCATTTTAACAAAGGGCAGTACATTGTGGAGAAGTGAGTAGACAATTGAAAAGGGATTTGGGCTTTCAGGGGCCATAAATTGTTGGAAGGTAAATATATGGGGAAAACTAATAAAAGATAAGAATTATTTAGTAAAGTTTGTTATGCAGATTCAACCTGGTACCATCTCTCCAGTGATTAAGAGTCTTATTCTCTTCCTGGTATGGGAGAGGGGAGAAGAACACCTTCATAAAGAGAAATTTATGCCCTGCTTTCAGGCAGAAAGCAGGAGGGCCGGGAGTTCCTCTTATGTCTACTATTTCTTAATTGCCTTCAGGTCAAAATAATCCTTATGCTAAAGTGGCATATTTTGGGGTGGCATATTCTGATCTCCTTCAGTATAACGTGTGAAGAGTAAGAAACTTATAGCGTTAACAATTAATATACTAAGCATTTTATAAATGTAAATTTTTCCTCTCAGTGAGATAGGTGAGCAGACTTAAACAACATAGCTGCTGGGGAAATGCATACATGCTCTTTGGGGACCACCAGTTTCCCACAGAAGCTAAGGAAGAGAATCAAATAACCATGGGGAGCAAGGCCTGATCTTGCTGAAGGTCTTTTCTTTACCACAGGGCTTGGAATGGGCTAGCGGTGAGAGGGCTTAGCTAGTGGTTAGGAGGGGTTGGGTTGGGCTGGGCAGACATGGAAAGATGGTTTACTAAGTAATCTCTAATGGCCACTCCTCTTACCCTCACTGTAGGCATTTCATTATAACATGCCTATGTTCTAAAGACTTCCTCCCACAACTGGCTCATGAGTTAAGCTAAGGGTCAGCCATAGGCAAAGCCGGTTTTATTTATAGTCCTCTATTTTGCTCTCCAATCAATATTTTTTCCACCCAATCCCATATATACTTCATTTATCAGCATTTTCATGGAAACCTTAAGCCACTCAGAAAACTCCTCTTCTTAAAATGGGTCCATCTCTAGGGGCTTAGCTCTAAATCCAGCTAATATGGTAAACGAAGACCTGCTGAGATATTAATGAGGGTTAATGAATTAGTCTCACTCCAACCCAGCTTAAAGTGATATAGTTAACCATCTACAAATTATTTGACGGCATAATTTCCTTCTCTCCCTCACCATTCCCACTGGCCTGCTGTAATTTTGAAAATGTCCAGCATGAATCATTTATTTGGGTTAATAAGCTAGTATGTGGCCTGAAAGTTAAGTTCTTAAGTAGAGGTGTGCTAGAAAAACAGGAGATCTTAACAAGAATACCTCGTTCAGACAAAAGCTACCAGTTTGCTTTCCATGGCAAATGGTGATTGGGGTGGGAACAAAACACAGAAAGTGCCCCTTTGTACTTAAGAAAGCAATTTATTTTATTTTCTCTGAAGGTCATTTCTCTTAAAGCTTCCTATTCATATCTGATCTGGAACATTTGCAAAGTACCTTACCCCAGGACATATGCTCATGTGAAATATTTGGAATAATTAAGAGTGTAATTTGTCAATTGAACTTTTAAAATCGAGTCTGATTTCTATTCCTATATATTGGAAGAACTTCTTTAAATCTTTTTGGAGTACTCAGCTTCAGACTTGCTCTTTTTTTTCCCTGGACCTGCTGTTTACCTAGATGTGTCTTAAAAGCAAGTTAGTATATTCACAGTTCTGAATACTTATTCTGTAAAGCAAAGAAAATTCTTAGAAGGCTTTCAGAAACTCCAGGTTTGGGTCCAGATGCCTCGGGATGAAGCAAATTGTCCTTTCACTGAGATCATTTTCTCAGCGGAGGCTTTGCTGTGTGGGAATAAACAAAGAAATAAACAAATATGAGAACAAAGTCTATTTATTTCAAAGCTTGCTATAGCAAGGGAGTTGGCCACCATCATTTGTGTTTTGGCAGAGGCTTAAAAGCAGGCAGATGAGTGGGAGAGCTTTATAGTGAAAAAGGGGAAGACTTCAGGTATTCTTTGATTGGAGGCTGTTGTGATGGGGGAGCTGGAGGTGGGTTAACTAGAAGCAGGGCATCCTATGTGATTGGTTAGGGGTACATGTTTGGCTTTCCTGGTTGGTCCTAAGTTTGAAATGGGGACAAAAATTAGGGAAACTGTCAGTCATTAGTCAAGTCCTGGCCATTTGGGGCTGATTGTTGCATGAGTTATTGTTTGGCTTCCTGGATTGTAGCTGGAGATAGCAAGCTGACTTTCTACTAGTCTGACTTATAGATAGCAGGCTGGCTTTCTGGACTGGTTACTGGAGGTATTGGGTTGTTTTCCTGGGCTAGTTGCTGCAGATTGTGGGTGAAAGTTCTATTTTTATATACAGTCTGGCCATTGTTCATTGTCCATTCAGTCTCTCAGTTGAGAGCTGTAACACTTCATATCTCTTTGTATGAATGATGTCATCTTATAATTTTTCATTGAATTTTATATACACCCTGATGTGTTTTGAGAAATAAATCCTTTATGAAATCTTGAAGTGGCTGCTGTGCTGTGTTGCCAAGATCTCTTTTCAGGATAGGAGGACTTACTCCACCAGATGCCCTCAGGTGTCAGAACTCTCCTCTCCAGGAATTGCCCTTTCCTGAAGGAGCTACCTTGACCAAAGTTATGCCTTTTCCTGGGCAGCCAATAGCCAATGACTGGTCAATGCAAGAGGCATAATGGTCAAGCCTCCTCAGCCCAAATCTGAAGGACCATCCTAGCTTCAGGGCTCCCATTAGAGTCTACCAAGACTTTGGCTGGGATGACATCATAGCTCAACTTCTCCCTCTGCCCAATTCTGCTTCCTTTTCTATCCCATTTTACTCCTCAGAGCACTTCACAATAAAATTCCTGTTTGCTAATCTCCATATCAGTCTACCTTCCGGGGAATATTACTTGTACGAACTCCTCTTTAAATTGTTCTAATTTAAGTGTCCCATCTGCTTCTTACTGGGGCTGTGACTGACACAGGATATTATACTTATAATATTTTCCATTAAATGCAGGTTCATGATTCAAAACAACTTTTTGTTGTTATTGTTTATGTTTTTTGTTTTTTTTTTACATAGACTGGGAGATATAGGGTTGTTCTGATTGTGTGAATTGGGGTGTGCTTAACATGCTTTTTTTTCATTTGGTCTACTTTTAGATCTTTTTATTTGCATTGGTGTATATAACGAAAATTGTATCATTATATGTATACATATACATATATATGTATTTTAACTTAAAAGACTCCTTTCGTATCTATACATACAACTAATATAACTGTATGATATATTATTGTGTGGATACATCATAATTCATTGATTAGCATGTTTCCAGTTTTTCTGCTTATAATTTAAAACAACTTTTATAGGGCTCTTTTTGCCTTGTACAACATATCAAAGTGGAAAAAAAGTACAGAAGCTGAGCTAAAGCCATTGACTACACTGGTGTCCAGATAATTCTCCAAGAAATCTGCTAGAACCCTAGAAGGATTTGTTGGATATTCCAGTCTTAATATTTCAATTTTGCTTTGTTATTTTTCCTCCCAAATTGTGTTTTAATTTTTCATTATTTATTATTATTTTTTTTATTGTTGATTCGGAATTTATTCCATCCCTTCTTTCTTTCTTTTTTTTTTTAAATTAGTTTCAAGTATACAGTACATTGGTTAGACATTTCTATAATTTATAAAATAATCCCCCTAATTGCTCCTTCTCTCTTCTGGTTTTCCACCTAGTCAATATATTAATGCTAAGTGCATTCCCTATGCCGTGCTCCCCATCCCCGTGACCCACTATCAACTACTAATTTGTACTTCATTAACCCCTCACCCCATTCTCCGAGCCCCCCAACCCTCTATCCCCTCTGTTGACAAAACTCAGCATCTATTTATGATCAAAACTCTCAGCAAAGTGGGAATAGAGGGCACATACCTCAACATAATAAAGCCATATATGACAAAACCTACAGCTAACATCATACTCTGTTGGTCACCAAATTGTCCCCATATTTGTGAGTCTATTTTTGATTAGTTTGTTCATTTTGTTCCTTAGATTCTACATATAAGTGAAATCATATAGTATTTCTCTTTCTCTGTCTTACTTATTTCACTCAGTATAATAACCTCTAGGTCTATCTATGTCGTTGCAAATGGTAGGATTTCATTTTTTTAATGGCTGAGTAATATTGCATTGTATATATGAACCATAACTTCTTTATCTAATCATCTATTGCTGGGTATTTAGGTTGCTTCCATATCTTGGCTATTGTAAATTGTGCTGCCATGAATATTGGGGTACATAAATCTTTATGAATTATTATATTGGTTTTCTCTGGATAAATACCCAGAAGTGCAATTGCTGGGTCAAAAGATATATCCTTTTTAAATGTTTTGAGAAACCTCCATACTGTTTTCCATAGCAGCTGTATAAACTTGCAATCCCACCAATAATGTATGAGGGTTCCCTTTTCTCCACATCCTCTCCAACACTTGTTCTTTGACTTATTTATAATAGCCATTCTGACAGGTGTGAGGTGATATCTCATTGTGGTTCTAATTTACATTTCTCTGATGATTAGTGACTTTGAGCACCTTTTTATATGTTTATTGGCCATCTGTATTTCCTCTTTGGAGAAGTATCTGTTCAAGTCTTCTGCTCATTTTTTAATTGTATGAGTTCTTTATATATTTTGGATATCAACTCTTATCATATGTATCATTAGCAAACATCTACTCCCAATAAGTTGGATGTCTTTTTGTTTTGTTGATGGTTTCCTTTGCTGAACAAAACCTTTGTAGTTTGATGTAGTCCCATAGGTTTATTTTTTCTTTTGTTTCCCTTGTCCGGAGAGATATATCTGAAAAGAAATTACTGTTAGTAATATCAGAGAATTTACTACCTATGTTTTCTTCTAGAAGTTTTATGGTTTTGAGTCTTACATTTAAGTCTTTAATCCATTTTGAGACTATTCTTGTATACGGTGTAAGAAGGTGGTCCAGTTTCTTTCTTTCTTTTTTTGCAGGTATCTGTCCAATTTTCCCAACACCATTTATTGAAGAATCTGTATTTACCCCATTGTATATTCCTGCCTTCTTTGTCATATATTAAATGAGCGTATAGGTGTGGATTTATTTCTGGGCTCTCTATTCTGTTCCATTGATCACTGTATCTGTTTTTATGCCAGTATCATGCTGCTTTGATTACTGTAGACTTGTAATATAGTTTGATATCAGGTCATGTGATACCTCCAACTTTGATCTTCTTTCTAAAGATTGCAATGGCTATTCAGGGTCTTTTTTGGTTCCATATAAGTTTTAGGATTATTTGTTCTAGCTCTCTGAAAAATGCCATTGATATTTTAATAAGGAATGCATTGAATCTATAGATTGCTTTGGGGAGTATGGCCATTTTAATGATGTTCATTCTTCCTACCCATTTTTTTTTTGTATCTTCTTCAATTTCATTTTTCAATGAGATAATTTTCTGAGAACAGGTCTTTTATCTCCCTGGTTAATTTATCTCAGGTATTTTATAGCCTTTGATGCTATTATAATAATTATAATAGCTATTATTATAATCATAAGATTGTTTTCTTAATTTATCTTTCAAAAAGTTCATTATTGGTGTATAAAAATGCCATTGAATTCCGAATATTTATTTTATAACCTGCTACTTTACTGAATTCATTGACCATTTCTAACAGGTTTTTGGTGGAATCTTTAGGGTTCTCTCTATATAGTATTATGTCATCAGCAAATAGCGAGAGTTTTATTTCTTCCTTTCCAATTCAGATACCTGTTATTTCTCTTCGTCTTATTGCTGTGGCTAAAACTTTTAACACAGTGTTGAAGAAGAGTGGTGAAAGTGGGCATCCTTGTCTTGTTCCTGATCTTAAGGAAAACGCGTTTCACCTTTCCTCATTGAGTATGATGTTAGCTGTAGGTTTTGTCATATATGGCTTTATTATGTTGAGGTATGTGCCCTCTATTCCCACTTTGCTGAGAGTTTTGATCATAAATAGATGCTGAGTTTTGTCAAACACTTTTTCTGCATCTATTGATATGATCATATGGTTTTTATCTTTCAATTTGTTAATGTGGTGTATCATATTAATTGATTTGCAAATATTGTACCAACCTTGCATCCCAGGAATAAAGCCAACTTGATCATGGTGTATGATATTTTTAATATATTGCTGAATTCAGTTTGCTAATATTTTGTTGAGTATTTTTGCATCAATGTTCATAAGAGATATCAGCCTATAGTTTTCTTTCTTTGTAATGTCTTTGGTTTTGGAATCAAGATAACGATGGTCTCATAAAAGGAGTTAGGAAGCTTTCTCTCTTTGTGAACTTTTTGGAATAGTTTGAGAAGAATAGGTGATAATTATTCTTTGAATGTTTGGTAAAATTCACCTATGAAGCCATCTGGTACAGGGCTTTCGTTTTTTGGGGGAGGTTTTTGATTACGGATTCTATTTCATTGGTGGTAATTGGTTGTTTCAGATTTTCTGTTTCTTCTTGACTCAGTCTTGGTAAATAGTATGTTTCTAGGAATGTGACCGTTTCTTCCAGATTGTCCAATTTGTTGGCATATAATTGCTAGTAGTATTTTCTTATGATCTTTTTTATTTTTATGAAATCCATAGTTATTTCTCCTCTTTCATTTCTGATTTTATTTATTTGACTCCTTTCTCTTTTTTTCTTGATGAATCTAGCTAAGGGTCATTCAGTTTTGTTTATCCTTTCAAAGAATCAGCTCTCAGTTTCATTAATCCTTTGAATTGTTTTTTTAGACTCTATTTCATTTCTTTCCTCTCAGATCTTTATTATTTCCTTCCTTCTACTCACTTTGGGCTTTGTTTGCAGTTCTTTCTCTAGTTATTTTAAGTGTAAGGTTAGATCATTTATTTAAGCTTTTTCTTGTTTCTTGAGGTAGGCCTGTATTGCTATGAAGTTCCCTCTTAGGACTGCTTTTGCCATGTCCCATAGATTTTTGAGTCATTGTGTTTTCATTTTCATTCGTCTCTAGGTATCTTTTTATTCCTTCTTTGATCTCATTGATAACCCATTCATTGTTTAGTAGCATATTATTTATCTTCCATGTGTTTGCGTATTTTCCAATTTTTTTCTTGTCATTGATTTCTAATTTCATATCATCATGATCAGATAAGAAGGTTGGTATTTCCATTTTCTTAAATTTATTGAAACTTTTTTTGTGTCCTAATATGTGGTCTATCCTGGAAAATGTTCCAAGTGCACTTGAGAAGAATGTGTATTTTGCTGCTTGAGGTAAAATGCTCTGAAAATATGTATTAAATCTATCTGGTCTAGTGTGTCTTTTAGGCCCATTGTTTCCTTATTGATTCTTTGCCTGGAAGATCTGTCCATTGGTGTCAATATGGTGTTAAAGTCTCCTACTACAAGTGTATTACTGTTGATTTCTCCTTTTATGTCAGTCAATAATTGCTTTATTTATGTAGGTGCTGCTATGTTGGGTGTGTATATGTTTACTAGGGTTATGTCCTCTTGATTTATTGATCTCTTTATCATTATGAAATGTCCTTTTCTTGTCTCTTTTTATAGCCTTTGTTTTAAAGTCTATTTTATCGGATATAAGTATCGCTACCCCGGCTTTGTTTTTTCATTTTCATTCATGTGAAATATCTTTTTCCATCCCTTTACTTTCGGTCCATGAATGTCATTTGATCTGAAGTGGGTCTCTTGTGCATTGGTCTTGTTTTTTTATCCATTCAGCTACCCTATATCTTTTGATTAGAGCATTTAACCCTTTTACATTTAAAGCGATTACTGATAGGTACATAGTTACTGCCATTTTATTATTCATATTTGTTATTTCTATTTTCCTTTTTACCCCTTCTCTTTTTACAGAAGTCTCTTTAACCTTTCTTGTAATACTGGCTTCTTGGTGATGAATTCCTTAAGCTTTTCCCTGTCTGGGAAGCTCTTTATCTCACCTTCCATTTTAATTGAAAGCCTTGCTGGGTGGAGTATTCGTGGTTGTCGATTCTTGTTTTTCATAACTTTGAATATTTCTTGCCTATCCTTTCTGGTCTGCAAGGTTTCTGTTGAAAAATCATCAGACATTCTTATGGGAGTACCCTTGTAAGTAACCAGCTTCCTTTTTCTTGCTGCTTTTAAGATTCTTTCTTTGTCCTTGACCTTTGGCATTTTAATTATGATGTGTCCAGTGTGGGTCGCTTTGAATTCCTCTTGTTTAGAACTCTTTGTGCTTCCTGAACTTGTATGTCTAATTCCTTTTCCAGATTAGAGAAGTTTTCTGTCATTATTTCTTCAAATAGATTCAAAATCCCTTCCTCTCTCTTCTCCTTCAGGTATTCCTATGATCCGGATATTGTTACTCTTCATGTTGTCCCAGAGGTCTCTTAAACTATCGTCGTTTTTTTAAAAATGATCATGGTTGCCTCTCTAGGGAACAGGACTATTTTTTTTTCTGCCAGGACTTCATGATAAGCATACAGAAAAAAAAAATAAAGATGCCGTGTCTTATTTCTTTCAGTCGACAATTCATAACAAACTTCATACTTTTTCTTTCTAAGAATATCAATATTCAAAAATTTAAAGCATTATGGGAAACATCAATCTTTTACAAAGCTCATTTCCTCTGCATTTTACATTCTCAATAATGAGACAGGGAATGACACGTTTCATTCACCAATGTCTTAGTATATGTTTTTAGCTACAAGGTTTTAGTGAAAACATTATTTCATTTACATGATAAGATAAAAGCAATATGTAAAAACTTAACATTTAAATTTCCCCAATCCTTTTTGGGTATATACTATTATATGAGGTGCCTCTAAGTGAAAAAGTATCAGGAATAATAAATTTACATTTTACAAATTTTATTAAAGCCTTTTTTATACACTTCCCAGAAAATGAAAAAGTGAATGAATAAATGACTGAATAACAAATCCATTTGTAAATCATATGCTTTCTAATACCTATTTTTGAAATGATTCGAAGGAGAACCTAATTAAGTTATCTACTGATACAACATTAAACATGCTTTCTGATGATATAACCACTATTTGACTTTTAACATATAACTTGAAATGGAGTGACTTTGCTATAATAAAACAATTTCTATTCATTTACTTACATAGGTGAACAAGGTTTCTCAATGCTTACATTTATAAACATAATACAAATTTATTGCAAACTTTTAAGAATACCAGGTATTTTATTTAGTTCATCTCCTGAAAAGCTCCTCTGTGCCCAGGTATGGTACACTCTCTGAGAACTGCAGTGAAGAGCACCCCTGTGCCATATATTTTTCTTTGTTTGTTTTTCTTTTCCTTACTGTTAAACAAGGATGTATAATTTGGGTTGTATTTCTATTACCTTTGGGTTACAGGGAGACTGGGGACCTGTTTACTAATTATAAAAAAGAGTGGCAGAGAGTCCTTTTATGACATTCTTTCTGCTGAGAAAACAGCATTAGCTCTATTTGAAATGACTTGGCAAGATGTTTTTAATACAAGACTATAGTGTTTGCCATATAATTAGGGAGCTCTAAGGCACCAATGAAAATTTAGCAATGCATATATTTCCATGATAGAATTTGCGCATCTGATACTCTTAGTGTACTGGCTGGAAAATTACTACTTGGCTATCGCTCAAAGGAACATAGGCTATCGCCAATAGGAACATAGGCTATCGCCCACAGGAACATAGGCTATCACCCATGGGAATATAACATTCTAACAATAAGCTTTCTGCTTCTGTACCCCCGCTTGCACAACTGACCTGTGGGTAGACAGGTAGTGAATAGGAGAAAAATAGACCGTTGTGTTTAAGACAGAATGAGAAATGGGATTTAGGGCTTAAAAACCCTGTACCTCTACATTTCGGGGCTGCTTAATTTGGGGTCTGCGTACCCCTGGCAGACCCAGCTGACTGAATAAAGAGCGTGTTTCCTATAACTCACTGATTTCTGGTGGTCCATGTGTCTTTCGGGGACTGGCAGCTACAACATTTGGAGGCTCCAGCGAGATCTCAGGGAGTGGCCCTGGGATCTAAGACTGGACCGGCCTCAGAAGCAGTTGCTGTCCCTGTTACGGATTCAAAGGGGTGGCCAACCCGAGACGTTCCAGGGCCCTTGAATGCTGTGACGGGTCAGTACAATCGTCAAGGACACAACCTTTAAGACACGCTCTTTGTTTCTGGTCCCAACGGGAATCTGGAATCTTCAAGGCCTCGGTGTCTGGATAAAAGGTACCTTCCTGTTTTTGTTGACTGGTCAGTGGGGATCCGTGGAGAGACTGGATACAGTCATATCTCTCAGACCATGGCCAGGCCGTGGGACGCCGCCTCCTGTGCCCTGTTGTCGGGTTCTGTTTATTGTCTCTGGTCTTGTCTAGGTTGTAGGTTGTGGACTTCTCTGGGTCCACCTACACCCCAGTAATTGTTCTTGTCCGAGTGTCTGATTGTTCTTGTCTGAGTGTCTGTTTTGTGTTTTCTGCACAAGTGATGGGGGGAAGCCTGAGTTCACAGAAGACACCCTTGGGTTGTCTCTTGAGACATTTCAAAGAAGGGTTTGTAGAAGGAGCTGACTATGACATAAAGTTTTCTCCAAGCAGACTAAAAACATTGTGTAAAGTTGAGTGGCTGTCTTTTGATGTAAACTAGTCTCCGGAGGGTTCTTTAGACAGGAGTTTAGTGAGGAACGTTTGGAAGATTGTCACGGGAGACCCGGGACATCCCGATCAGTTTCCCTATGTCAATTAATGGTTAAACCTTGTTCAGACACCCCCTCCTTGGCTCTGCCGATGTGCCCTTTCTCTAGGGGTGCAAGTCTTAGTTGTGGGCCCCCTGAAACATGCAGCAACTGAATCTCCAAGACAGCCCAGTCTCTCAGTCCTCCAATCTCCACCGGAGCACAGTGACCTTCCTCCACCCTATAATCCAGGACAACAGAGGCTAAATAGCACCGCCTCACCTCCTCAGACGTGGGCAGGTAACCCCTATGGGCCTTCTGATCTCGCTCCGGGCGGGGTACCAGCCAATACCACCACCCTGGCCATCCTCCCCTTGCGAGAAGCACCACTCCAGGGGCATCACACAGACAGGCCCTTTATAGTTTACGTGCCTTTCTCAACTAGTGATCTGTACAACTGGAAGGCACAAAATCCGCCTTTCTCTGAGAAACCCTAGGCATTAATAGGACTCTTAGAAAGTGTCTTTCAGACTCATTGCCTCACCTGGGACGATTGCCAACAGCTTTTAATTACCCCCTTCACGCAGGAAGAACACGGACGCATTCGGAGTGAAACACAAAAGATAGTTGCGGGAGGGAGGAGAGTTGAGGAAGTAGGGAAACAGATTGAGGAGGAATTTCCCTCCACCCGCCCAGACTAGGGACACAAATCTCAGGCAGGGAGAACGGCATTAGATCAGTACCACCAGATTCTAATTGGGGGAATTAGGATGGCTCCTCATCAGCCAACTAACCTTTCTAAGGTACCTGAAGTTATACAGGGACCTCGGGAATACGCCCCCATTGATCCTGAGGCCCCTGAGAACCAGCGGGCAATTAATATAGCCTTTGCTACTCAGGCAGCCCCTGTTATCCGGTGTAAATTGCAAAAAAGAGGTTTTGCAGGGATGAACCTGTCCCAACTTGTTAAGATAGCCCAGAAGGTGTTCAACAACAGGGAGGCACCGGATGACCCCAAATGTATGGCTAAAATTCAAAGCTACTGTCATCAACCCAGCCAATCTGTTGCCAGACCCAGAACCCGAGACCCACGTTCATGACTGCATAGATTTCACTGATGCTGTGTGTTCCTCACGGCCAGACCTCAAAGACTCCTCTCTGACTGAAGCCGATGAAGTTCTGTTCATGGACGGGAGCAGCTTCATGCAGGAAGGAAGGAGGTATGCTGGAGCAGTGGTTGTAACTCTAACTGGCACCATCTAGTCACAGGCTCTTCCCCATAGGACTTCTGCTCAAAAGGCAGAACTCATCGCCCTCACTGAGGCACTAAGATGGAGAAAGGATAAGTCAGTCACAATATACAATGACAGCTGATGCGCCTTTGCCGTTACACATGTACACAGAGACATCTACAAGGAAAGAGGGCTTCTGACTTCAGCTGGGAAGGACGTCAAGAACAAGGGGGAGATCTTAGCCTTACTTGAAGCCATGTAGGTGCCTAAGACTCTTGCTATTGTTCTTTGTAAAGAGCATCAAAAAGGGAATAGTCCTGAGGCTGAGGGAAATCGACGAGCCAATGCAGAGACAAGAACAGTGGCCACAAGGCCAGTGGGGACCCCACCACATCTACTGACTGTTGTTCCTTACCCAGAACTGCCTTCGTCTCCGACCTATATGGCGGAAAAGACCATATATTTTCAGGACAAAGGAGCCACTAGGAACCAGCAGGGGTGGTGGACGACCCCAGATGGAAAAATTGGGCTCTCACGGGCCCTGGGAAGGACTCTCTTCCACCAATTACACCAGACCACATTCCTAGGGTGAACTAAGATGCTCCAAGCTTTAGACCCCTACTTTCACTTGTTAAAAGGGAGAACTGCAGAAGAGATTGCCTCACGATGCCCAGCTTGTGCCCAAATTAATCCAAAGAAGGGGAAGATAGAACCTAGGCATAGGGAAAGAGAAACTTATCCAGGAGACCACTGGGAAGTAGATTTCACTGAGATAACCCCAACTGTGGGGGCCTACAAATATTTACTTGTTTTTATAGACACATTTTCAGGATGGGTAGAGGCCTTCCCTACCAGGAAAGAGACTGTCTTAGTAGTTACTAAGAAACTACTACAAGAAATCCTCCCTCGATTTGGTCTCCCTGGAACTGTAGGGTCGGATAGCGGGCCAGCCTTTGTAGCAAAGGTATCACAACAATTGGCTAGCTATCTAAATTTACAATGTAAACTCCACCGCGCCTACCGGCCCCAAAGTTCGGGCCAAGTAGAGCGAATGAATCAGATCCTAAAAAAGACATTAGTCAAGTTAGTATTAGAAACTGGTGGGACCTGGGTAGAACTTCTCCTCTTTGCTCTTCTCCAAGCCAGGTGTACGCCATATATTAATAGATTCACCCCATTCGATATTTTCTTTGGAAAACCCCCACCTTTAGTACCTAGAATAGAAGACGAGAAAAAGACAGAACTACGTAACCTTGTCTTACTTAAGTCTTTACAGGCCCTTCAAAGTGTACAGAAGATTTGGTCTGGGGTTCGTGCTGCCCACTCAGCCCCAGGGGACAGATTTCCCCATCAGTTTCAGCCTGGGGACTCTGTGTGGATCCGGAAGTTCACTTCCAAGGGACTAGAACCCAAATGGAAAGGACCCTTCACCGTCTACCTGACGACTCCCACTGCAGTTAAAGTAGACGGCATCCCATCATGGATTCATCACTCCCACGTGAAGGCAGCACGAGAGTGGACAGCTCAGGAAGACGGGCCCTTAAGACTAAGACTCAAGCATACATAAGTATAACCCTTTGTTTCTTCCTTTTTATCTCTTTAGCCCAGCCATTCGACCAGCCACAACCAAAATCAGAAGGAGCATTAATAACTTTGCTAACGACAATACACAAGGTCTTAAATAAGACCACCCCAGACATAGGACAAGATTGCTGGTTGTGCCTAAACCCAAAACCCCCTTACTATGTCGGGGTAGAAACTCCCTTAAACTTAACTGAGCTCAGCAGGCTAGAACTTCAAGTCGATTCACTAGCAGAAGTAGTCCTCCAAAATAGAAGAGGTTTAGATTTATTATTCTTAGAACAAGATAGGTTATGTATGGCTCTAGGTGAAACCTGTTGCTCTATGCTAATAACTCTGGAGTAATTAGAGAGAGCTTACGACTAGTAGAGAGAAATTTAGATGCCAGGGAAAAACAAAGACTAGAATCAGATAACTGGTTTCATAGGATGTTCAATTGGTCCCCATGGCTAACAACCCTTCTATCTGCTATAGCTGGACCTTTAATCCTCCTCCTCTTCTTGTTAAATTTTGGCCCATGTTTCCTCGATTTCTTGTTTGCATATATAAGGAAGAGAAATAATTCTATTAAACTTTTAGTATTACAAGATAGAGGCTATGAGCAAATTCCACACAAAGAATCAAAGATTTGACTTTCCGCTAAGACCAGTGGGGAATGTGCTGGCTGGAAAATTACTGCTTGGCTATCGCCCATGGGAACATAGGCTATCGCCCATAGGAACATAGGCTATCACCCATGGGAACATAACATTCTAACAATAAGCTTTCTGTTTCTGTACCCCTGCTTGCACAACCGACCTGTGGGCTGACAGGTAGTGAATAGGAGAAAAATAGACCGTTATGCTTAAGACAGAATGAGGAATGGGATTTAGGGCTTAAAAACCCTGTACATCTACATTTTGGGGCTGCTTAATTTGGGGTCTGCGTATCCCTGGCAGACCCAGCTGACTGAATAAAGAGCGTGTTTCCTATAACTCACTGATTTCTGGTGGTCCGTGTGTCTTTCGGAGGCTGGCGGCTACAACATTAGGATCTTCAATTGTACATTTTCTAAGAAAGCAGTCTTTATATAACATACTACTCATAATAACCAGCCCTACATTATTTGGGAGTCAGGATTTTCCAAAACAAACTGAATTTTACTTATCCTTTTTGTCATCTCTTATGCAAATGAGAACTCATCAATATAACCATTATATTCATTGTACTTGTTAATATCTTAACACTATTAAAGCTGAAAAAGGCAGTGAGAAGTGCCTTGTTATTATAGTAAATTTTAATTTTTAGAAAATCTTGTCATAATTGCAAAGAAAATGTGAGAATTAAGTTGATGGTGAACTAGACTGTTTAATTTTAAGTGCCCCTGAGAGAAGGAAGATGAGAGAAGAGGAAAAAAATAATCATGTCACATTTGACTCCAGAAAATAAACAGCTTCATCATACATCAGTGCCTAAAATATATGCAAGTGAACATTGGAATTGCAAATTAATTGGAGGAAGAAAGAACTCTGTCTGCTTTTACATGATTTTATTCTGCATTTGGCTAGGGGATTTTTTTTTTCTACTATAAACTGAGAATTCCCAACTTCAAGCAGAGGCATGGACAAGATTTACTCTATTCATGTGATCATGAAATGGATGCTTTGTGGAAGATCTGTCTTTTTAAAATCTCACAAGTGGAATCTAATGAATTTGATTAATTAGGAAAAAAATAGTATTCATGGCAAAAAAAAAAATCTTACCACAAATACATGCTTAAATCCTAAAGCATGATGCTTTGTGTGTAACTATATTCAAGCTCCAAAGTCCTTAGGCTTCACATTCAGATGAGGAGCCAGAAACTATCCGATTAAATGATCAGTTCCTGGGATGCTGACCTACATGGTTTGATTTTAAGTGCCCCTGAGAAAATGAACAATGATCAGTAACTCCGTACCTTATGCTGCTTCCCAATTGCTGATTCTTGTTTTTTAACAGAAACTAAATGAAGATTTCCACCTCGATTATTATTACTATGCTTTAGGAGTTTTATACTGAACCTTATTTCGAATGCAAGTGGTTATCTCCTCCTCTGTCCATACAGGAGAGTGCAATGAGAATTAGACGAGGAGAAATCTGAGTATAGAACTCAGCTCTTCTAAATATGTAACCCCAGGCAAGTCACTTTAACAATTAGGGCTTGGATTTAGAACTTTATTACAGTTTACAAAGAATTTAATGTTTTTATTCACCTCTAATGTATCTACTCTGTAAGTCCTAAAAGAGAGCTCTTGCCTTTTTTTTTTT
>NW_024353907.1:1458129-1500862 GCF_902729225.1 Pteropus medius | reverse complement strand
TTTTTTACAAACAAGGACTTAGGAAAGTGAGGTATGTATGCCCATAATTAAATCTTCTTTACATGGATGAATAAAGCAGCCCAAGGTCAATGTGGGGAATCTGGCATCCGTCCTTTTGTTCTAGTCACTCAACTTTAGCTGTCTCATGTCAGGATGAACCTATGTGGTATAGAATCCAGGGTCATCTCTAGTATACTTTTCAACTTGCGTAAATCTAGATAAAAACGAAAGATTAAATATTATAGTACCTAATGACAAGGATTAAAAAGCATGAAATAATACAGGAACAGCATGTGCTGTGTATATATGTGAGCATCCTTTGGGCAGTGAGGAGAGAAGAAACAAGACCCAACTTGGAATTCAGACTGAGAACCATCAAACTGAATATGGACCTGGGCAGAGACACTGAGGTACTTGTCTCAGGGTGGATGTGGCTCTTCTCTTGTTTGAAAACCCTGTAGTAACCTCTTTGGAGAAAGTTACCTTGCAAGAGGTTGCGAAGTTTCATCAAAAGCTGCTGCCATCACCTTCTATTGCATCCAGACCAGTGAGGGATAATTACAAAGATGGAGAGGAGAGGAAATAGCTTAAACATTAATAAAATGACAAGGTCTTTTTGTATTAGTGATAATTTGGGAAACATATATATGAGAATGAATTTCAAAGGTACTAAACCAAGGAGGGTGAAATATAACATTGGTTAAATATAACTATTATTAATAAATTCTTCATTCAGAAACTCAGCAGTCTGGACAGTTCAAACAGATTGGATTCCATGTACCATCTGAAATAGCTGGGAGTGGTTAACCAAAACTTGAATACAAGAGTGACCTATGAGATTGAGATGCCAGAAGTAGCCTGAAGGAATTCAGGGGCTTAGAGAGATAAGAATGTTGGGATGAATTTATTGTGTGTGCCTCTTCCTCTACTTCTCCTACATTGAAAATGACATATTCCCTTCTTTTCATGGCACTGAGTAATGCATGGGTGGGTGAGCTTTGAATATCTGTTATAGCCATCTTCTTCAGGTTAGTAATGATGGTGGGAGATACTGCCATTGAACTGGACTTCTTTATTTCATTGGGAATGATGGAATCCCAGAATGATAAAGGCTAAGAGGAGCCATTTGACTGTTGCAAACAAAATGAGTGTAACTATTGTCATAGGCAGCAGAGCCAGAATGTCAATCAGAAAGTTTTGTCATGTAGGGATCTCTAAGGATGGCTAATTGATCTGTGTCCCTAGGACTGAAAAAAAAAAGTTATCAGCTTATTATCACAGTTAAGCTTCCTCAGAACCAAACTCTGAGACAAGATTTGCATTATAAATTTTATTGAGAAGTGCTCTTGGGGGAAGGAGTAAAGGCAGCAGGATTAGGCAAAGAGAGAAGTTTAATTGGGATGCAGTCACAACAAAGGCTATAGCCAATCCTACAGAGAGTTCTGAAGCTGAGATGGACCGGAAGAGTGTTCCGATTTAGAGCAAATCTACCTGGCCTTTATGCCCTTGCACTGACCAGCCATTGGAGGTAGGCTGCTCCCAAGAAGGGGCATGATCTTGGGCAAGGCAACTTTCTCTTAAGGCCCAGGCAAGTCTCAAAGAGGAACTTAGTTGAGAACTCTTGGCTGCCAACACTCTCAATGATTAGGGGAATGACTACTTCAGTCTTAAAAGTAGAAGGTGAACTTTTGAGAAGTACTCACAAAACCTATTGAGAGAAAAATCTAGATCAAGTAAAGAGAGATCTGACTTGAATGATCACAATGAGAATGATAGTCTCTCACCCAGTCCCCAAATCTAGATGAGCCAGGTCACAGAAATAGAGTCCATTGAATAAAGGGGATATTGGGTTCTCCGGAAGAAGGATCCCTGTGACATAGCCATAAGTATATGCTGTAAATTTGCCCCTAAGTCTTCCTCCAGGGGACTTGGAGCCATTTATCAGAGTGACCATGGATTGGGGAGTGGGAAACAGCTGCATCAGGGACTGCCAGATAGAGGCTCAGGTTTGATGCTAATCCTGGAGTTCTCAAATGTTGCTGTGGTTTACCAATGAGAATGATGGCCAGAGGATAGGTCACTAATAGAGGTTTAGGCTGACACTATGATTATTTCTCAAGTTCTGGAATTATGGCTGGAATAGACATACTCAGCATCTGGCAGAATCCCCACATTGACTCCTGTACCCATAGACTGACAGCCATTACAGTAGGAATGACCAAGTTAAAACCCTAGAACTTCACTCCCCTACCCAAATAATAAACCAAAGGCAGTATTACTTTCATAGGATAACTGCAAATATTGGTGTCACCATGAAAAATTTGAAAGATGGTGAGAAAGATGGTTCTTATCACATTCCCACTTAGTTTACCTGTTTGTCTTATGCAGAGGGCATCTGAGAATTGGAAAATAGGTGTGGATAATCACACAGGTAAATGGGTATTGGCTCTCATTTCAGCAATTGTTCCATAGGTGATCTCTTCTCTAGACCAGTTATTACAGCACTTGGAACCTGCCTGGGCAGTAGAAACTTTTTCCTGACCTCTGGGAAACACTACCTTCCTCCTTTTTCTCCTGAGTCTATCCAACATGTTTGTAGCTTAATTCCATGTGTGGAATCTCTTTTCTGCTTGAAACACCTACAATGTTGTTGCAGGTTGAATTCCCTGAGAAGCAGGCTAAAATAGAGTTTAACATTGTAGGGTATTTATGATATACAGGGAAAAGATGAAAGCAGAAATGGGCAGAGGGAGAAGTTGGGCTGCAATACAATCTCAACCAGTCATAGTCAACCCTATATGGAGCTCTGAAAATTGGAATGGTCTTTCAGAGTTGTTCCAAGATGTGAGGAGTATACTACACCTTTATGCTCCTATGTTCACCAATTATTGAATGGGTAGTGTGAAATAACTTTGGATAAGGGGACTCTTTTTAGCTGAGTCAATCCCTATAGGGAGATGAAAGCAGAGGTCTATCTACCATCAACACTCTCAGTAGCTACGAGAGAAGTCTTTCAGTCTTCAGGTGGGATCTGGATCATGCACAAATCATATCCACTTAAAGTGGAAAGAGGAAAGAAGGAGGGTGTTGGGAAGAATGAGGTAGCATGGATGATGAAGAAATGACGTTCCATTTTAAGGTCAGCTCCTCCTCAGTGACTGGAAGACACTGGGTCAGCCTCAACACTGGCCAATCTCATGGCATGAGGAGTATTTCTCCACTCAAATGATTAGTTCTCTGTATGTCTCTGCTTTGTAAGTTCATTTTATGCACAGCCAGAGAATAAAAAAAGCAATATTTATGTCCATACTTTTTATAAACTGACTATAAGTTTATGATTGCATTAAGTGTTTTTTTTATGTTTCCCAAACTATTTCAGAGGAAAAGCTTCCAAAACAGTTCCTTTATGGCTACAATGAACATCTCCTTGTAGTTTCACTTGTGAAAACGGCTTCTTCTATATCCTCTCTCTCCCGACCCTGGCTCTTCAGCTTTGCAGGGGAAGAAATGCGAGCTAATGAGAGTGAGCATGGGAATGGAGTTTAGAGAAACAGTTGAAGAGATGTCTTTAAGACTTATTGAAGCAAGCTTGACCACTTTTCACCCTTCCTTTAAAATGCATGGAGATGATCCATTTAGTTGGAGAGCTGAATTTTTTTAAATGTACTTGTAAGAAGATGAACAGTGAGAAAACTGGCTAAAGTCTTTAAAGCTGGCTATCAAGAGATTCCCTAGAAAAGAGGAAGATAATGTTATGGATGACAAGTAAGGGCATGAGAAATTTATCAAGAATGCTGCAACAGATTTCAATGATGCAGTGAGGAAAATTTACGAACAAGTGACTGGGAGAAAGCAAAACTCAGAATGAAGAATGATATCAAATTTGGTTGTGCCTGATCTGACCGGAGAGTGGAGGAAGAAAAATAGCATGCGTATAGAGTCTATGTCAGACTCACTGCCTCAGAACAGGAGTGCTAGATGAACCTGGCTACTTTTGTGACATCATTCCATGGGGCCTAGGAAAGTCTATCCTACCCTCTTTCCTTGCTGTTCCCCAAGTATCTTTGACATTCACTGTTAAAAATTACTTTATTATATATTATTTTTCCTGTAATTATATTTCAGAACTTTCAGCATCTAGCATAAACCTGGTTTTGTGGCTGTATTCTGTAAACACTTTGATTATTTTGAAAATATGAATCCACTTGGGAGTGGAAATGTGGCATTTCATGTTTAGTGGGGAATAACTACATGTGACATGTGCTTTCTTTAGCTGTTTCAGAGTACTGGGCATGCACCCGAGATGTGAGACATTAGGAAGAAGAGTGTTAAAAAGAGATGAAAGGCCCACTAATGGTCTAAAAAGATTTGTACTTCCTATTTTCCAATGCAGCTTTAGGCCATATAAAAATTGTGTAGTGAAGTCAGTGTTGTGAGTTCAAATTCTACCCTGAACTTATTTTTTATAGTTTAATGTTATAATATTTGTAACCATAACTCATAAGTTAACATTATAATATTTGCAACCATATAACTATAAATCACAAGTTAAAAGATGTTTTAAGTAGAAAATATCTCTTCCTTAAGTCTATTGTACTAATAGAGAAATTATTTTCATTTTTCTGTTTCCTTCATGTATTTGTTCTTATACAGATTTTAAATAATTTTGTAATTATAGAATATTTTATATTTTTATTTTTTTCCATAAAATAATTTTTCCATGTTGTTACAGGGTCTTAATAATTATAATTTTTCATGGGTTTCTGTACCATGATTTACTCAGTTGTAGTCCTATATGATAATTGTGCTGCTTTGTAATTTTTGCACTATAGAGCAGTCTCAAATTTGAGAGAAGGAACTACTTGGTTAAAAGATTATGAATGTTTAGATAGCTTTTCAGATATTGCGGATTGCTTTCCAAAGTGTTTGTGACAATTTAAAATGCACCAAGCATTTTCACCTTAGTTGCCAGAAATGAGTATTATCATTTAAAATGATTCTATTATTTGAATGGTGTAAAATGTAACTTTACTGTTTTACCATGTACTATTTCTTTGAGGATTGGCAAAGTTTAATGGGTTCCCCATATGTTTGAAATTTTCTCAAAATAAAAAATTAAAAAAATATGTAACAATTTTAGGAGAAGTTGCAGGAAGAATATAAAGATCTCTATATACTTTTATCTCAATGCAGCAATTGAAAATATCTTGCCAGATTATTTTATAATTTTCTCTCCATATATGTTTATAAGTATTATTTTTCCTGAACGATTTCAAGTGTATTGAATACATCATATTCCTTTACTCATCAGCAATATTGTATTATGTTACATTTCCTGAATTTGATAATTACACCATTGTTCTGTAAGAAAATATCCTTATTCTTAGGAAAGACACATTTAAGTTTTATTTAATCTATAATTTACATTTTAATTTTCCAAATTATATTAATAATATTTTTGAGGACAATTTTTTCCAGTCCTAGAACCCATTCATGATTATGTGTGCACTTAGCCGTTGCATTTCTTCAGTTTCTTTTAATATAGAACATTTTCTCAACATTATTTGTCTTTCATGACACTGACATTTTC
Source organism: Pteropus medius (assembly GCF_902729225.1). NCBI lineage: Eukaryota > Metazoa > Chordata > Mammalia > Chiroptera > Pteropodidae > Pteropus > Pteropus medius. The sequence continues at coordinate 1,495,272 of NW_024353907.1, read as the reverse complement.
AGAGTATGGACCAATGCTTTTGTAGAATATCTATCAGTGATCCGATAAATGTTTAACAGATATCTCTTTGAAGAAAAAAAGAAAAAAAAAGTTCTGTTGGGTAGCATTTGCTGATTTCCGTGGTATAAATATTCCCACTGTAGCCGATGTCAAGCTACCAATGTGGTAGTTCTGAATGTGTCATTGGGAAGAACTGTGCACAGTTAGCTCTCAGGAGCTGTACGCACAAGCCAACTCCAACACATCAACTGAATGTCTCTCAATTAGGGTTATTCTTGTTTTCTCTTAAATAAAATAGGTTATACATTTTTGTCAGGAATGCCAATGAAGTAATGTTATGTTCTTAGTACATCATGTCAGGAAGCCCGTAATGTAGATATGCCCTACATGTACTTATCTTAGAGTGAGAAATATGTGTGTGTGTGTGTGTGTGTGTGTGTGTGTGTATAATATAACTATATTTCCCCTTCATTATATGAAATGGGTGGAAGTAGGGATAAGGAAATGTTCTAGTTGAAGTAGAGGAAGTCAGGTCCCCAAAGTCCCATTATTCCCACATTGTGGCTTTGAGAGGGCTCTGAGTTACACAGTTTGAAAATCACTATCCTGTGTGAAGGATGAGGGTTTATTATCAAAGGGGATGGGGTTCTAATTATTCCCGAAGGTTGTACAATGTTAATAGGATGGATTAGTTTACTTATTAATACCATGCCTGTCCAGTGTGCTTACTTAAATGCACCAGTGGGACACACTTCCATCTATATTTATTGAATTCAAATACATTTTAATGAAATATATTTGCATATCAGAGATCAGTTTCTCCTAATTTAATGATTTCATCCTATTTTTTTCAAAAGTGGCATACTTTGGCTTAATTTAACTCTGTAACAATAAATATGTTACATAATTTACTGGCCTCTAATTTTGTCACTTGTGAAAGGAGAAAGATGTTGTACTCATTGATCCCTGAGTCGGTAACAAGAAAGTACTTTAAAATTCCAAATCAGATTGCTCCTAAAGGGAGAGAGACTAGCCTAGGTCACTGCAGGACTGTCACCTATGCTCTCTGAGCCTAGTCTTCCTCAAATCAGAAATCTCTAAGTGGGCTCAGACCAAGGGACAGCTCTTCCTCAGCTCTTATCTATGGAAATCTGTTCTTCCTCCAGATTCACAACACTCTATTCACATTTTACCTTCTTTAGGTACTCATGGTCTCTCTTATTATCTCAAGACTTTTACTAAGAAAAAAATGAATGAGTAAAAATAAGAACTATAAAAATCTTATTTTTGAGATAACAGTTTTATGGATGCTAAAATATTAGCTGAAATATAACAAATCTTTTAAAAAATTATGTTATACTTTACCCTTATAATAATAAATATACATTTATATTTCAATGGACTAATAGAATTTTGTTTTAAATATCATAAGTAGATTTTCATTCCAGGTTATAGATTATTTACATATATTTAAAGACAAATACTTAGATGTTAATGATAAATCTGGAAGAATAACATACCTTTTTAATACTATGGATGTTATTCAGGGATGCTAGAAATTATATTGATGTATTTGGTTATTCAGCCTTTCAAAGGTTGCGATGCAAAAATAATATTACATTATGATTAATTACCAAGACTATAGCCAACTTTTAGTTATTTCTAACATCTGCCCCTGCTACAGCCTTTTATTAAAACTTTTTTGAAATTACTTTTGCTAAGAAAGCTTCCAAGGCCTTAGCAGAGCTGAAACACCTCTAGTACACAAGCACAGTGCTGGTGTGCCAGGTTTCATCTCCCTTTGTTGCTATTAACTGTATCCCGTCTTATCTTTCCCATTGAAAGAATATACATATTTCCCATTGTCTTCTCAATTTTAGCTGTGTTCATTAACCAGTTATTTTTTTTAATAGAATCAACAGAGTAAAGAAATAAAGAATAGAAACAAGGAAGGCATTAGATAAATCTGACAACTGATCTAGGTCACATTTTGGAGGAGTAGGGAGCTTGAGATGAAAATAAAAGACATGGAAATCCTAGCTAAGATGCATGTCAAATAGTTCTTCAATGTATCTTGAAGCCATAAATGAAAACAGAAAACCAAGATAAAGAACTACAAAAATTCTATAATCTCTGTGAAGGTAAAGGCCATGTTTTTGTTTCTCTGACAATTTAGTGCTGAATACTTAATATGTAGATAATTACATGCAAAACTAAATAAGACTCAGGCAACCCTGTTCCTAAGGTCCAGCCAAAGAACTATCCTGGCCTAAATAAAACTCTAGGAAAAGGAAGCCTCATGTTTTTTTTATGTTTTTCTACTTCATACCCTCTTTCTGTGATATTTTGGTGTCTAATTATTGATTCTTTCAACAAATATTCATTGAGTATCTTCTATGTGGCACTTGATATAAAGACATGAACAAGATAAAGTTGATTCTTGCCTCACGGTCTAGCTAAAGTTCAAGTTCTGGTCAACTTAAAATTGCTGATTGGCCTAGAAAGAACAATCTCTGCTATGTGCAGAGGGCAAACCCAGTCTTCTGATGTATTTTCTGGGAAATGGTATTGCTCATATGCTTCCAAATCCTCTTATGTTCTTTCAAAGAATCAGAGTTTGGGGATATAGAACTCAAAATTAAGGTCTATTCATTTAAAATGCATCTAAATAAGGTGATTGAAATAATCAGACTAATTTACTATATGCCAAACCAAACAATCTTGGAGAATAGTTTCTCATTTTCCCTCATCCCCATCTCCAATACCATACACTCATTACAGGCACGGGAAGAAAAATATTACAAATAGCTCCATGCAAAGAACAAACTGGATTATTATATATTTTTACATCTTTCCCAGGTCTGTAAGTCAGTGGTTTTCTTCAGAATAGCATGTTGTGGATGGATTGATCATGCATGCAAAAGGAAATGTTTGCAAAAATATCAATCACTGATTTGTCTTTGTTGTAGCCATCAGATATATCTGCAGAACTTCTTAGATAAAATATATTCCTCTTTCTCAGATAAATATTTACCTCCTTAGCTTCTTATATAATTTCAAATGAAAGTTCATTTTCAATGATCTGTAATTTTCAGAGGCCAAGACGTATATTAGAGGGATTATTTTGGAAAAGAGCCAATTTGAATTCTCCCTATATTAGTCAGGGCCCCAATAGGAAACAGATGATGCTCTTGAATTAGGATAATTTAGAAATTAAAAATATATATATTTTGGAAGAAATCCTTCTAAATTGTAAATGTGTCAGGCAACTACTCTCTGGGTTCTCTATTATACTTCTCTTTTTTCTCTCACCTCTCTCTCAATCTCTCTCCCCATACCTTCTGTCCACCAGCGAAAGAAAAGAGGTTTTATCTCTACATATCTCTCTGAATTTGTTCTTCTCTCCTCTGTATTAGGCAGGCTTCATTTCGGGGTTCTTATTTTCTACTTCTCCATATTTTCAATTTGCATGTACCTTAGTATCCACTCTACTTCAAAAAAGTTACATAAAAGTACTCTTTCAAGGGGTGGTCATCCTCTTCAGCTTATATTATCTCATCCTAAAATGGTTGTTCATGTGACAAGTGCTCTTCTGTGCCATATCTATTCATCCATTTGTTCTTGCTCTAAAAATTCATTAGAATATTTTTGAATATATTAGCACATCAGAGGTCAAGAGAAAATTCCCATGGAATGGTGGACACTTAATTCGCTCATGTTGACATTGGGGCTGGGATAAGCTGGGCATATGACGAACTACAGGCCATTGGAAGAAGTTGCTAGCAGATGGAACAAACCAAAGTGAGAATTCAAAGTTACATCCTGTCTCAGCTCAAAGCACAGTACCCAAGAGATGGGAATGCAGATCAACCAATCTGCAGAGTGATTGAAAAATGATAGGGGGACCATTAAGCTGGAACAAGACTCTAAGTCCTCCAAGAGCTGGAACTTTGCATCTCAGAGATCGTTCAAAGCTTCTGCACTCAGCAAACACCGAGTGTCTGCAATTATAGAAAGGGATAGACCTGGTTTCTGTCCTCAAGTGGTTTTACTCATTTATGAAGGTCGAATTAAGAGTAGCTGATGATTTCAATGGCCTCCTTTTTAGTGTCCCCCACTCCATCTCTCCTATTTGCTCTGGATTTTCTTTAGCATTTACCTATACTGAACAGTTCCATTCCATTTTGAAATAAAAAGTTAGCTTACTATATTTTCCAAATATTGTTTTGCTTTTATTCCTGTTTATTTCACAATAAAGCGTAACTAATCATGTACACACAGACATATCCATTTTCTGATAGAGGTTGAGAAAGTACAGAAGTACTGTGTACCTTAATTAATCTACTCTGCCTTTTGCAAATGTTTGAGTTTGGGGCGAAGTTGTAGTCTGTGCCTTCATTATTTTTCCAGCCCTTGGTTTTGAGTAACAACCATAGCCTAAACTGTGCTACTTGAGCTGACATTTTAAAAAAGAATTCTCTACATCTGGTATTATTCTGCATTTTCAGACAAGTGTTTGGGCAAAAGCATGCCCTCTTGGGTTTACTCTCCCTAAGGCACAGGTATTACACTCTTTAATTCTAAACCAGGTTTCTTAAACTTGGAGTGCACCTAGAACTTCCCACATACCTTGTTAGAAATGCAGAAGTGTAGATGATATGCTAATGGACAGTGATCCAGTAGATCATAAGTGTATTATTTTCCTAAGACTGCCATAACCAAGTGTCACAGACAGGGTAGTTTAAACAAGAAAAATGTATTGCCTCATAGTTTTAGAGTCTAGAAGTCCAAGATCAGGGTGTCAGCAGGGCTATGTTCTCTCTAGGGAGCTGAGGAAAGATTTATTCCTCTCTCTTAACTTTTGGTGCTTCCTTAGTATGTGGAAGCATAATTATAGTCTTTATATGGTGTTCTCCATATGTGAGTGTCTGTGTCCAAATTTTTTCTTTTTATAAGAATACCAGTCATATTGGATTATGGGCCCACCATACTCTAACTTAAGTAAGTTAAGAATTTTATAGCTATTCACATCTGCAATGACTCTATTTCCAAATAAGGTCACATTCTGAGGTACTGAGAGTTGAGAATTAAACATGAATTTTGAGAGGCACACAAATCAACACTTAACAATAGATAGATTAGCAGAAACGGGCATTTTTACACGTTGTATTGGAAACCTCTTGAACTGCTGCTTATAATTTTAGTCCCAGCTTGGACTCCAGTAGCCTAATGCCAAACATTTTAAAGCAGGTTTTACTTCATTTCATGCAGGTGTGCCTGGACAGCACCCTACCCCCCAGCCAGTATCTCATACTTCTTGCTCCAGGTTTCTCCAATACAATAGCATGGAATGCCTTCCATAGCCCACTCAGCAGTGACACTTGAAAAGAAGTGTGAGAGAATTAACAAATTAACACCCCATTGGTGACCCTTAATCAGTAGGAGATAAAAATCTAATGAAAAAGGCTTCTGTCTCTCATCCTCAGGTGAACAGATCTGAGACTCATTCCCTTAAGGTCTTTAGAGATCTCTCCAAAATTAACCACAAGTCACCAGTAGCAGTGTCTGACTTGAAAATGCACCCTTGTATTGTTTTTGTCTTCTTTCTCTTTTATTTCTTCAAATCTTAATTCCTACCCCCTGAGTTCTCTTCCTAAATAAATTACTTGTATCAAAATCTTTGTCTCAGGCTCTGCTTATGGGAGATGCTGACCTAAGATCCAAGCTTCCCAGGTGATCCTGAACAAATCTTTGAGAAATTCTCCAAACTTCTGTGTAAAACAGGATGGATTATAATCATACTTTACTGTATTTATTAAGTAGAACACACTCCATACTACTTTTTTTCATTAATCCTAAGAATACACAAGAGAGATCAAGGGCTATATAAGCAGAAGTTCAAAACCACAGTAAATCTCAGAATGAGTTGCAAATCACCTTCTGTTACAGAAACCAACAAATGTCCAGACACTATGGGTTGTAATGGCTTTCCTCAGAAGATATTTGGGTGATGGGTCAATGTAACTCAATTCTAAAGCCTCATTAACTCTGTGCACTGAGAAAATTTATTTTGTGGCCTTGTAAAGTTGTGGGCCATATGCTGTTACCCCTTCAATGAAACAGGATCTTTTGAGGTTCCATAGGTGGCCAAGAGGTGGGAAAGTCAGTAGGCTAATAGCCTGCAGGAGGTTAGGATATAATTTCCCTACTTATAGTCTATAAAAACAACACTTGTGCCACTGAGAACCCTATACCAGTCTTAAAGCTTCATTTGAATAAACCACCAATTTACAATAGCCTTTAACTTGGTGAACAGATATTCTAACCTGGACTTTCTGTTTCTGCTATTAGGCTGACAGAAAGGACAGTCCTCTCCGAGACTGACCCAGCAATTTAAAAAGCCAAACAATTACTAATCATACTGGCCATCTCAGCAGAAAGGATGACAACTCTGGGCTCTGATTATCAGGATTTAAAGTCATGCCAGAGTGTGTCAGTCTTAAGTGTTCAGACATAGTTGAGGGGGAAAAAGAACCCTTGGGGAAGAAGAGAAATACAGTTGACACTTGAACAACACAGGTTTGAACTACATGGGTCCACTCATAAGTGAATTTTAAAAATAAACATATACTTGGCCTTTTGTATTCCCAGGTTTCACATCTGCAGATTCAACAAACTGCAATTCAGCTGTGGATTGAAAATAGTATTTTCAGTCAGAGGATACAAAGAGCCAACTGTATACATTTTTCTATGCTATTTTATATAAGAGACATGAGCACCCATGGATAGGTATCCTTTTGGGGTCCTGGAACAAATCCCCTGTAGATATCAAAGGATGACTGTTGTTAAGCTTTTGAGAAGTCAAAAGTTCTACACAAAATTTCGATTGTGTGGGCAGACCAGCCAGGCTGTGCCTAAGCAAAGGCCCTAAAACTACTGATAATGAAGCCAGCCTTTGAGTGGATTTCATACTACCCATGTTGCACTTGAAAAGAGTTTGGACTTGGGGTGATTTGGGCTTATACCACAGCTTCTCTATTTATCAGGTGAGTGTCAGCCAGTTACTTACACTTTCTAAGTAACACTGCCTTACAGGATTGTGAGGATTAAATGAGAGAATTTATAAAAGGCACACAGTTTAATTCTTAGTACATAGTAGTCATTTGATAAATGATGGCTATTATAGTAATTGTTATAAGAAAATTCTTTTAGTGGACTATAATTTAGTATACATGGATTACATCTTAAGATTTTGTATAAGCAATCTGAATTCTTAAAATGCCTAAAGAACCTAGTCATATAGCAGTCATTGAGTGTGGACTGTAAGACAAATTAGAGGGAACCCTTGTATGTATATAAGATGGTTAAATATATGCATTTATGTGTATACCAATAATGTTTTATATATATATATATATATATATATATATATATATATATATATATATATGTGTGTGTGTGTGTGTGTGTGTGTGTGTGTGTATACACACATATATATATATATATATATTTTTATTAATTTAAAAACATTTTAAATTAAATTTATTGGGGCGGCATTGGTTAATAAAATAATATAGGTTTCAAGTGTATAATTCTATAATACATTGTCTGTATATTGCATTGTGTGCTCACCACCCAAAGTCAAATATCCTTCCGTCACCATATATTTGACCTCCTTTACCCTTTTTGAACCCCCTTTTCCCTCTGGTAACCACCATACTGTTGTATGTGTCTATGAGTTTTTGTTTGTAATCTTGTTCATTTACATTTTTGGTTTGTAAGAATCCTTCTTTTAAATCTCTGTTTCCTTTGTCCTGTTATTTTTTCATGGTTGCAATATCTTCTTAGCTCTGTAAGATGTTGATAGATTATTCAGGAGAAAGAAAGGTTAGACAAAGTACCTATTTCATCTAATTGCTTTTTTTTTCTGCTTATCTAATGATCCTAGGTTGTTCATCTACATTTATGAAAGGGACACTAGAAAGTTGATTGGAAGCTTTTAGCACATGTGAGATTTGTCAATTGTGAATATCACAGTAGGGTTATTTGGCTGAGCCATTTCTCTGAGGGAAGCTTGATTAGTTTTCTTTCTTTCTTTCTTTTTCTTTCTTTCTTTCTTTCTTTCTNTTCCTTCCTTCCTTCCTTCCTTCCTTCCTTCCTTCCTTCCTTCCTTCCTTCCTTCCTTCCTTCCTTCCTTCCTTCCTTCCTTCCTTCCTTCCTTCCTTCCTTCCTTCCTTCTTTCCTTCCTTCCTTCCTTCCCTTCTGTCTGTCTGTCTGTCTGTCTTTCTGTCTGTCTTTCTGTCTTTCTTTTACAGTGTTACTTATATTCCTTAGTGTAAAGTCATATTGACAAGTATTCTGAGAGCAAAGTAGGAAAGAGATCTGGGGAGAACTCACCATCTAGTATTGATATACTCACTTAATCCAACTGTTTCTATCTTGGCTTAACTGGAGGACACTAGGCACAAAGAGCTTACTTTTGCCCTTTCCAGAGAATAAATCTCTAATAGTGATTTGGGATGAGTGGAAGAAGTTCTAAGGAGTGAAGGAGTAGATTTGGAATCCTAATTGCTGCTTAAATAGATTTTAAACTCACCTTCCTTATTTTGGATCTTTCCTTTCTCTTACTCTCCTTGTTTTTAGAGGTACCTAATACTGCCACTGGGAATTTTGTTGTGTGAATTAATGTACTTTGTGTTGTTTCTTCACTCTTGGCTTAAGATTCAGTGTTCTTGTGTCTCCTGAAGTTCTTTAAACTTTCCATGCCAATCATCTTTCCAGTTCCCCAAATTTTGTTACTACTGTGTTCTCTATTGTTTATCTAATCCTTGTGGTTTTATGCCCTTAAAATATGTTATTGAGATGAGTTTGTTCAATCTACTATTTTAACCTATACACATATACTTTTATTATGATCCTGATTAAATGTATTTAGTGTAGAAGTTTCATGTTTTGACCTTTACATAGGTGGTAGATAGCAAAGCAAAGTTCCAAGAGATAAAGACAGGAGAAATAATTTATCTGGTGAAAAAGGTAATGAAATGTTTTTTTTTGTTATTGTTGTTGTTGTTTTGTTTTGTTTTGTTTTGTTTTGTTTTGTTTTTGTCCTGGGCTATGTACTTGAACATGGGTTTCAGTGCTGATATATCCATAGTCCCATATCTGGTTAGAACATTTATGAGTGTTCCTTCTCATAAGTGCCCCATGTGACTATTTAATAAAATATGAATTGTCTTCATCTGGTCTTTTCCCTCAATAATATGTCATACAGAACAGTGAAATCCATGCTCTAGAACTGTTCCTAAATTCTGCTACCTCTAATAGTGTTAAACACATAAATATCATGACTAGAAAGAAAAAGGCATTGATATGTGTGTACATACACATGAGCTGTTTTTGCTTCCTGGTATAAACTGTGCTCTCGGTTCTCATTCTGCTTACTGCCATGAACTTCAGTGATCTGAAGGCATGCTCACACTCTCTAGTGGTTAACTTGGCTATGCAAGTTGATTCTTATTCAGGCACATGTGTTCCAGTTTTCCTAGAAAACTCAGTAAATATAGGTTGTAGCCCCTTCCAAAACCTGTGATTCAGACACTTCCTTTTTGTGATGTGCTGTCCTTATTGCCCCTTCCCACAGTACATTGAAAACTCAGAGGATGGTAGGACAAAAAAAAACTCTTTTGATCTATTCCAGGGTTGCTGCCATATCTTTCCATTGTCACTGCTAATCTGTCATGTTTCCTCCTATTTCCTCATTTACATCCAGAAAAGGAAAAATGAAAAATATTGCAGATGTTTCTGAAACATTGAACTTCTAAAGCTTGTTTACCAGTTCTCCTAGTATGTAATCCAATAATATATTCACCATATAATTCCTGAATAGAAGAAATTGTCATTTAATCCATTTGCATTCAGTTTCTCTATCAGTGACATAAAAAGATAAAAATCTATGACCACTGCAGAACTTTAATAATTGTTCTTTATCTTCTTGTATACCCAGAATACATCTGAGAATATCTATATTCATACAGATTTCATTTGAAGAATGAAATAGAGAAGCAAGATGTCAAAGAAGTTCTATGATAAGATTTTGCCAATAGAAAGGAGGAGGATCCAATAATTAAGCTGAGAAAGAGGTGTTTTTTTCTTCCTCCATAGGACATTGGGTGCTGCCTTTGGGAAAATAATTTAAGCTACTTCAAGTCAAAATGGGGATGAACAATCCTATGAGTAGACACATGGATTCTTTTGGGAGTTATAGTAGAGCATAGGTCATAAGAAGAGAGAGAATTAGATCAGGGAGCTGCTCTGGTTGACCGAAAGGCCAATGTAAGTATGAGAATTGAGGTCAGAATGGGCAAGCCTTATCCTTTTAGGAATGGACATGAATGAGGAGTAAAACTGAAGGAGGCTTTATCTTCTTTCTCTAGAAATTTGAGGGAAAGAAGAGGCATTGGTGCCAGAACATCCAGCCTGCTGGGAATTCCTAGTCTGGGAATGAGGCAGCCCAGAAGTGAAACTGGAAAAAATTCAGGGCTAGGAAGCCAGGCTTCCAATTCTGGCTCTGGAATTAACTAGCTGGGTGATTTGGCCAGATATAGCCTTCATATTTCTCATCCATAATATTAACAAATTAGATTGCTACTCTCTAAGACCCTATAGTTTAAACATTTTTATAATTCTTATGAAATGTATTCTACAGGTTGAGGTACCGAAGCTTGGGATGCATGGTTCTGGAAGCTGGAAGAATATGCGAGGAGCCATGGACAGATGCAACATAGCTTTATTCAGGCATAGCAGGACACAGCAAGGCACAAGCATAGCTCTAGCTCCCCAGACAGTACAGGCGGGGTTGTTCTTATAACAAGGTGCACAATAGTGGCTTAAGGCCAGGTACTATAATCAATCACAATCAATCACAGTGCGCATGTGTTCTACAGGTTGTATAGGACGCTGTATTTAAGGTTACATAGGACGCTATATCTAAGGTCACCTAAAACGCTGTAGCTAAGGCCTTCCAGAAACTGCAAGGCTTTCTGGGAGAAAGCCTGACTGCATCCATTTTGTTTGTCAGTTCCCTCGCCCAACAAAATGGAAAAGGAAAAGTTCCTCTATCTTAGTGAAAATGTAATATTTTTGATAATAATAATGTCAGTTGCTACTATTAATTGGATGTTATATGCTAAGCATTGAGCTTAGCATTTTATATATATTACAACTTGTGAGGTAGTCCTATATCTGTAGAAAGCACAGGTAGTTTAATATTTAATATTAATTAATTTAATATTAATTTAATTTATTTAATATTTTAACAAAATTACCTATCTAATAAGAGGCAAAGTCATGATTTTAACTCAGTCTAATAACCAACAGATTAGAGATTACCTTAAATTTAAACAGAGTATTCAAGCCAATAATCCTTTTTAACACATAAAGAAACAGAAGACTATAATCTTTGTCCCAGTACTCATTACAGGTATAAACTTTAGGAAGTCACTCACCTTCCCCAGTTTTCTGGGTCTCTAATTCTAAGTGCAGCTTTTTACCCAATGCCCTAGCTGCTTTGTTTAAGAAAAATTGCCTCAAGCTGTTCTGAAGTTGTGCCTTTCAAGAAATAACTGCTTAAAATACAAGAGAAGTAACCTGAGCGCCTTGGAGAAAGGCAGCCTTTCAGACACTCTGGACTCAGCATGTCTGGAAGACCCTTTGCTATCTATGTGACTTTCAGACATGATGAGATGTGACTTTTAAAAAAAAACAAAAATAAAAACAAAAACAAAACACTTTTTTCCAGAACTTTATACTCTGGGCCTAACTCTATTCAAAGTAGAGTAGGTAGCACCCATTTGTAGTGAGCAACTTATGCCAGGTCATATTTGAGACGAGAACCTGTCTTGCCTTGTCAAAGTTTACACAAAGTGTCAGCATTGCCAGGGGGCCAAAGTTATACCTTGCTTATATTTTTCTAGGGCACAATTCCTGTCTCCAGTGAGTACTTTCTGAAGGAGTCAAAGCTGGTGGCTTTGCTATATTGTTTAATCTTGTACTGCCCCGGACCATTTCTGGAGTGAATAGCAAAGTAGTGAGACAAAAATAGTTGCATAGGAAGTAAAGAAGGGGAGAATACTGTAAAGCTATAAGTGCTCTATTTTCACCTTGGGTTATATCTAAACAAATGCCTTCTTTTCTTTTTTTTTTTCTTTATTTTAATAATTAAGTTTATTGGGGGAACATTGGTTAATACAATTATGTAATTTGCAGGTGTGCATTATAATTCGACATCTGTATATTCTATTGTGTGTTTACCACCTAAAGTCCAGTTTCCTTCAGCTACCATATATTTGATCCCCTTTACCCACTTCACCTTTCCCCTTTACCCTTATATTTAACCCCCTTTACCCCATCTACCTCCCCTCTCCTCCCCATCCACTACCCTCTGGTAACCACTAGTCTATAGTCTATGTCCAAATGCCCTCTTTTCAAACTGCCTTTTCCTCATCACTTTAAAAAAATATATTTTATTATTAGTTTCAAGTATACAGTACATTGGTTAGACATCTATATAGTTTATAAAATGATCCCCCTAACTGTTCCTTCTCTCCTCTGGCTCTCCACTTAGCCATTACATTAATGCTAACTGCTTTCTCTATGCCATGCTTTCCATCGCCATGACCATCTATCAACTATTAATTTAACTTTTTTAACCCTTCATCCCTTTCTCCCAGCCCCCAACCCATCTCCCCTCTGGCCATCACCAGATTGTCCTCTGTAGATTTGAGTCTGTTTTTGATTAATTTGTTCTTTATGTTCCTTAGATTCTGTATATAAGTGAAATCATATGGTATTTATCTTTCATTCTGACTTATTTCACTCAACATAATAACCTCTAGGTCCATCTATGTTGCTGTAAATGGTACGATTTCAATTTTTAATGGTCGAGTAATATTCCATTATAAATATGAAACATAACTTCTTTATCCAATCATATGTTGATAGGCATTTAAGTTGCTTCCATATCTTGGCTATTGTAAATTGTGTTGTCATGAACATAAGGGTGCATAGATCTTTAAGAATTATTGTTTTGGTTTTCTTCGGATAAATATCCAGAAGTGCAATTGCTGGGTCAAGAGGTAGATCCTCAAAAATTTTAAATTTTTGAGAAAACTCCAAATTATTTCCCAAAGTAGCTGTACCAATTTGAAATTCCACCAACAGTCTATGAGAGTTCCCTTTTCTCCACATCTTCACCAACACTTGTTCTTTGATTTATTGATGATAACCATTCTGACAGGTGTGAGGTGATATTTCCTTGTGGTTTTAATTTTCATTTCTCTGATGATTAGTGACCTCGAGCATGTATTCATATTTCTATTGTCCATCTGTATTTCCTCTTTGGAGAAATATCTGTCCAGTCCTTCTGCCCATTTTTTAATTGGATTGTTTGTTTTTGGTTGTTCAGTTGTAAGACTTCTTTATATATTTTGGATATTAACTCCTTATCAGATGTATCATAAGTGAATATCTTATCTTATGCAGTCAGCTGTCTTTTCATTTTGTAGATGGTTTCCTTTTTAGCTTGATGTAGTCCCACTTGTTAATTTTTTCTTTTGTTTCTCTTGCCAGAGGAGATATATCCCAATATAAATTACTAGTAGCGATATCAGAGAGATTAATACCTATATTTTCTTCTAGAAGTTTTATAGTTTCGAGTCTTACATTTAAGTCTTTAATACATTTTGAGACTATTCTTGTATATGGTGCAAGAATGTGGTCCGTTTTTTTTTTCTTTTGCATGTATCTGTCCAATTTTCCAGCGCCATTTGTTGAAGAGACTGTCTTTACCTCATTGTATTTTTTGCCTCCTTTGTCATATATTAAGTGAGAGTATAGGTGTGGATTTATTTCTGGGCTCTCGATTCTGTTCCATTGATCAATGAATCTGTTTTTATACTAGTACCATGTTGTTTTGATTACTGTATCCTTGTAGTATAGTTTGATATCAGGTAGTGTGATACATCCAACTTTGTTCTTTCTCAAGATTACCATGGCTGTTAGGGATCTCTTATGGTTTCATATAAATTTTAGGATTATTTGTTCTAGCTCTCTGAAAAAATGCCATTGGTATTTTGATAGGCAATGCATTGAATCTATAGATTGCTTTTGTTAGTATGGCCATTTTAATGATGTTGATTCTTCCTACCCATAAGCACGATATATGCTTCCATTTATTTGTATCTTCTTCAGTTTCTTTTTTTAATGACATCATTTTCGGAGAACAGGTCTTTTACCTTCTTGGTTAATTTGATTCCCGGGTATTTTATAATTTTTGATGCAATTGTAAATGGGATTGTTGTCTTAATTTCTTTTTCCAAAAGCTCATCATGTATGTAGAAAATTGCCACTGACTTCTGAATATTAATTTTGTGTCCTGTTACTTTACTGAATTTATCGATCAGTTCTAACAATTTTTTGGTAGATTCTTTGGGGTTCTCTCTATGTTGTATCATGTCATTGGCAAATAACGAGAGTTTTACTTCATCCTGTCCTATTCGTTTACCTTTTAATAATCTTTCTTGTCTTATTGCTGTGGTTAAGATTTCCAATACAATGTTGAAGAGGAGTGGTGAAAGTGAGCATCCTTGTCTTGTTCCTGATCTAAAGGAAAATGTTTTTAGCCTTTCCCCATTGAGTGTGATGTTAGCTGTAGATTTCTCATATATGGCCTTTACTATGTTGAGGTATGTTCCTTCTATTCCCACTTTGCTGAGAGTTTTTATCATAAATGGATGCTGGATTTTGTTGAACGCTTTTTCTGCGTGTATTGATATGGTCATACGATTTTTATATTTCAATTTATTAATGTGATGTATGACATTAATTGATTTGTGGATAGTGTATCAACCTTGCATCCCAGGAATAAATCCAACTTGATCATTGTATATAATATTTTTAATGTATTGCTGAATTCAGTTTGCTAATATTTTGTTGAGGATTTTTGCATCAATGTTCATAAGAGATATTGGCCTATAGTTTTCTTTTTCTTGTAATGTCTTTGTCTGGTTTTGGAATTGGGTTGATGGTGGTCTCATAAAAGTAGTTAAGGAACCTTCCCTCTTGTTAGATTTGTTGGAATACTTTAAGAAGAATAGATGTTAATTCTTCTTTGAGAAAATTCGTCTAAGATCCGGATATTGTTATGCTTCATGTTGTCCAAGAGGTATCTTAAACTATCCTTGTTTTTTTTTTAAATTCTTTTTTCTTGTTGTTGTTCTGATTAGGTGTACTCTGCTACCTTATCTTCCAGTTCACTGATTCGATCTTCTGCTTGTCCATTCTACTATTGAATCCTTCTAGTGTATTCTTCATTTCAGTTATTGTATATTTCATTTCCATCTGGTTCTTTTTATGGTTTCTATGAACTTTTTAATGCTTACTATCTCTCTGTTAAAGTTCTTGTTGTGCTCTTCTATTCTTCCCCTATGTTCATTGAGCATCCTTATAACCATTATTTTGAACTCTGTCTCTGGTAGATTACTTGCCTCCATTTCATTTAACTTATTTTCTGGAATGTTCTCCTGTTGTTTCATTTGTGGCATTTTTCTTTGTTTTCTCATTTTTTTTTTAGCTCTTCTGCATTCGTTTCTGTATTAGGAATATTTGTTTCATCTATCAGCCTTGTCATATGGCTTTATGTGGAAAGTGTCCTATGTTGCCCAGTAGGGCACTGTCCCTGATACCCTGTACTGGGGTTCTGAATGTGATCTTTGTGTGGGTTGTATGTAATCTTCTGTTTTAACTAAGACTTTATTGTTGTTAATACATCGGTGGATGGGATTAACACTTGGGGTAACTAACTATGGAAGTTGACTGCACCCACAGGGTAAGAGTTGTTATGTAGGTGCTGACCTCACAGAGTGGGATTCCCCCACAGCAGGCTTGTGTACTTGTTGAGACCACCATTTTTGCGTACCACTCATGGGACTAGTAGGGAGTTGTTCTGTTGTGGTCTAGTGCCAGCCTCCGGGCGCGTTGGTTCTGTGGCACCTTTGGAGGGACGCTCCAGTAGGCCAAGGAAAGCCACTGCCTTTGATTGCTCAGGGCTACCTGGTGAGAGCTACAAAGCAGTCTACAAATGGTTTTTGTCTATGTTGGATCTATAGGTAAGTGGAAGAGACAACAATGTAGGTCGCAGTCCAGTTATCTCCTGTCCCTGACCTAGGGCAGTTTATCAGAGAGACCATTGCCCCTCAAGGCCTGAATCTGCCTGTCAGTTGCCCATAAATCTGAAACTAGAAAAGGCTCTGAGTGATATGTGTGTTGGGTGATGCAGGGACCCTGAGAATCTCCTGGATCTATTGAGCAAGTTTCCCCTTGCCACTGCAGCGTCAGTTTACATGCCAGTGTTGTCTCTGTGGCTACCTGTTCAAGTTTCCAATTGTAGCAAGAACAGCTCCTGACCACTTCAGGCCTGTAAACACCTTAAACTTTGTTTAAGAATTACTGAAGCTTGCGGACATGAGTTTGTGGCCTGCCACCAAATGCTTCTCCCAGATGAATAGGCTTTGCATGGGTCCCACAAACTGAATGATGTTTGCTGTTGAATTTGTGATTCAGGATGGGACTGGGTAGCCTGAGAGCAGGCTTCTAATTGGTAATTTGAAGGTTAGATGGGATGTTGTCTCAGTGAGGCACAGAGCCATCATGCCTACATTGCACCAGATTTGCTGCCAGCTCTGGGGCTGTGGGCTCCCACCAAATTCAGATTTCACTGTACAACCTACTGTCATCTGTGATGGACCCACAAAATCCCTGAGATCTGATCTGTGTATCTCATGCTGGCAGTGGTGATCCTCTTGTCACTGTATTCCCTGAACTTTGCTCACTTCACTGGCTGAGATATGGTGACTGTACAGAATGTACCACCTCAGGCAGGGGCAGCTGCCTGCCAATGTGCCATGGGCACTTTATGGATTGAATGGGGCAGGATCTCAGGGAGTCAAGGGCTGTCAGGCCAATAGCCTTTGTTTTCTGAAATTTCTGTTTCTGTGTTCCTGCAGTAGTCACAGATCACAGGGAGACAAGCTACTGAGTGGGGCAGTCCCACAGACCCCTATGATCCTCTTAAGAGATATTGCAGCTCATATAGACAGCAGTGGTCTGCCCACAACTGTTTTCCCTGGTGTGCTCACTGCTCTAGCCAAGGTGTGCTTCCTCTGCAGACTGCACAACCTCAGAGAAGGGCTAGGTGGGTGGAGGCTTCCTGTCAATGGGCTGCAGGCACTTTGTGGCTTGGGTGAAACGGGATCTCTGGGAGACAAAAGCTATCAGGCCAATAGATCTTCAGTTTTGCTTCAACTTCTGTGCCCACTCATTCCCGCTGTAGTCACAGATCACAGTGAGACTAGCTGCCGTCTATGGTGGTCCCACAGACCCCTGCGATCCACTCACTCGATATTGCAGCTCTTACAAGCAGCAGAGGTCTGCCTACAACTGATTTCCCCACAATGTCCGCACTGTGCTAGCCAAAGTTTGTTGTTTATATGAATTGAAAGACCTAGGGGAGGGGTAAGGAGGTGGTGGTTGTCTGTTAATAAGCCGCCTGGGGCAATTCGTGGATAGGGTAGGGTGGTGTCTCAGGGAGACAATGGCCATCAGATCAATACAACCTCAGTCTTGCTGCAACTTTGGTTAACTGTTTGCACGTTCCCACAAAAGTCGCAGACACAGCAAGACCAGCTGCTGTCTGGGGCTGGCACACAGATCCCCGACATCCACCCAAGTTCCTGAAACTGTCTTCAAAATGAGCACTCCTAGGGCTGGCTGCCTGCTGGGAATGTTTGGCCCGGAAATGGTGCAGGGTGTGGCAGCCACCCAGCAGCTAGAGCCCAGGGAAATCTGCAGGTTGGGTGGGGTGGGCCGATTTCCTCAGGACAGTGTTGCTTCCAAATGGCCCTGTGAGAGGGATCTGCACAGGCAAGCCTATTGACCCATAGAGAGACCTAATTAAGACATAATGGCGGCTGCCTGTCCAGCCCTCGTTCTAGCACCAGTTAGTTCGGTCTTTCCTGGTATGAATTTTGTGCGAGCCTCTGACCTACCACTGGTGCCCTGGTTGAGTGTCCGTAGGCAAGAAGACTGTGTGTGGGCCCTCCAAAGTGGCATCTAGGGTTTCATTTTTCTTCTGTCTCACTCAGACAGCCAGTATTCCCTCTAATTTTTACAGCAAGAGTTTTTGGAAATTCATCTTCTCTTGGCTGGGATCCTGGTCTGGAGAGCCCCCAAATGAGGCTAGGAACTCTCTATCCTTCAGGGGGTGCTCTATAGCCTTGCTTTCCCTCCTGGAGTTCCTCCACCACCTGCGAGTACAGGTCCAGACTGACTTTTGTCTTTACCCCTTCTACGGGCTTTGATATGGCTCCTTCATATTATCAGATATATGTGTTATGATCAGCTGGACTTCAGGTGATTCTCCATGTTTATTATTTCTTATAATTTGGTTGCAATTTTCAATGTGGACCCGAGAGGAAGTGAACCCTGCTTTTACCTAGTCTGCCATCTTCTTCCTCCTCCTCACTTTTATTTTAGAATAGTATGTTAAATGACATTTTAATATTTGATATAAAAATAAATGAAAACACTATAATACAAAATTATATATTATGGGTGCTATTATGCAAAAATGAGCTTTCATAATGAAAACTAACTGGAAAGTAACATTTGAAAATAAAAATAGTTTTGAATTATGGGTGCTTATATCTGCTCTCGACATGCTTATTAATTGTTCTTTGGCCTTTCAATTAAACAAGCACAGAGGTTTTAAATGGGTGCTCCAATAGAAAAACGAGCAAAGGGTATGAGCAAGCAATTCATAAAAGAAGCAAAAAAATACCAATAAACATGTCAAAATTGCACAGTTTTATTTATACACATTTTTGATCATTAATTTTATGTCACCTCAACTAGGCCACAGAGTACCCAGACATTTGGCCAAACATTATTCTGGGTTTGTTTGTTTTAGGGTGTTTCTGGATTATTAACATTTAAATGAGTAGAGTAAGTAAAACAGATTGCCCTATTTAAGGTAGGTCAGCCTCATCCAATTAGTCAGAGACCTGAATACAACAAAAAGTTGAGTAAAAGAGAACTCCTCCTGCCTATTTGAACTGGAAATTTTTTTTTTTTTTTGCCTTTGGACTTGAACTGACGCATTGGCTCTTCTCATGTCTCCAGTCTGCTTTCAGATTGGAATTTAGACCATTAGTTCTGGTTTTCAGGCTTTTAGACTTGAAATGGAACTGTACCATTGGCTCTCCTGGATCTTCAATTTGTCGGCTGTAGATATTGGGACTTTTCAGTCTCTATAATTGTACGAACAAATTTCTTATAAATTTCTCTTCTATCTGGAGAACTCTGGCTAAAGTAATATTTTAATAATAATAAAACATTATTTTATGCCAATTGCATTAGTTTGAAGGGGAAATTTAGACACAGACATGCACAGGAAGAATGCCATGTGAACATGAATGCAGAGATGGAGATGATGCTTTTATAACCCAAGGAATGTGAAAGATTGCCATAAAACCACCAGAATCTAAGGGAGAGGCATAGAGTAGATTATTCTTCAGAGTTTTCAGAAAGAACCAACCCCTCTGATCTTGATCTTGGATATCTGGCCTCCAGAACTGTAAGACAATAAATTTCTGTTGTTTAAGGCACTCGGTTTGTAGTACTTTGTATGGCAGTCCTAGAATACTATTATAAGTATCATAATGGAAAAAATTAAAAGATAGATAAAATCTAGTGTCAGTACAGCTGTGGAGAAATGAAGAAAATATGACTACGTACCTCTTTGGAAGCACTTTGGGAATAAACAATATAAAGTTTCAGGTATCTACACTCTCAGTAAAATACTTGCATAAGTACCTAAGATTATATTTAACATGATTATAGTTACAAAGCTATCGATAAGTAAAAAATTTCAAACAATCAAAAATTTATATCAAAGAGATGATTAAAAAGTTATTATATATTAATATTATGAAATTAATGCATCTAGTTAAAAGCATGAACTAGGTATAAGTGAATTGCTAGGGAGGTTGTCCTTGATATGTCTAAGCAGTTTGCAAAAAAGCATAAATTTATGATCTCATCATTGTAAAAATTAAAATAAAATTTTAAAATGTATATATATGATGCATAAATAAATTTTGACAAAATGTGCATACATGATAAAACTATTCGCAGTAGTTACCTTTGGAGAGAAGGGTTAGGAGCATAAAAGTGAATCATTTTTTCCTGTATGTTATTCCCTTGCTTGTTTTACAATGAGCAGGAATTACTGATATAATCAAAAAATAATGTCTAGAAATATTATTTCAGGAAAAAGCTATTCTCATTTGAATTTCTGGCCAAAAACTCCTGTAAGAACACTCTGCCATAAAAATTCTTGCTGTTCCCTATGAGATCCTGGCCCCAGAGCATTCTTAATGCTGTTACACTTACCACAACTCTAAAATTCACACATTCTAAATTTGTGCAGACCATAACCATGGTGCTGACCACCATTGCAGGTAGTGGGTAATGAGGGTCCGACTTCGGGCCTCTCAATACTTATATTCCAAGAGATACAACTACATACTTTTTAATAATTCTGTATTAATCCCAAGGATCTTTTATCATAGCATGTCTTTTATTCTTCCTAATTTTGTTCCTTCCCAGTTTTGTTCCTTCTAACAGCTTAATTTAGAGGCGAATTTATGGAATATAGCTCTCAGCAACACTTAAGCACCCTTCTCCAATTTTCCATTTTTGGTGGTGACATCAATATTTTACTGACTATATTTTTTAATGTTTCGAAAAACTTTTTTGTGATATGATTAACATATAATAGAATATATTTATAGTGTACAATTAGATAAATATTGACATGTATGCACCTATGACATCATCACCACAATGAAAATAAGAAATATATCCATTGCCTCCCAAAATTTCCTTATGCCACTTTGTAACCTCTCACTCCTGCTCTTTCCCAGTCCACCACTAATTTCTTTCTGTCACTATAGATTAGTTAAAACTTTCTAGAAATGTAAATAAATGGAATTATACAGTATGTACTCTGTTGTCTGGCTTCTCTCACTCAGCATAATGATTTTGAGATTTCAACCATTTTGTGTTTCAATAGTTAATTCCTTTCTATTACTAAATAGTATTTCATTGTATGCATATACCACAATTTGTTATTCCATTCATCTGTTAATGAGCATTTGAGTTGTTTTATTTTTGCCTACTACAAATACTGCTGCTATGAACACAGTATATAAGTCTTCATAAGTTCATATGTTTACATTTCTCTTGGGTAAATATCTAGTAGAATGGCTGGGCCATACTTTAAGTATATGTTTAACTTCTAAAGAAACTGTCAAATGTTTTTCTAAGTGGATGTACCATTTTACATTTCCATTAAGAGTTTATGAGAGTTTCACTTGTTCCATATTCTTGCTAATACTTGGTACTGTCAATATTTCTAATTTTAGCCATTTTAATAGATGTGTAATGGTATTTCATTGTGGTTTTGTTTGAAAATCTCTAATGACTAATGATATTGAGCTTTTCTTTGTGTGCTTATTTGCCATCCATATTTATTCTTTAGTGAAGTGTCTATTCAGATTTTTTCTCCATTTTTTAGTTGGCTTGTTTTCTTATTATTGTGACTTGAAAGTTTTTTGCATATTCTGGACACATGTCTTTTATCAAATATGTATTTAGCAAATATTTTCTCCTAGTCTATGGCTTAACTTTTTATTCTTTGAACAGTGTTTTGAAGACAAGTTCTTAATTTTTGTGAATCCTTCGTTATTCAGTTTTTCTTAAATAAATTGTGCATTGATGTAGTAATTAAGAAATCTTTGCCTAACCTAAGACACAAAGATTTTCTCTTACATTTTCTTCTAGAAGTTTTATAGGTTTAGTTTTTGTACATCTAGGTCTATGCCATATTATGATTGAATTAAAATGTTACGAGTTATGTGTGGTAGGCAGATTTCTAAGTTGACTCTCAAAAGTTCTGGTTCACGCACATCTTTTCACAAATATCTAGATGCTACTGTGAAGTGCTTTTACAGATGCAATTAAGGTCCTAAATTATTTGACTTTAAGATAGGGAAATTATCCTGGGTGGTCCTCACCTAATCAAGTGAGTCTTTGAAAAGGCTTACTTTTTCCCTGTAGTAAAAGATTTAAACAGTAAGAGGGGTTGGACATAGGAGAGAGTCTCCATTTCTGGCTTTGAAGAGGAAAGGGGCCATATGGCAAAGAAAACTGAGACCTTCTAGTTGCTGACAGTGTCTCTTGACTGACAGCCAGCAAGGAAACCAAAACCTCAGTCTTGCAACCACAAGGAACTGAGCCAAGTATTTCATATATTTGATGCTATGATAAATAGTATCTTTTCAAGCAATAAACACACTGAGCTACCAGAAAGCAAAAGATAAAATGGCTATGAAGCATCTCATATTTCAATAATCACCCTAAATGTAAATGGACTGAATTCACCAATAAAAAGACACAAAGTTGTAGATTGGATCAAAAACCAAAATCCAACCATATGCTGCTTCCAGGAGTCACAACTCAGTTCCATAGACAAATTTAGACTCAAAGTGAAAGGGTAGAAATTGATATTTCAAGCAAATGGCATTCAAAGTAAAGCGAAAGTAGCGATACTAATATTGGACAAAATAGTCTTCAAAATAAAAAAGGTAGAGAAAGATATTGAGAAACACTTCATAATGATAAGTATTCATGCACCAAGAAGACATAACACTTATTAATATCTACGCTTCCAATCAGGGAGCCCTGAAATATGTAAAGCAATTACTAACATAATTAAAGGGAGAAACAGATCAAAATGCAATTGTAGTAGGGGAAGTAAATACTCCACTGTCAAATATGATCAGATTATCCAAACAGAAAATCAATAAGGAAATAACATTCTTAAGTGACACATTAGACCAACTGGACATAATTGACATTTTACAGAGCCTTTCATTCCAAAACAACCACTTATGCATTCTTCTCTAGTGCATATGGAACATTCTCAAGGATTGACCATATATTGGGACACAGAGATAGCCTCAACAAATATAAGACAGGTGAAATCATACCAACCATACTCTCTGATAATAATGCTTTGAAGCTAGAGATCAACTGTAAAAAAGCGGGAAGAACCACAAATACATGGAGATTAAACAACATACTACTAAAGAATAATTAGGTTAGAGGAGAAATAAAAAGAGAAACCAAAAATTACATAGAAATGAATGATAATGATAGTACAACATATCAAAACTTTTGGGACACAGCCAAAATGGTCATAAGAGGAAAGTTCACATCACTACAGATCTATCTCCAAAAACTGGAATGAGCCCACATAAACAACCTAATGCTTCATCTTAAAAAACTAGAAAAAGAAGAATAAATAAAGCTTAAAGGCAGCAGAAGGAAAGAAATAATTAAAATTAGAGCAGAAATAAATGAAATTAAAAAAATAGAAAAAATAAATGCAAGAAACAGATGGTTCTTTGAGAAGGTTAATAAAATTGACAAACCCCTGGCTAGACTCAATAAAGAAAAAAGAGAAAGAACACAGATAAACAAAATCAGGAGTGAAAGAGGAGAAATTATGACCAACACTGCAGAAATACAAAGGATCATGCAAGAATACTAAGAAAAAGTGTATAATACCAAATTTAATAACCTAGAAGAAATGGAACAGTATTTATAAAGATATAACCTTCCTAGACTGAATCAAGAACTGGAAAATCTAAATAGACTGATCAGCAGTATGGAAATTGAAACAATCATCAAAAACCTACCAAAAAGTAAAAGTCCAGGACCAGATGGCTTCACTAGTGAATTCTATCTAACATTCAAAGAAGATTTAATATCTATTCTCCTCAAACTCTTCCAAAAATCGAAGAGGAGGCAATACTTTCTAACTCATATTATGAGACTAATATTACTCTGATACCAAAACCTAGTAAAGATAACACAAAAGAAGAAAACTACAGACTGATTATTCTCATGAACACAGAAGCAAAAGTCCTAAATAAGATACTAATGAACCGAATACAGCAACATCTTAAAAATATTATACACCACGATCAAGTGGGCTTCATCCCAAAAGCACAGGGATGGTTCAACATAAGCAAATCGATTAATGTGATACACCACACAAACAAATTAAAAAATAAGAATCATATGATCATATAAATAAATGCAGAAAATGGCTTCAACAAGATACAGCATCCATTTATGATCAAAACACTTCATAATATAATGCCCATATATGACAAGCCCTCAGCCAACATTATACTTAATGGTGAAAAACTAAAAATCTTCCCTCTAAGATCAGGAACAAGGCAAGGCTGTCCACTATCACCACTCTTATTCAATATAACATTGGAGTTCCTAGCGAGTGCAATCAGGCAAGAGAAAGATATAAAAGGCATTCAAATAGGAAATGAAGAAGTCAAACTGTCACTATTTGCAGATGAAATGATACTCTATATAGAAAACCCTAAGGACTCCACAAGAACACTACTAGAAAAAATAAACAAATGCAGTAAAGTTTCTGGATACAAATTCAATGTTCAATAATCCATAGCGTTCCTATACTTTAATAATTAAGTGTTAATAAAGGAAGTGGAAAAAATAATTTAAAGCAATTGCAACAAAAAGAGTAAAATATCTAGGAATAAATCTATTGAAACATGTGAAGAACCTATATAATGAAAACTATAAGAAATTGAAGAAGATACAGAGAAATGGAAAGATATTCCATGTTCTTGGATTAGAAGAATCAACATAGTTAAAATGACCTTACTACCGAAAGCATTATACATATTTAATGCAATCTCCATCAAAATCCCATCAGCATTTTTTAAAGAAAAAGAACAACAACAAAAATCATCAGATTTGTATGGAAGCAAAAAAGACCCCCAATTGCCAAAGCCATCCTAAGAAAAAAGAATGAGGCTGGAGGCATAAATCTGCCCAACTTCAAATTATACTACAAAGTGACAATAATCAAAACGGCATGGTATTGGCAGAGAAAGAGACAAACAGACTAATGGAACAGAATCCAGAGTCCAGAAGTAAACCCATGTTTATATGGGCAAATAATTTTCGACAAAAGCCGAAAACATACAATGGAGAACGGAAAGCTGGGAAAAACTGGAAAGCCACCTATATTTCAGGGCTCCCTGATTGGAAACATAGATATTAAACATACAATGGAGAACGGTGCTGGGAAAACTGGAAAGCCACCTGCAAAAGAATGAAACTAGACTGTTGTCTATCACCACACACCAAAATTAACTCAAAATGGATCAAAGACCTGAATATAAAACCTGAAACAATAAAATGCATAGAAGAAAACATAAGAACTAAACTCATGGACCTTGAACCTAAAGAAGATTTTATGAGTTTGACCTCAAAAGCAAGAGACATAAAACTAAAAATAAATGAATGGGACTACATCAAACTAAAAAGCTTCTGCTCAGCAAAAGAAACCATCAACAAGGTAAAGAGACAACCATCTGAATGTGAAAATATATTTGCAAGCAACACCTCTGATAAGGGCCTAATTAGCCAAAATATACAAGGAACTCTTAGAACTCAATAAGAAGAAAAAAAGCAAATGATCCAATCAAAAATAGGCGGAGGACCTGTACTTCTCCCAAGAAGACATACAAATGGCTAACAAATATATGAAAAGATGCTCAACATCGCCAGCTATTAGGAAAATGCAAATCAAAACCACAGTGAAATATCGTATCTCACCTGTTAGCATAGCTATAATCAACAGGACAAATAATAACAAATGTTGGAAAGTATATGGAGAAATAGGAACCTTCATACACTGCTGGTGGGACTGCAAATTGGCACAGCCACTATGGAAAACAGTATGGAGGTTCCTCAAAAAACTAAGAATTGATCTACCATATGATCCAGCAATCCCTACTGGGTATTTACCCCAAAAGCTTGAAAACCCATATCCAAAAAGATATTTACACACTGATGTTCATTACTAACAGTGGCAAGGAGATGGAAGCAAGAAGTGTCCTATGACAGATGATTGGCTAAAGAAGCTGTGGTACCTATATACAATGGAATATTACTCAGCCATAAGAAGAGATGAAATACTGCCATTTGCGACAACATGGATGGACCTCGAGATAATCATGCTAAGTGAAATAAATGTGACAGAAAAAGTTGAAAATCACGTGATATCACTTATATATGGAATAGAAACCTAAAAGGAACAAATGAACAGAACAAACAGAGACTCATGGACATGGGAAAAAGACTAGTGGTTACCAGAAGGTAGGGGTGAGGGGAGAGGAAAAAGGTAGATGGGGCAAAAGGGGTCAAATATGTGATGACAGAAATAAATCTAACTATGGGAGGTGAACACACAATATAAATATATACATGCCTTAATGTTAATAAGTAGGGAAACTTACTGGATTTCATTAACCAATGTCACCATAAGAAATAATTAATTAAAAATAAATAAATAAACAAATAAATAAACAAATACTGTCATTTTGTGATTTCGGTTTCTAATTGTTTATTTCAAATTTGTGATTTACACACACATAATTCTTCTTTGTATATAGATCTTTGTTATGAGCTGAATGTTTGTAACCCCCACCCCATTCTTATGTTTAATCTCTGATTCCCCAATATGATAATATTTGGTGATGAAGCTTTTGGGAGATAATTATAGTTAGATTAGTTTATGAGGGTGAGGTCCTTATCACAGAATTACAGTTGGCCTTTGAACAGTGTAGGAAGTGCAGGGGTAGGGGCACTGAACCCCCACACAGTTGAAAATCCACAAATAACTTTTGACTCCACAGTGGGCCCTCCACATTCATGGATTCAACCATCATTGGATTGAAAACAATATCTTTGATCTGAGGTTGAGAATCTGTTGTTGGGAAACAAGTTGGGAATGAGAAAATCATGTTTTTAATCTGTGGCTGGTTAAATCTGTGGATACAAAACCTATGGATACGAAGGGGCTAACTGTTTACTGTAAGAAATCCGCTTATAAGTGGACCCATGCTGTTCAAACCTGTGTTGTCATGGGTCAACTGTAGTGGCCTTATAAGAAGAGGAAGAGAAAGATTGCTCTCTCTTCCCCATGTTAGGACACAGAGAGAAGGTAAATCAGGAAGAGAGCTCTCACTAGAACCTGATCAGGCTGGCACCCTGATCTCAAACTTCCAGCCTCTAGATATGTGAGAAAATAAGTCTCTGTTTTTTAAGCCCTCTCCACACATACTGCCAGTCTATGGTATCTTGTTATGGCAGTCCAAGCTGACTAAAGAATCTTGTATCCTACCAATTTTCTAATCTCACTGATTTTAGTACTTTTTTATAAAGGTAATGTGGAATTTTCTACGTAGACAATTATATCAACTGTTAATAAAGGCAGTTTTAAGTCTTTTCCAATCTTCATGCCTTGCTGCTGCTGCTGCTGCTGCTGCTGCTTCTTCTTCTTCTTCTTCTTCTTCTTCTTCTTCTTCTTCTTCTTCTTCTTCTTCTTCTTCTTCTTCTTCTTCTTCTTCTTCTTCTTCTCTCTCTCTCTCTCTCTCTCTCTCTCTCTCTCTCTCTCTCTCTCTCTCTCTCTCTCTCTCTCTCTCTTCTTTCCCCTCTCTACCTTATTGCACCGGCTAGAACCTCCAGTCTAATGTTAAATTGAAGTTGTGAGAGTAGATATACTTATCTTTTTTATAATAGAAGGAAAAATCAACTCTTTACCATAAGTATGATATTAGCTGCAGATATTTCAAAGATCTTCATAAATCATTTGAGACAGTTTCCTTCTATTCCTAGTTTACTGAAAGTTTTTATTGGGAATCATTGTTGGATTTTTTTTTGCAATTATTGAGGTTATTACATGGTTTTAATTTTTTTGATTTGTTAAATCTAGGTATTAAATCCATTTATACTCTGGGAATAATTCTTATTTGGTCATTATATGTTATCTTTTTATGTATTGTTGAATTAAATTTGTAAAATTTTGTTAAGGAGTTTTGTATCTACGTTCTTGAGGGCTATTGTTTGGCAATATTATTTAAAACTATCTTTGCATTGCTTTGTTCTCAGGATATTTCTTATCTCATTGTAAGAGTTAAGAAATATTTCCTCCTTTTTAATTTTCTGGAGGAGCTGTGTAGATCTAATCTTATTTTTCCTTAAATGTTTGGCAGAATTTACCAGTGGAAGAATCCAAGTCTAGAGTTTTTGTATTTTGGTGAAAAGGTTTTTAATTACAAATTCAATTTTTAAATAGCTATAAAATTATTCTGGTTGTCTATTACTTCTTGAATGATCATTGGTAGTTCTGTCTTCCAAATCATTTGTCTATTTAATCTAAATTGTCAAATGTATTGGAATATAATTGTTAATAATACTTCTCTATTAAATGTGGTGTTTTAAATTGTTTACAAATACTTCAATATGCCTCACTTCAAAAGAAGACGACTAATTCGTTTCCCTATGTGTGCGCTCTATTGAATGACTTGCTTCTAACAAATAAAAAGTGGCAGAACTAAAGTAGCATGATACCCAAGATTAGAATATAAAAGGCACTGTGACATTTTCCTTTATCTGTGTCTTGTATTGTTTGATGAGTGGAAGCCAACTGTCATGTTCCAGTGACACTCAAGTAACCCCATAGAAAAGCCTTTGTGATAAGGAACTGTGGCCTCCTGCCAACAGCTACGTGAGTTATCCATCTTAGCCTCCAGGTGACTCTAGCATTTAGTTTGAGGGCAGTCTGGTACACAGCAATGGAAAATTACTGCAAATTTTGATACTGAGAATGGAGTGTCACAATAGCATAAACCTAAAAAAAATAAGAGTGGCTTTGGAACTGAGCAGTGAGAAGAACCTGGAAGGACATTGAGGAGAGAGTTCATGACAGATTAAAGATCTTTGAAGAAATTTAATTCCTAACTCATAGAAACTGCGAGATAATAAATGTTTGCTGGTTCGAACCACCAAATTTTATGGTAATTACTATGCAGTAATAGATAACTAAGGCCTTTCCTTTTAATATCTATAGGATCTGTGGTTATATGATCTCTCTTACTTATATTGGTATTTTTGGTTTTATTTCTTTATTTTTTTTAATATTTAATTTTATTGGGTCTTATTTCTTTATTTCTGATTAGTCTGACTAGAGGTTTATCACCTTCATTTTCTTATAATCCCCAGGAACCAGCTTTTGGTTCCATCAATGTTCTTTATTGTTATAGTTTTGTATTTCATTGATTTGTGATGTTATTAGCTTTATTCTTATTTTTAAGTTTTTAAAAATATTTGCTAGTTTCTTAAGGTAGAAGTTGAGGTCATTGATTTGAGACTTTTCTTTTTTCCTAATACAGGCATTGAACATAACCCACAAATTTTTATATGTTGCATTTTCATTTTCATTCCATTGAAAATTTTCTTTTTTATATATTCTTGGACCATGGGTTAATAAGATCTGTGTTATTTAGTTTTTAAATATACACTGATTTTTCTGGATATTTTTCTGCTACTGATTTCTAATTTAATTTTATTGTGATCAGAGAAGATACTTTGTGTGATTTGAATACTTTAAAATGTATCGAGATATGATGCCTAGCTAAACAGAACTCATATAAAGAAGAGGCCACATTGAGACTGGTAGGAGGGGCAGAGTTATTAAATGGGCTGGCCCCACACCCACTTGTTGCAGTTGAACATCAGGAAGGATATCTCGGCTTCAGAGATCCCCCTGGAGGAGGAAGGGAAGCCAGCCCCACATTGGTGTTCCCCAGTCCAGGGGTCCAGTGCTGGGAACAGCAGTCTCAACAAAATCTGGATGTGAAAGTCATCAGGGATTCCAACTTTCTGGGTGAGACAGAAGGCTGCTGGAAACTCAGATGTCTCCTTAAAGGCTCCGTGCACAGACTCACTCCCTCACAGGCACTCACCCTGGGCTCCGGCATAGGGACAGAAGCTCAAGAGGCACCAGAAACATACAGGGAAAGACTGAGTTGTGTGATTTCAGGCGAGGGCTAGAGGGATAGCAACTATTATCCATTGGTTGAGTCTACCCTTCTGTGCAGCCTACAGGTGAGTGCCATCTTGCTTGTGTTGAGCCTTTTCACATATGGGCAAATATGAACCTTCATTGGCCTAATGAACTCTTGTTCCACCCTGGTGACTCCCTGAGACTCTGCGCAACCCAACTCATGCATTGCCTGAGGTAGTTTTATGTCTGGGCACTATCCCCACCTCACACTCTCAGTGAGGGTCTCCTTCAGCAGCAATCAACATGCCTAGGCTTGCATATCATGGGAGATATTTTTGGTGTTGGGAAACCAGCCTCAGCCTTAGTTGCAGTATTTCTTGAACAAATCTTGGGCGTCTGTGTGCCAAAGGTGGGCAGAGTGGCTGGAATCAGAGTGATCTTAGATTTTGCAAGAGGTCACAGGATCAGCACTGGCACCAAATCTGACTCTTCTCTAAACTGGGGAACACCATTTGACCCACCCTGATGATCCCTGAAACCCCGCCTCGCCCAACTCATACAACTTGAGCCTCTTTTAGTTGTTGAGCCTTAGGCCTTGCGGTGCTCTGGATCTTTTGTTGAGCTGTTACAGCCCAGGTACTGGTGGCAGCCCACCTCAGATCAAACAGTGGCCTCTCCTACATGCCTCAAGGTCCAGCACAGGCAGTGACCAACTGCAGATAGCTTTGAAGCTCATACCAGGTAGCCCTAGGCTAGTCACAGACAGTTGCTGATCTTGGCCTGTAGGAGAGCCCCTTCCAAGGGGCCCTAGAACCAGCACACTTAGAGGCTGGCTTCAGACCACAACAACATACCACTTGATTAACCCCATCACAAGTGGCACATCTAGAGAGTAGTCTCAACAGGCAAATGATCCCACTGGGGCAAATCTCACTCTGTGAGGTCAGCACCCACATGGCAGCTCATACCCCGGGGGCATGGCCAATCCTCACAGCCAGTCAGCCAGAAAGCCAATCCCACCCATTGATGTGCCAACAGCAATCAAGGCTCAACTACAACAGGAGGGCATACATAACCTATGAAAGTGACATTTATGGAGCACCCAGAATAGGTGATCAGGGAGAATGTGCCACTGAGCCACACAGGACACCTACTACATAAGGCTTCCTGGCTAAGACTGGGTGATATAGCAGATCTACCTAATACATAGAAACACAGAGAGGCAGCCAATATGAGAAAAAAAAGAAACATGTCCCAAATGAAGGAACAAGAGAAAACTCCAGAAAAAACTAAATGAAATAGAGGCAAGCAACCTACCAGAAACATAGTTCAAAACATTAATTATAAAGATGCTCAATGAACTTAGGGGAAGAATAGATGATCTTAGTGAGAATTTCAGCAAAGAGATCATAAGCATAAAAAAAGAAATAGAAACAACAATAACAAAAAGAACCAGACTGAAATGAAAAATACACTAGAAGGAATCAGCAGTAGATTAGATGAAGCAGAGTATTGAATCAGCAATTTGAAAAACAAGGTAGCAGAAAACATCCAATTAGAACAGAAAAAAAAGAATGAATTACAAAATGAGGGTAGTTTAAGGGACATCTGGGATACCATCAAGTGTAACAACATTCACATCATAGGTGTATCAGAAGGAGAAGAGAGAGGGCAAGAAATTGAGAACCTCTTTGAAGAAATAATGACAGAAAACCTCACTAATCTGGTGAAGGAAATAGACATACAAAGCCAGGAAGTGTAGAGAGTACCAAACAGGATGAACTCAAAGAGGCCAACACCAAGACACATCATTAAAATGCCAAAGGTTATAGACAAATAGAGAATCCTAAAAGCAGCAAAAGAAAGGCAGCTAGTTTCTTACAAGAGTACTGCCATAAGACTGTCAGATGATTTCTCAGTAGAAACTGCAGGCAGGAAGGGATTGGAACAAAATAGTCAAAGTAATGAAAAGTAACCTACAACCAAGACTACTCTACCCCCAAAGGCTATCAATTAAAATTGAAGATGAAATAAAGAGCTTTCCAGTCAGGAATAAAGCTAAAGGTATTTACCACCACCAGGTTAATATTAAAAAGAAAAGTTAAAGGGCTTTTTTTTTTTTTGTAAGAAAAAAGGGGGATTTCCCAATTTTTTTCTTATAGTTGATTTCTAGTTTCATACCATTGTGATAGGAGAAGACGGTTGATAGGATTTCAATCTTCTTAAATTTATTGAAACTTGATTTTTGTCCTAACATGTGGTCTATCCTGGAAAATGTTGCATGTGCACATGAGAAGAATGTATATTTTGTTGCTTTGGGGTAAAATACTCTGAAAATATCTATTAAATCCATCTGGTCTAGTGTGTCATTTAGGCCAATTGTTTCCTTGTTGAATTTCTTGTCTGGAAGATCTGTCCATTGGTGTCAATGGGGTGTTTCAGTTTTCTACTATGAGTATATTACTATTGATCTCTCCTTTTATGTCAATCAATAATTGTTTTATGTATATAGGTGCTCCTATGTTGGGTGCATGTACGTTTACTAGGGTTATGTCCTCTTGATTTATTGATCCCTTTATCATTATGCCCCTTATTACAGACTTTGTTTTAAAGTCTATTTTGTCTGATATAAGTATCTCTACCCTGGCTTTTTTTTTTTTCATTTCCTTTTATGTGAAATTTTTTCCATCTTTACTTTTCAGTTCAGAGTGTCATTTGATCTGAAGTGGGTCTCTTGTAGAGGCAGTATATGTGGCAATCTTATTTTTTTTTTATTCAGCTACTTGTCTTTTGATTGAACATTTAATCCATTTACATTTAGTGATTACCGAGGGTACATATAGTTACTTTTATTCTTCTTTTCTTTTTTTTTGTTTTTTTTTTTTTTTTTTTTACAGCCCTTTTAATATTTTATAATACTGGCTTGTTGATGATGAACACCTTAAGCTTTTCCTACAAGAAAAATAAAAAAAAAAAACCAAAAACCAAAAAAAACTAGAACATACACAAATACACGGAGGCCAAATAATATGCTACTAAACAATGAATAGATTATCAATGAGATCAAAGAAGAAATCAAAAGATATCTAGAGACAAATGGAAATGAAAACAGAACAACTCAAAGACTGTGGGACACAGTAAAGTAGTCTTAACAAGGAAAATCATAGCAATACAAGCCTACCTCAAGAAACAAGAAAAAGCTCAAATGAATGATGTAACCCTACACTTAAAAGAATTAGAAAAAGAATAGCAAACAAATACCAAAGAGAATAGAAGGAAGGAAATAATAAAGATCAGAGTGGAAATAAATGAAATAAGGTTTAGAAAAACAACACAAAAGATTAATGAAAGCAAGAGCTGGTTCTTTGAAAGGATTAACAAAATTGACAGACCCTTAACCAGACTCATCAAGGAAAAAATAGAGAGAACTCAAATAGATAAAATCATAAATGAAAGAAGATAAATAACTACAGACTCCACAGAAATACAAAGGATCATGAGAAAATACTACAAGCAATTACTCAGCAACAAATTGGACAATCTTGAAGAAATGGACACATTCCTAAAAACATATAATCTCCTAAGACTGAGTCAAGAAGAAAAAGAGAATGTGCGCTGACAAATTACAACCAATAAAATCAAATCAGTAATCAAAATCCTTCCAAAAGCAGATGGCTTCATAGGTGAATTCTATCAAACATTCAAAGAATTATCAACTATTCTTTTCAAACTATTTTAAAAAATTCAAGAAGAGGGAAGGGTCCCTAACTCCTTTTATGAGGCCACCATTACTTTGATTCCAAAACCAGACAAAGATGTTACAAAAAAAGAAAACTATAGGCCGATATCTCTTATGAACATTGATGCAAAAATCCTCAACAAAATATTAGCAAACCGAATTCAGCAATACATTAAAAATATCATACACCATGATCAAGTTGGATTTATTCCTGGGATGCAAGGTTGGTACACTATCCACAAATCAAATTGAAATATAAAAATTGACACCACATTAACAAATTGAAATATAAAAATCGTATGACCGTATCAATACATGCAGAAAATGCATTCGACAAAATCTGGCATCCATTTATGATAAAAACTCTCAGCAAAGTGGGAATAGAGGGAACATACCTCAACATAATAATGGCTATACATGACAAACCTACAGCTAACACTATACTCAATGGTGAAAAGCTAAAAGCATTTTCCTTTAGATCAGGAACAAGACAAGGATGCTCACTTTCACCACTCCTCTTCAACATTGTATTGGAAATCTTAGCCACAGCAATAAGACAAGAAAGATTAATAAAAGGTAAATGAATCGGACAGGAAGAAGTAAAACTCTCGCTATTTGCCAATGGCATGACACTATATATGGAGAACCCTAAATATTCCCCCAAAAAGCTGTTAGAACTGATCAATGGATTTAGTGAAGTAGCAGGGTATAGAATTAATATTCAAGAGTCAGTGATATTTTTATACACCAATGATGAACTTTCAGAAAGAGAAATGAAGAAAACAATCCCATTGACAATTGCATCGGAAACAATAAAATACCTGGGAATCAAATTAACCAAGGAGATAAAAGACCTGTTTTCAGAAAATTATAAGTCATTGAAAAAAAGAAATTGAAGAAGCTACAAATAAATGGAAGCATATACCATGCTCACGGGTTGGAAGAATCAACATCATTAAAATGACCATACTACCAAAAGCGATCTATAGATTCAATGCAATCTCTATCAAAATACCAACTGCATTTTTTAGAGAGCTAGGACAAATAATCCTAAAATTTATATGGAACCATAAAAGACCCTGACAATCTTGAGAAAGAGATCAAAGTTGGAAGTATCACACTACTTGATATCAAACTATACTGCAAGGCTACAATAATCAAAACAGCATCGTACTGGCATAAAAACAGATACAATGATCAATGGAACAGAATAGAGAGCTCAGAAATAAGTCTACACTTATATGCTCACTTAATATATGACAAAGGAAGCAAGAATATACAAGGAGTTAAAGACAGTCTCTTCAATAAATAGTGTTGGAAAATTGGAAAGATACATGCAAAAAATGAAAAGAAAAGAAACTGGATCACCTTCTTACACCATATACAATAATAGTCTCAAAATAGATTAAAATTTAAATGTAAGACCCAAAACCATAAAACTTCTAGAAGAAAACATAGGTAGTAATTTCTCTGATATTGCTATTAGTAATTTATTTTTGGACATATCTCCTCAGGCAAGGGAAACAAAAGAAAAAAATAAACAAGTGGGACTACATCAAGCTAAAAAGTTTTTGTATAGCAAAGGAAACCATCAACAAAACAAAAAGACAACCTACTGAATGGGAGAAGATATTCGCTTATGATACATCTGATAAGAGGTTAATATCCAAAATATATAAAGAACTCATACAACTCAACGACAACAACAACAAAACAATCCAATTAAAAAATGGGCAGAAGGACTGGACAGATATTTCTCCAAAGAGGAAATGCAGATGGCTAATAGACATATGAATAGATGCTCAAGGTCGCTAATCATCAGAGAAATGCAAATTAAAACCACAATGAGATATCATCTCACACCTGTCAGAATGGCTATCATAAATAAATCAAAAAACAGCAAATGTTGGCGAGAATGTGGAGAAAAGGGAACCCTTATACATTGTTGGTGGGATTGCAAATTTGCACAGCCGCTATGAAAAATAGTATGGAGGTTTCTCAAAAAATTAAAAATGGATATACCTTTTGACTCAGCAATCACACTTCTGAGTATTTATCCAAAAAAAAAAAAACCAATAATTTGTAAAGATTTATGCACTCCAATATTCATGGCAGTACAATTTACAATAGCCAAGATATGGAAGCAACTTAAATGCCTATCAACAGATGATTGGATAAATAAATTATGGATCATATATACAATGGAATATTACTCAGCCATTAAAAAAAATAAATCCTACTGTTTGCAATGACATTCATGGACCTAGAGGTTATTATGCTGAGCGAAAAAAGTCAGACAGAGAAAGATAAATACTATATAATTTCACTTGTATGTGGAATCTATGGAACGAAAGGAACAAACTAATCAAAAACAGACTCACAAACATAGAGGAAAATCTGGCAATGGCCAGAGGGAAGCTGGTTAGGGATATGGGTGAATGGGGTGAAAGGTTAAAGAAGTACAAAATAGTAGTTGGTTATGGGGACATAGGGAATGCAGTTAGCATTAATGTAATGGCTAAGTGGAGAGCTAGAGGAAAAAAAGAGCAATGAGAGGGATCATTTTATAAACTATATAATGTCTAACCATTGTACTCTATACTTGTAACTAATAATAAAATAAAATTTTAAAAAAAGAAAAAAGGAGAAAACATAAATTTAAAAGTGGCAATAATTATGTACCTATCAATAATCACTTCAAATGTAAATGGATTAAATACTTCAGTCAAAAGACTGAATGGATAAGACCCATACATATGCTGTCAACAAGAGATCCACTTCTGATTGAAAGACATACACAGACTGAAATGAAAAGGATGAAAAATATATTTCACGCAAATGGAAATTAAATTTGGGATAATAATATTTATATCACACAAAATAGACTTTTAAACAAAAGTGACAATAAGAGATAAAGAAGGACATTATATAATTGTAAAGGGATCAATCCAGGAAGAGGATATAACCCTAGTAAACATTTATATGCTGAACATAGGAGCACCTAAATATATAAAGCAAATATTGACGAACATTAAGGAAAGATCAACATTAACAATACAGTCACTGCAGGGACTTTAATATCTCCATTGACACTAATAGAGAGATATTTCAGACAGAAAATCAGCAAGGAAATAGTGTCCTTAAATGATACACTAGACTGGTTGGATTTAATTGATATTCTTAAAGCATTTTACTTCAAAGTAGCAGAATATACATTCTTTTCAAGTGCACATAGAACATTTTCCAAGATACGACACACGTTAGGCCACAAAACAAGTCTCAATAAATTTAAGAACACTGAAATTATATCAAGCATTTTCTCTGT
>NW_024353907.1:1419397-1456595 GCF_902729225.1 Pteropus medius | reverse complement strand
CAAATTAAAACCACAATGAGATATCACCTAAACCTGTCAGAATGGCTATCATCAATAAATTAACAAACAAGTGTTGGCGAGGATATAGAGAAAAGAGAACCCTTGTGCACTGTTGGTGGGATTGCAAATTGGTACAGCTACTATGGAAAACAGTTTGGAGGTTCTTCATATAGAGTTGACTTATGACCCAACAATTTCCCTCCTGGGTATTTATCTGATGAAATATAAAACACTAATTCGAAAAGATATATACACACCTATGTTCACTGCAGCATTATTTACAATAGCCAAGGTATGGAAATAACTTAAGTGTCCATGAATAGATGATTGAAGAAAGAAGAGGTCATACATAGACATGATGGAATATCACTCAGCCATAAAAATGAAATCTTACCATTTGCAATGGCGTGGATGGACCTAGAGAGTTTTATGCTAAGTTAAATGAGTCAGACAGAGAAAAACAAATACCATATGATTTCACTTTTTGTGGACTCTAAAGAACAAAATAAATGAACAAGGAAAATGGAAGGAGATCATAGATACAGAAACAAACTGGTGATTACCAGGCAAAAGGGGTGATTGGGGAACTAGTGAAAAATGTGAAAGGATTAAGAAGGACAAACTGGTAGTTACAAAATAGTCTTGGGGTTGTAAAGTACACAATAGAAAATATAGTCAATAATATTGTAATAACTATGTATAGTGCTGAGTGGGTACTAGACTGATTGGGGGGATCAATTCATAAATTACATAAATGTCTACTGTGCTATACACCTGAAACTAATATAAAACAATATTTAATGTCAACTGTAATTGAAAAATAAAAAACATAAAAAGAAGTGACTAAAAATAAATAAACACATATAACAAACAAACAAATAAATAAAACGAATCCAGCAGAAGTTTCTACACAGGAGCTTCTCATGAAAGCCAGGCTTTAGGGAGAAGTTGGTACTAAGTGCCTGCCCCTGCACTGAACAGCCTGCCACTTGCACTGAGTTGCCTACCTTCACTAACCCTTGTAAGTGAGTTTTTGGAATTGTATTTTAACCTATAGGATTGAGACTTTTTCTATCCAATTTGAGCTGCACAGCTATATCCCCATTAACATTATTAACAACCAATCAGAGCAACTCCATTTTTGGATCAATCAAACTGCAAGGATTTGAAGTCTTCAATTGTATGAGGACTGACCAATCAGTAGCCAGGGGCAGGGACTCCTCTCTCTGTAAGTAAATTCCCCTCTGGCTCTGGGAGTGCACTTTCCCTTTCTATAGACGACTGCATATTGTATATACTGTACTGGAGCTGATACACCAAAGATGAAACAGCAGAGCAGAGCTATCTAATCTCAGTGCTGTCTCATCCTTGGGCTGCCTCACAGCCTTGCTCTTCCACAGCTATATTGCTTAATAATTGAGCTGTAACAGTATTGAGCTGTTCCACAGCTTTGGTGTTCTTATAGCCCTACTGTATCACATTTGAACACTGAATAAAGTTTCCTGCTTCACCATGCCCCAAATTGGGGATTCCTGTTGACCTTGAATAGACACAATGACCATTGGTTGACAAACCTCAAATCGGTTTTGAAATCCTGTGTGATCTCCCTCCCCAACATAAGGAAAGGCAACTTTCAGATCAGAAGCTCAGTTAATTTCTGGTAAGGATGGATTTCTCAAAGTGCAAAGATTCAGGGGCCTGTAGCGATGAAGCTTTTTCACCCTGCAGGTAGAGTGGGCACTTTTCTTGGCAGCCTTAGTGGCCAGCCATTTGCTGAGCACTTTTCCACTCATGGCTTTATCAGCAGCATGCTTGATTTGGGCCACTTTTTTAACCCAATGCCAATGTCTTAGGCCACTTCTCTGACTACCGTGCTGCTTCTGCTGCCCAATGAAGAACCATAGTCACCAAGCAAAGGAAAGGTGTGCCTCCAACAAATGACCAACATGTTTTGTGCTCTAAGTGAGGAGTGAGGAGATTTTTTAAAAAGTTATTTCATATCTCTTTTGTTAGATTATTTGCTATAATTTTATTTTGGTTTTCTTAGGGTTTATACATACATTTTAAATTTATTGAATTATCTTCAAGTAATATTTTACTGCTTCCAATATAGTATAGGAACATTACAGCAATATAGTTCCATCTTTCTACACTAGTCTTTGTGTCATTTTACTTATACAACATATGTGTTATAAACTCACAATACATTATTACTTTTACATTTCATAGTCAGTTATCTTTAAATAAATTAAAAATAACAAAAAATATTCATTTACCCACCTATTTACCATGTCTGGTGCTTTTCATTCCTTGTATAGACTATTTCCTTCTGCTTGAAGATTTTCCTTTAATACTTTTTCTAGTGCGGGTCCGCTGATAAAGAATTCTTTCAGACTTTTTATGTAAGAGAAAATCTTTCAACCATTTTGAAAGATATCTGTAAGTTTGTAGTTTTCATCAAATTAGAAAAATTTCAGCCATTTTTCTTCAAGTATTTTTTTTAATTTTTATTTTTTTGTGGACTTCAATTACATGCATGTCAAGCCATGCAAAGTTGTTCTGGAGCTCACTTATACTCTGTTCATTCTTAAGTTTTTATTTGTAAAATAAGTTTTTATTTTTTTCTTAAGCTATTTATTATAATTAAGGTTACTGAAAGACTCTCTTTTTTTTTTATACTTTAACAGTAAGGAATATATATATATTTACAAAGAGTGTTCACCTCCCATAGTTAGATATCATTCTGTAACCACATATTTGATCCCTTTTACCCTGTCAATCTCCACCCACCCCACACCCGCCTACCCTCTGGTAAGCACTAGTCTATTCTCCATGTCCATGAGTCTCTGTTTGTTTGTCTTGTTCATTTGTTGCTTTTAGGTTTATATCTCACATATAAGTGGTGTCATGTGATCTTCAACTTTTTCTGTTACGCTTATAACGCTTAATATGATTATTTTGAGGTCCATCCATGTTGTTGCAAATGGCACTATTTCATCTCTTCTTATGGCTAATATTCCATTGTATATATGTACCACAGATTCCTTAGTCAATCATCTGTCGTAGGACATTTCAGTTACTTCCACGTCCTGGACACCGTTAATGATGCTGCTATGAATATTGGTGTGCAAATTTCTTTTTAGATATGGGTTTTCAAATACCCAGTAGAGGGATTACTGGATCATATGGTAGATCAATTCTTAGTTTTTTGAGGAACCTTCATATTGTTTTCCATAGTGGCTGTACCAATTTGCAGTGCCACCAGCAGTGTATAAGGGATCTTTGTTCTCTTCATTATCTACAACATTTGTTATTACTTGTCCTGTTGATTATAGCTATTCTAATAGGTGTGAGATGATATCTCATTGTGGTTTTGGTTTGCATTTCCCTAATAGCTAGCGATGTTGAGCATCATTTCATGTTTATAGGCCATTTGTAGGGAGAAGTGTCTGTTCAGGTCCTCTGCCCATGTTTTGATTGAATCATTTGCTTTTTATTGTCATTTAATATATGATTTCTTTGTATAGTTTGGATATTAGGCTCTTATCAGAGGCATTGCTTGCAAATATATTTTCACATTTGGATGGTTCTCTCTTTACCTCATTGATGATTTCTTTTGTTGAGCAGAAGCTTTTTAGTTTGATGTAGTCCCATTCATTTATTTAAGCTTTTACTTCCCTTGCTTTTGAGGTCAAATTCATAAAATCCTCTTTAAGTCCAAGGTTCTTGAGTTTAGTTACTATGTTTTCTTCTATGCATTTTACTGTTGCAGGTCTTATATTCAGGTCCTTAATCCATTTTGAGTTAATTTTGGTGTATTGTGGTAGACAATAGTCCAGTTTCATTGTTTTGCATGTGGCTTTCCAGTTTTCCCAGCACCATTTATTGAAGAGACTTTTCTTTCTCCACTGTATGTTTTTAACTTTTTTATTGAAAATTATTTGCTCATGTAAATATGGGTCTACTTTTGGACTCTTGATTCTGTTCCACTGGTCCATGTGTCTGTTTTGCTGCCAATACCATGCCATTTTGATTACTGTCTCTTTGTAGTTTAATTTGAAGTCGGGCAGAGTGATGCCTCCAGCCTCATTCTTTTTTCTCAGGACAGCTTTGGCAATTTGGGGTCTTTTGTGCTTCCATACTAATCTGATGATTTTTTGTTCTATTTCTTTTTAAAAAATACCGATGAGATTTTGATGGTGATTGCATTAAATCTGTATAATTCTTTAGGTAATGTAATCATTTTAACTATGTTGATTCTTCCAATCCAAGAACACAGAATATCTTTCCATTTCTTTGTATCTTCTTCAATTTCTTTTAATAGGGTCTTATAGTTTTCATTATATAGGTACCTCACTTGTTTCATTAAATTTATTCCTAGTTATTTTATTATTTTGTTGCAATTGCAAAAGGAATTATTTTTTCTACTTTTTTTCTGACATTTCATTATTAGAGTATAGGAAAGCTATGAATTTTTGAATGTTGATTTTGTATCCAGATACTTTATTGTATTTGCTTATTTTTCTACTAGTGTTCTTGTGGAGTATTTAGTGTTTTCTATATAGAGAATCATGTCATCTACGATTGTGATGACTTCTTTGTCTGACTTCTCTGTTTCCTATTTGGATGCCTTTTATATCTTTCTCTTGCCTGATTGCACTTTCTAGGACTTCCAATGTTATATTGAATAAGAGTGGCGATAGTGGACAGCCTTGCCTTGTTTCTGATCTTAGAGGGAAAATTTTTAGTTTTTCACCAGTAAGTATAATGTTGTCTGAGGGTTTGTCATAGATGGCCTTTATTATGTTAAGGAACTTTCCTTCTATACTGATTTTGTTATGTGTTTTGATCATAAATGGATCCTGTATCTTGTCAAAGGCTTTTTCTGCATCTATTAATACAATCATATGAATTTTATTCCTTAATTTGTTTTTGTGGTGTATTGTATTAATTGATTTGCATATATTGAACCATCCCTGTGCCTCAAGGATGAAGCCCACTTGATTATGGTGTATAATCTTTTTAATATGTTGGTGCATTCGGCTCTATAGTATCTTATTTAGTATTTTTGCATCTATGTTCATGAAAGAGACTGGTCTGTAGTTTTCTTTTTTTGTGTTATCTTTACCAGGTTTTGGTGTCAGAGTAATATTGGCCTCATAAAATGTGTTAGGAAGTATTGCCTTCTCTTCGATTTCTTGGAGAATTTTGAGGAGATTAGGTATTAAATCTTCTTTGAATGTTTGGTATAATTCACTGATAAAGCCATCTGGTCCTGGACTTTTACTTTTTGGTAGGTTTTTGATGATTGCTTCAATTTCCATACTGCTGACCAGTCTTTTTAGATTTTCCAGATCTTCTTGATTCAGTGTAAGAAGGTTCTATTTTTCCAAGTACTGGTCCATTTCTTTTAGGTTATTAA
Organism: Pteropus medius; assembly: GCF_902729225.1. NCBI lineage: Eukaryota > Metazoa > Chordata > Mammalia > Chiroptera > Pteropodidae > Pteropus > Pteropus medius. The sequence continues at coordinate 1,451,173 of NW_024353907.1, read as the reverse complement.
ATTTGGTGTTATATATTTTTTCATAGTATTCTTATATGATCCTTTGTATTTCTGTGATGTCAGTGGTAATTTCCTCTTTTATACCCCTGATTTTGTTTATTTGTGTTTTTTCTCTTTTTTCTTTAGTGAGTCTAGCCAGGGTTTTGTCAATTTTATTAACCTTCTCAAAGAACCAGCTCTTTGTTGCATTTATTTTTTTCATCTTTTTGTTTGTTTGTTTTCAATTTCATTTATTTCTTTCCTAATTTCATTTATTTCTTTTCTTCTGCTGACATTAGGCTTCATTTGTTCTTCCTTTTCTAGTTTTTTAAAGATGAAGTGTTAGGTTGTCTATTTGGGCTCATTCTTGTTTTTGGAGGAAGGCCTGTAATGATATGAACTTTCCTCTTATGACCGTTTTTGCCATGTCCCAAAAGTTTTTATATGTTGTACTATCATTATTTGTTTCTATGTATCTCCTCATCTTTCTTTTTATTTCTTCTCTGATCCAGTTATTCATCAGTAGCATGTTGTTTAATCTCCATGTATTTGTGTTTCTTTCTGATTTTTTTCTGCAGTTGATCTCTAGTTTCAAAGCATTATGATCAGAGAATATAGTTGGTATGATTTCAAACCTCTTATATTTGTCGAGACTATTTCTGTGTCCCAGTATGTGGTCGATTCTTGAGAATGTTCCATGTGCACTAGAGAAGAATATATAAGTAGCTGTTTTGGGATGGAAGGCTCTGTAAATGTCAATTATGTCTAGTTGGTCTAATATATCACTTAAGGATGTTATTTCCTTATTGATTTTCTGTTTGGATGATCTGTCTATATTCGACAGTGGGGTATTTAGGTCCCCTATACAATAATGTTTTAGTCTGTTCACCCTTTAGTTCTGTAATAATTTCTTTACATATTTCGGGACTCCCTGATTGGGAGCATAGATATTAATAAGTGTTTTGTCTTCTTGGTATATGATTCTCTTTATCATTATAAAGTGTCCCTCAGTATCTTTCTTTACCTTTTTTATTTTGAAGTCTATTTTGTCAGATATTAGTACCGCTACTCCCACTTTTCTCTAAATGCCATTTGCTTGATATATCATTTTTCATCCTTTCACTTGAGTCTATATTTGTCTTTGATGCTGAGATGTGTCTCCTTGAGGCAGCATATGATTGGGTTTTGTTTTTTGATCCAATCTGCATCTCTGTGCCTTTTTATTGGTGAATTCAGTCCATTTACATTTGGGCAATTATTGAAATATGAGGTCTTCTTATAGCCATTTTATCTTTTGCTTTCTGGTAGCTCGGTTTTTCCATTGTGTCCTTGTCCTTGTGCTTCTGTTTTATTTTTGTTGGCTTTTGTGGGTTTTCCCTCTGGTATTTCATGTTTTATGTTTTGTACAATGGTTCTGAATCTTTGGCATGTGGTTGCCATTATGAATATGTAGAGGATAGTTATATATATATATATATATATATATATATATATATATATATATATATATATATACAATTGTCAATTTTCTTCTTCGCATGCCTTATATCCATTCTCCTTTTTGAATTTGGATCTGAATTCCCACTTTTTCAGTCATTATTATCTCAATTTGTTCCTAAGTATGCTGAACATTCATTACTATCTTGTTATAACAATTTACTTCTTCTTATTTAAACATATAATGCCCAGTTTTTAGTAAGGGCTACACTCCTCTGCTTCTATTTGCCTGATAGTCACTTTACTTATGTTTTTTTTTTTTTCATTTTGTTTTAGGCGAGATGACCCCTTTCACTATTACCTGTAGTGCAGGCCTCATAGTGGAGAATTTCCTCAATTTTTATATGGCTGGAAAAGTCTTAATTTCTCCTTCATATCTAAAGGAGAGCTTTGCTGGATACATTATTCTAGGCTGGTAGTTTCTTTCACTTAATAGTTTAAATATTTGATTTCATTCCATTCTGGCTTGTAATGTTTGTGCTGAGAAGTTTGAGAATAAACTAATGGGTTTACATTTATAAGTTACAGTTTTTTTCTTTCTGGCTTCCCTGAGAATTGTCTTTGCTGTTGATATTTGTTAATTTTAATACAGTGTGTCTTGGTGAATGCCTTTTTGGGTTGAAATAATTGGGTGTTCTGTTGATTTCTTGAATTCTAATCTCTAGCTCATTCCTTAGATTTTGGAAATTCTCGTCAACTATTTGTCTGGAAATACTTTCTAGTTCCTGCTCCTTTTCTTTGCCTTTGGTAATGCCCATTAATCATATGTTTCCTCTCCTTATGGCATCAGGTAGTTATTGAATTTCTCTTTCATTATTTTTCATTCTTTGGCTTCTCTCTTCTTCCTTCTGATTTATTTCTAGATTTCTGTCTTTGATATCACTGATTCTTTCCTCCATTTGGTCGACTTTATTTCCCAAGCTTGCTATTTCATTATTTATCTGTTGCAGTGTGTTCATCTCTAGAACTTCTATTTGGTTCTTTTTGAGGGTTTCTATCTTCTTGCTCTGCTCATCTAGCTGTTTTTTCAATTCTTCAAATTGTTGATTTGAGTTGTTTTGGATCTCATTGAGCTTTTTCAGAAGTACCATGCTGAATTCTCTGTCATGTAAATTGCATATTTCTATGTTTGTAAGATCATTTTCTGGAGATTTTTTTTTTCTTTCTGAGATGCCTTGGCACCTCGATTGTTCATGGTGTTTCATGGACTATTTCTCCACCTGGGCATTAATGGAAGTGTATTCTGTTGTTTTTCCAGAAAGAAGATTTATTATATAAAGCTCTCTCTTTAGCCTGCTGCAAAGATGATGTTTTTCTTTTCATTTCCAGTAGGTGGCATGTAAGCCTCTTGGATTCCTGCTTTATATAAAGTCTTAATAATGCCTTTTTTTCCTTACAGATGTTTAGTCACGCTCGCTACCCTCAGACTCAGTCCCTGTAAGTGTTATTGACAGTTTCGGAAGTGTTTGCTCAGATTACCCTGGGGCACTGCGTCGTTCAGTCTTGGAGGTTATGGAGGGAGGGACCCTCTGGGTTGAGGAATGAGGACTGTAGCTCAGCCTCGGTTGATAAAAATCAACTGCTGTTTCTCTGTTCTCCCTGCTTCTCTGCTCTCTTTCCTCATGACTAGTCCTTGCCACCAGCTGTGTGGAGTTCACAGCTCTTCCAGGCTCTGCTGTTCAGGGAACTCGCCACACCTTTTACCCTCCCCCTCCTCCTACAGGGAGCTCTGGCTGAGAGAGGCAGCTTTTTTGTTTCTCCCATTCCACTGTCCTACATTGGGGATTCTGACCTGTGGCAGTTCTTATGTGCAGATCTCACTCTCAGACATGCTGGTATGTAGTTTGGGTATTTTTTGTTCAGTTTTAGATGTTCAGCTTTTTGTTCTTTAAGGAGAGAGATCAAGGGATGTCTCTCACTTCGCCATGGTTCTCCAAACTCTCTGTATTTCATTTTTGATGATTCCCATTGATATTATTTTGAGTTTAGTAATATTTTCTTTTCTAGTGTCTAATTTGTTGTTAAACCTATCCAGTGTATTTTTCATCTTGGACATGGTAGTTTTTATCTAAATTTAATTTGAGTCTTTGTATATGATCCATATCATTATTTAGCATGCGGAATCTTTTTTATGCCTTCTTAAAGGTATAAAATGTAATTTTGTTTGTTTTATTGTTCTCATCTAATAATTCTAACATTTGTATTACTTTGGGGTTTGTTTCTATTGATTGACTTCTTTCTCATTATTAGGTGCATTTTCCTGCTTCTTTGCACACCTGGTAATTCTTGATTGGATGCCAGGCATTGTTAATTTTATTTTTGTGGGTGCTGGATATTTAGGGGTTCGTGTAAATATTCATGCGATTTGTTCTCAGATGTATTTAGATTATTTTTATGCTTTGTTAGGTGGCCTTTAATCTAGAACTAGTTTCTTTCCTACAACTGAGTCTATACTTTTCTGAGTACTTAGTCCAATATCCTGTGAATTATAAGGTTTTCCCACTCAGGTTGGTTGAAACATAAAGTATTCAAGGCCCTACATGTTCTCCAAGGATTTTGGATGGTTCTGTCCTCAGCCTAAGGTACTTTGCTTTTTACATTATTGTGCTGATCAGTATTAGCCTTAAGACTTAGGAGGACCCTCCGCAGATCTCTGGACCTTTGTCTTTATGCAACTGTCTCCTTTCTGTCATTATGCCTTTAAACTTTAGCTGCCTTGGCCTCCTTGAACCTCCAATTCCATCTTCTTGAGGCAGGAAGATGGTTGTGTTCTGTCTCGGTTCACACTGCTTGTGCGGTGGCTTGAGAACTCTGTCTTGACAGTAAGCTGGGCAATCATAGGGTGTACCTCATCTGTTTCTGCTTTTGTAGGAATCATTGTCCTATGCCTGATATCTAATATCTGAAGGCCATTAGAGTATATGTTTTATTTATTATCTTGTTTCAGGTGGGAGAGTGAATATAGTCCCTATTTCTCCACTTTGAACAGAAGCAGATTTCTCATCCCAGCCTCATTTAATTATTCCCTGCCTAAATCCCATAGTAGTTTTGTTAATTCACCTTCCTGCTTCTAATATTGACCTCTACCAATTCTGCATGTTTTCCAGATTAAACTTTCTAAAACATTTCTCTAAGAAATCAAGGCATCACTTTTCTTAAAAAAAAATATTTAATGATCATTTTATATCCTAACTCCTTTTTCTAATGTTTAGGGTCTCCTGGTAGAAAAGCATCCCATTCTTTTGTTTTTCCTTCCATTGGACAAACAGAGAATAAGAAAATTTACTTTCATACCTTTCCTCTTTTCTTTTGAGGGCTCTATTCCTGGATCAGTAGCCCTTTTGTGCATAATCTATGATCCTAAGTGAGACTGAAGGTCAGGCAGTGGAGAAGTATGTAGCTGACAGTCAAAACCTGTGATGGTAGGATTTTACCTTATTTACTTGAATCTTTGGTGTGTAATGTATCTGGTATATATTTGATGATGATACATTCTGTGTAAACCACAGTACCTGAAACAAAAATGTTTACATAATAGTTCTATAAAAATACTTTTTGGCTTATCAAGAGATAAATTTAAGATCTTAAAAATATATAAAAGCACAAATCACATCTTTTCCCTCTTAAGCAATCAATTAGGCTTTATTATCACAGGTATTTTCTGTTGCAGATAAAGCCATGTGTATCTAACTAAGAAAGCTGTTGTTGACTAAACATTATTTTTTAGTCTCAAAGACTGAGATTTAACATAAAATATTTGGAAGGAAGAATTGTAAGGGAAAACAAAACATGCCTGGGGAAATGTTACTTGCTGTGTCCAATCTCAATTAAGAAAATAAGGAGGTGATTTTCATAACATTTCAGTTGTCACTTGTATTTATCAATAAATGTTTTTGAATTTTCCAAGGTAAGAAACAACCAGTGACAGCAGTGGGGATGGCTGAGACATAAGCTGCTTGGCTGATTATCTCAGCACTTATCTGTAAGCAGCCCCCTCTGGAGTGAAATGCAATTGAGTCTCCCTATTAACTCCAGTCCTGAGCTGCTCCCTAGCAGTCTTGGTTATCAGGCTCAGAACACATTGAGTTAAGTAGGAAGGCACATGGTGGTTAATAGTTTCGTGATGCAGATGACTATCATCAAGAGACTAGGCTGAAAATGACTTCTCTGGGTCTGCTGAGGATGGGAAATTGGGGTGAAAGTTGAAGTTGGGCCGCAAGGTTTGGTTTTCTATCCTCTGAAATGTTCTTGCTCTGTGGGTTAAAGGCCACTGCTGTACTCATGAATATATACTATTTGTGGCTGCTGTAATTGATTAGCTACACTTTGCAGCTGGCTTCATGAGCCCGAGAGTAAATATTCAAGGCCTGCAAAGCAGTATAGAACAAAATAATCACAGAAGCTTTGAGTTATCATCGGCCATGTAGAAACCGAGACAGCAAACTTGACAACAGTAAAATATTATACACATTAAATGGAGTAAATTTTGAACAACTGTCTTCCCAGCATTGTCTCCATGTTGGTTATGTCACTTTATATTTTACAGGGAAAACAATTTTCAACACTTAATATTCTTGTTTGCCTTTTTCTTCATTTATATTTGTAAGCAGATGGTCTTATCTGTGTGATGGGAAATGGATTCAACATCTGATATGGCATGGCTCAGGACTTTGGAGAAGACTGGTGTTGAGTTCCAACTTTACTTCTTACTAGCTGTGTGACCCTAGGTAAATTACTTTACCTCTCTGTGCCCCAGTATCTTCATTTCTAAAATTAGAATAATAAAATGACTTCCCTCATATGGTTATGTTACTGAGCAAGGGCCTGCTATCTAGTATGCATAAGAACCGAAGCTATGACACTGGAACTTTGAAAAAAAGAAGAGCTATTTATTTAATGCTGAGTCAACTGGCAGGAGACAGGATGCACTACTCAAATCTGTCTCCCTGATTCAGAGTTTGAGGTGAGTTTTAAGGAGTTAGAAGTGCTGGCGAAGCAGGTTTTGATCGGAGAGCTTTGGAACTTGTTCATTTATGGTAAGATGTTAAGGTGTTGCAGCACTGGATCTTCCTGGATAATGGACTCTTTGCTTCTGAACGTGTTCTGGTGCTCAAGTTCTGGTAATGACCCAATTCTTTGGTTCCATGGTGGGGTGGTGAGACTTTGATTCTGGGTGTGGCTGGGGGTCAAATTCTCTCTGTGCATATTTCAGCTGTGTAACTTGCAGTTTTGGTCTGTTGTTTCTGAAAAGCAACTCAGTATCTTGTCAGAAATAGGATAGGACCATTTTGAGCTGGTTCTGCAGTTACAGTTATAATACTAAATAAGTTATTAAATATAAAGCACTTTTAAAGTGTTTACCACACTCTAGACTTTTCCTAATTTTTAGTAATTAGTATTATCTGAAATAACAAGAATAGCAATATAACTGTTTACAATGTAAAGCATAGAATTTAAGCTAATGTTATCTTTTCATCCTTGACCTCAAAGGTTTTTCTTTGTATTTGGTTATGCACACGTGTAATTTTTCTTTTAGGTTTGTAATTGTGCTGTCTTAGCTGACTAGAAGCTCTTCAAATGGATATTTCATTTCCCCTTTCATTTACTCTGTAAGGAGCAGCTAACACAAGCAATGTATATTTGTAAATATTACTTTTAGCAAGTATATTTTTCACTAAATACAAGCACTAGCTTTATGTGCAACCTCTACAACTTGTTGCTGTGAATGTAGAGCTGTGTGTATTAACTCCCTAAACATCTGACATTATTAGGATTACTTGTCCAAAAAGATACTAATTACCATTTATTGAGTGGCTACCATCTATAGGGCTACATACAAATACTTTACATAGCTTATTTCCTGGAACTTTCACAAAATCTCTGTGAAGTGGATGGCATTATCCTCTCTTTAGAGAAGGAGAAATAGAAGTGCAGAGGGATGAAGTTACTTAACAGGGGCGCACAGTTCTTTCATTCAGGTTTATTTGATTTTAAAGTTTATCAATTTGTTTACCACACTGCGCTGCAATTCTCCCTGTTTTTGTGTCACACTTGTCTTCACTTTATATACTTTTTTCCTCCTCGTCTTGTGTTGCTTTGATATTTTCCATTGACAGGCATAAACATCAGAGTTAAATGAGGTTAGTTCACTTTAGTTCAGAAAACTAAACCTCAAGACTTTCCCTGTGGTGTAAATAAATGAAATCGTGGTTAACTTTTGATTAAACATCTCTCCAAGTCATCTGATGTGGCCACTAACAAGGCTTTTTATAATCCCAGACTCAAACGCTTTGATTAACTGAGAGTTAACTAAGGTCTCCATTATGCTCAGAGAGCATCCACAGTGATGGGGTAAGGGGAGAAATATAGGTTGAGCTTTTCACAACAGACACAAAAACCCATATTCTCTAAGGATTCTAGATTATCACAAGAGAGAAAGATCTGGAAATGACTGTTCATCAAAGCTGTGATTGAGGAGACTGTTTTAAGTTCTCTTCATTTTTCAGAGTGACAGCACAACATAGTTCAGAAACACTGATTGGTGCTGGAGCCACATGGCTGGCTTCAGAGCACAGCTGGGCATTAGTTACTGGACCTGTAATATTGGGCAGCTACTTGGCTCATTTAATCTTCACAACCCTGGCTGGTAGGTAATATCATCCCCATTTCAAAGATGGGGAGACTGAAGCACAGAGTTTATATAACCTGACAAAGGTCATCCTGGTGGCATCTCAAGCTTGTGATTCTGAATTTCAAAGCCAGTCCTTTAGATTAGAGCTTTGGTGTATAAGAAGTCATTGTTAAAATGGAAACTTCAACTAAAATTATTTGTCCTTTTTTCAGCCATCTCTGCCAGCCCTTTTCCTTAACTATCATTAGTGTAATTGCTCTTCTCTTGACATATTTTCTTTCTCCCATCTGTCCTCAAGCTCCATCCTGATTCATCTCACATCCTCACAGGTGGAAAGCATTTGTTTGCAAGCCAGTGATATAGATCTGAGAGAGGAAAAGAGAGTGGAGTGGGGTGCACACTTGATGGAGAATACTTAGACATTCCAGGAACCATCTTCCACAGCTCTATGACATCTCCTATGCCTGCTTTCAGCTAAGTTCTTCCAAGTGCCTGCCATACCAGGGCTTCTTAAATTTTGATGTGCATGAATCACCTGGAGATTTTGTTAAAGAGATTCGGTAGGTTTGGGGAGAAGCTTGTGATTTGTATTTTTAGTAAACTACTAAGTGATGCTATTCTGCTTTAGGTAGTAAAATGTTCCTTTACTTAAAAGAAAGAACAAACATTAATATATATGTGGCGAACATTCAGGGAATTACAGGAATTAAAGAGGAGTATGACCAGGGTCCTTCAACAATATCTTGCTAATGAGAATCATGATTAATAATGACTCCTAATGAGTCTTAAACTCACCAGTTTGTGATAGCTAGTGTGCCTGGGTGTGCTGTAATTGGACATAACTCATGCTCCCAGCTGCAGCTTTTCCAGTTTGTAGGTCTAGGCTACTGCTCTCTCATTCCTAACTTTACCTTTAGTTACTTCTCAGAATTAAGTCTCTAGCATACTGTTGCCTTGACTAGGGCCCTGGCAACCTGCTTAGTCTTGGCAGCCCTACTTTTAATGGCGCATGATCTTGATCTCATGCCTTGAGAACCTGGGATCCTTCCCTAAAGTAGCCCTGAAATGCTCATGCCTCCACTTACCTGACTACAGCTATTGTCACTGACTTGTAATATTTACTGAATCAAATATTACACTGGATGTTACAAAATGGTGATTTTCTAATTCTGTCATTTTATTAACTGGCTTTCACTTATAAAAAAAAGTTTCTCTTATTAGCCAGGAATGAACTACAGGTCCTCCAAAAATAGCAGTCTAAAAAATCTATATTATTTTATTACTATGGATGCATGTATTTAAATTCTTTCAATATTTTATTATCAGTTAAGAGTCACTATTGATTTTATGCTCAAATTTCCCCCAGTTTGGCCAATGTGAGTCCTTTCATGCTGGCTCCTGTATCCTTTTGACATGTTCCCATTATTCTTTGAGCCTTTCTTTGCTTTATACCACAAAATCATTCAGGCTTCCTTTAATTTTCCCTGCCACAGATGCGCATTCAGCCAATTCTCCACACGAGTTCCTTCTAGTGGAAAATGGTTCTTATACATCAAGATCTGAGTGCTAATTATGTTATCATTTTAATACCTTTGAGGGATAGAACTAGCATATATTAATATAAACTAAATTTTTAAAAATATGTTTCCAATTCAAATTTAATACTACAGAGTTTTACCTTATTTGATTTTGTATTTGGTTTTCTTTTCTCTAACACTTAAAATTTTGGTCCATAAAAAAATTAACTATCTCCTGGCTTATCCTACAATATATATACAGTAGAAAAATTGCAATACCAATATTCCCACTATTTTAATGACTGAATTATGACTTCTTTGCTTTTTTATCTTAACTATTTGACAGTTTGTAAACATCTAAGTGTGTATACATATCTATGTAAGAATTGCTTAAAATGATTCTTTTCTGTGGTTATTACAAATTTCATACGAATTAGGATTATCTGTTCCTATCTGTGCTCAGTTTTAAGTTTTGCTTACTTTTTGATACAAATTTATCTTTGAGTATATAAGATATATACACAGTTCAAACTTATAACTTTATTTAGAAAACAATATTCAGAGAATATTTACTTTCATACCTTTTCTCTCTATTTCTTTCACCCTGCCTCGATAAGCAACTTTTATTTATCTATCTATAATTAATTAATTAATTAATTAATTAATTTTTATGGTGGTACTGGTTAATGAAATCTGGCAAGTTTCAGCTGAACATTTATATTTATATTGTGTGTTCACCTCCCAGAGTCAGACTTCCTTTTGCCACCACGTATTTGACCCCATTTATCCCATCTACCTCCCCACTCTGTGCTCACCCCTACCTTTTGGTTACCACTAGTCTCTTGTCCATGTCCACGAGTCTCTGTTTGTCCTATTCATTTGCTGCTTTTAGGTTTATATCCCACAGATAAGTGATATTATGTGATTTTCAACTTTTTCTGTCTGGCTTATTTTGCTTAGCGTGATTATCTTGAGGTCAATCCATATTGTCGTAAATGGCACTATTGCATCTTTTATGGCTGAATAATATTCTACTGTATATATGTACCACAACTGTATTAGCCAATCATCTATTGTATGATACTTTGGTTGCTTCCATGTACTCCTGGCCACCATGAATAATGCTGCTATGAACTCTGGTGTGCAAATATCTTTTAGGATATGAGTTTTCAAGCCTTTGGGGTAAATACCCAGGAGAGGGATTGCTGGATCATATGGTAAGTCAATTCTTAGTTTTTTGGGGAACCTCTATAATGTTTTCCATAGTGGTTGTACTAATTTGCAGTCCCACCAGCAGTGTATGAGAGTTCATTTTTCTCCGCATTCTTTCTAACATTTGTTATGACTTGTCCTATTGATTATAGCTATTCTAATAGGTGTGAGATGGTATCTCATTGTGGTTTTGATTTGCATTTCCCTAATAGCTAGCGATGTTGAGCATCTTTTCATATATTTGTTAGCCATTTGTAAGTCCTCTAGGGAGAAATGTATTAGGTCCTCTGCCCATTTTTTGATTGGATCATTTGTTTTTACTTATTGAGTTGTATGATTTCTTTGTATATTTTGGAGATTAGGCCCTTATCGGAGGCGTTGCCTGGAAATATATTTTCCCATTTGGATGATTGTCTCTTTACGTTGCTGACAGTTTCTTTTGCTGTGCAGAATCTTTTTAATTTGACGTAGTCCCATTCATTTATTTTTGCTTTTACTTCCCTTGCCTTTGAGGTCAAACTCATAAAATCTTTAAGTCCAAGGACTTTGAGTTTAGTTCCTATGTTTTCTTCTATGCATTTTATTGTTTCAGGTCTTATATTCAGGTCCTTAATCCATTTTGAGTTAATTTTGGTGTGTTATGATAGACAACAGTCTAGTTTCATTGTTTTGTATGTGGCTTTCCCATTTTCCCAGCATCATTTATTGAAGAGACTTTCCTTTCTCCACTGTATGTTTTTTTGTTTGTTTGTTTGTTTGTTTTTTGACAATTATTAGCTCATACAAACATGGGTTTCCTTCAGGACTCTCGATTCTGTTCCACTGGTCTGTGTGTCTATTTTTCTGCCAATACCATGTCATTTTGATTATTGTCACTTTGTAGTATAATTTGAAGTTGGGCAGAGTGATGCCTCCAGCTTCAGTCTTTTGTCTCAGATGGCTTTGACAATTCAGGGTATTTTGTGCTTCCATATAAATCTGATTATTTTTTGTTTTGTTTCTTTAAAAAATAACAATGGGATTTTGATGAGAATTGCATTAAATTTGTATAATGCTCTCAGTAGTGAGATCATTTTAACTATGTTTATTCTTCCATTCCAAGAACACGGAATATCTTTCCATTTCTTTGTATCTCCTTCGATTTCTTTTAATAGGGTCTTATAGTTTTCATTATATACATCCTTCACATGTTTTGTTATATTTATTCCTAGGTATTTTATTCTTTTTGTTGCAATTGCAAAAGGAATTATTTTTCAGACACTTCATTATTAGAGTATAGGAACGCTATGGATTTTTTAACGTAGATTTTGTATCCATAGACTTTACTCTATTTGCTTATTTTCTCTAGTAGTGTTCTTGTGGAATCTTTAGAGTTTTCTGTATAAAGAATCATGTCATCCGCAAATAGTGATAGTTTGACTTCTTGGTTTCCTATTTGGATGATTTTATATCTTTCTCTTGTCTGATTGTAGTCACTAGGACCTCCAATGTTATATTGATAACAGTGGCAATAATGGACAGCCTTGCCTTGTTCCTGATCTTAGAGAGAATGTTTTTAGTTTTTCACCATTATGTATATTGTTCGCTGAGGGTTTGTCATAATGGCCTTTATTTTGTTAAGATGCTTTTCTTCTATACTGATTTTGTTATGTGTTTTGATCACAAATGGATGCTGTATCTTGTTGAAGCCTTTTTATGCATCTATTGATATGATCATATGATTCTTATTTTTTAATTTGTTTATGTGGTGTATCACATTAATCGATTTGCATATGTTGAAACATTCCTGTGCCTTTGGCATGAAGCCTACTTGATCATGGTGTATAATGTTTTTAATATGTTGCTGTATTCACTTTGCTAGTATCTTATTTAGGAGTTTTGGATCTTTGTTTATGAGAGATATTGGACTGTAGTTTACTTTTTTGTGTGTTATCTTTACCAGGTTGTGGTATCAAAGTAATATTGGCCTCATAAAATGAGTTGAGACTCCCCTGAATTCACCAATACAAAGTCAGAGGTGAACTTTGGATCAAAAACAAAACCCAACCATATGCTGGCTCCAGACTCCCCTTTGATATTTTGGAAGAGTTTGAGTAGAATAGGTATTAAATTCTCTTTGATAATTTGGTAGAATTCACTGTTGGAGTCATCTGGTCCTGGACTTTTACTTTTTGGTAAGTTTTTGATGATTGTTTCAATTTCCATACTGCTAATAGGTCTATTTAGATTTTTCAGTTCTTCTTGATTCAGTCTAGAAAGGTTGTATCTTTCTGTGTACTGGTCCGTTTCTTCTAGATTATTAAATATGGTGTGTGATTATTTGTATTTCTGTAGTATCTGTTGTAATTTCCCCTTTTCATCTTTGATTGTTTAATTGTGTCTTTTTTTCTTTTTTCTTTATTGAATCTAGCTAGGATTCGTCAATTTTATTAACCTTCTCAATTAACTAGCACTTTGTTGCATTTATTTTTTCTGTTGTTTTTTGTTTGTTTCTTTGTTTTCAATTTTATTTTATTCTGCTCTAATTTTCATTATTTCTTTCTTTCTGCTGACTTTAGGCTTCATTTGTTCTTCCTTTTCTAGTTTTTTTTTTAAGATGTAGCTTGTTGTTGTTTATTTGGGCTCATTTCTGTTTTTTGAGATAGACTTGTAATGATATGAATTTTTCTCTTATGACCGCTTTTGCCATGTCCCAAAAGTTTTGGTATGTTTTACTATCAATATCATTTGTTTCTATATATCTCTTGATCTTTCTTTTCATTTATTCTCTGACCCAGTTATTCAGTAGCATATTGTTTAATCTCCATGTATCTGTGGTTCTTCCTGCTTTCTTTCTGTAGTTGATCTCTAGCTTCAAAGCATTATGATCAGAGAATATGGTTGGTCTGATTTCCTCCTTTTTATATTTGTTGAGGCTATTTCTGTGTTCCAGTATGTTGTCAATTCTTGAGAATGTTCTATTTGCACTAGAGAAGAATGTATAAACAGCTGTTTTGGGTTGAAATGCTCTGTAAATGTCAATTACATACAGTTGGTCTAATGTGTCATTTAAGGATGTGATTTTCTTGTTGACTTTCTGTTTGAATGATCTGTCCATATCCAACAGTGGAGTATTTAGGTCCCCTACTATGATGGTGTTTTGGTCTGTTTCTTATTTTAGTTCTATTTAACTGTTTTATATATTTGAGGCTCCTTGTTGAGAGCATAGATATTAATAAGCATTATGTCTTCTTGGTGCATAACTCCATTTATCATTGTGAAGTCTCCCTTAGTATCTTTCTTTGCCTTTTTTATTTTGAGGTCTATTTCATCCGATATAAGTATTGCTACTCCCGCTCTTCTCTGAATGCCATTTGCTTGAAATATGATTTTCCACCCTTTCACTTTGAGTCTATATTTGTCCTTGGAACTGAGATGTGTCTCTGGAGCCAGCATATGGTTGGGTTTTGTTTTTCGATCCAAAGTACACCTCTGACTTTTTATTGGTGAATTCAGTCCATTTACTTTTGGGGAGATTATTGAAATATGAGGTATTCTTATAGTTATTTTATCTTTTGCTTTATGGTAGCTTGGTGTTTCCATTACTTCATTGTCCTTGGGTTTCTGTTTTGTTTTATTTTGTTTCATTTTGTTTTTGTTTGGTTGGCTTTGTGGATTTTCCCTCTGGTCCTTCTTGTTTTATGTTAGATACTTCAGTTCCGAATGTTCAGCATGCGGTTACCATTACACATACAAAGGATAGTTATATATGTACTGTCATCCATTTTCTTCTTCATATGCCTTGTCTCCATTCTCCTTTGAAAATCTGGATCTTTGAATCCTCTTTTCAGTTATTGTTGTCTCAATTTGTCCCTATGTATGTTGAACAATCATTACTATCTTGCTATAGCAAATTTCTTCTCATTATTTAAGCTAATAATGCCCTGTTCTTAGTAAGGGTGCACTCCTCTGCTTCTATCTGCCTGCTAGTTGCCTTGCTACTAATTATGTATTTTTTTTGTCTTTGTTTTAAGTGAGCTGTCTCCTTTCAGTATTTCCTATAATGCACGCTTCGTAATGGAGAATTTTCTCAATTTTTGTTTGTCTGGAAAGGTCTTAATTTCTCCTTCATTTCTGAAGGAGAGCTTAGCTGGATATATTATTCTTGGTTGGTCGTTCCTTTTATATAATAGTTTGAATATTTGATTCCACTGTTTTCTAGCTTGTTAAATTCGTGCTGAGAAGTCCAATGATAATCTCATGGGTTTTCCTTTATAGATTATCATCTTCTTTTCCCTGGTTGCCCTGAGAATTCTGTCTTTATTGTTGATTTTTGATAATTTTAATACAATGTGTCTTGGAGAAGGTCTTTTGGATTGAGATAATTGTTGTCTTCTTGAATTCCAAGCTCCAGCTCATTCCTAAGATTTGGGAAATTCTCTTCAACTATTTGTCTGAAAATGCTTTTTAATCCCTGATCCTTTTCCTCCCTTTGATAATGCCCATTATTCTTATGTTTCCTCTTATGGTTTTATTACGGGGAATTGTTTTGACCAATTCAGCTAGTTCTTGTATATCTTTTCAGCTAACTCTTGTATATCTTTTTCATTATTTTTCATTCTTCAATTTCTCTCTTCTTCCTTCTGATTTATTTCTAGATTTCTGTCTTCGATATCATTGATCCTTTCTTCTATTTCTTCTATTTGGTTGACTCTATTTCCCAAACTTGCTATTTCATTTTTCAACTCTTGCAGTGTGTTCTTCATATCCAGAAGTTCTATTTGGTTCTTTTTGAGGCTTTTAATCTTGCTAAAGAATTTATTCTGGTCGTCTAGTTCTTTTTCTATTCCTGAAATTGTTGATATGGATTTTTTGGATCTCATTGAGTTTCAGTCTCTGTCATTTAAATCACATATTTCTATGTCTGTAAGCTTATTTTCTGGAGATTTTTCTCTTTCTTTCTGAGATGCCTTGTTACCTTTGTTGTTCAGGGTTTTGAATGGACTATTTCTCCCCTGAGCATTAATGGTAATATATTCTGCTTCTTTTCCAGAAAGAAGATCTATTATATAAAGGTTTCTCTTTAGCCTGTTGCAAAGAAGGAGTTTTCTTTTGCTTTTCAGTAGATGGCATTTAAGCCTCTTGGATCCCTGCTTTATATAAAGTCTTAATGATTCCTTTTTATTTTCTGATAGATATTCAATCACGTTTGCTACCCTCAATCTCAGTCCCCATCAGTGTTAGTGACAGTTTTGGTAGCATTTGCTCAGATTCCCCTGGGGCTCCATGGTGTTGGGCTTTTGGAGGATATGGGGCATGTGTCCTCTGGTTTAGGGGATGGGGGCTGCGGCTCAATCTGGTGTTTTGCAACCATGGCTGGTATTATCGACTGTTGTTTCTCTGCTGTCCCCACTTCTCTGCCATCCCCATTTCTCTGCTTTCTGCCGTGAATCCTGGGCACTGCTGCAGGATGCATGGATCTCACAGTTCTCTCATGTAGGACTGTTGAAAGAATCTGCAGCTCCTTCACTCCTCCCTTTCCTCCTGCAGTGAACTCCGACTGCAAGAGGCAGCTTCTTTGTTTCTCCTAGTCTATTGCCCAACTTCCCAGTTTCTGACCTATGGTAGCTCTTATGTGCACATCCCATGCTCAGACGTACTGGTGTGCAGTTTGGGTGTTTTTCGTTGAGTTTTAGATGTTCAGCTTATTGTTGTTTCAAGGGGAGATATCTTGGAACATCTCTTAGTCCTCCATGTTTCTCGCATTCAGCAACCATTTTTACTAGTTTGTGTTTTTCCCTTTTTTCTTTTCACTAGATAGATTGTAGTTCATCTATTTTTCAGGGAACTAGCTTGTTATTTATATATTAGTCCCATTTTTTTCTTTTCCTTATTCATTAATTCTACTTTTATATTTAGTATTTTATTTCTTCTTTATTGTTTTTTTTTTTCTTTTTGATTTGGATGTTTATTTTTTTTCATGTGTTTACTTTTATAGTGTTTAATGCTATAATATTCCTATCATCAATGTTACATGGGGTTATTTTTTTTCCCCAAAATTCTCCATTTTTATTTTATTTCTTTTATTTAATAGAAAATTTTAAAATGGCCTCCATATTTCCTAGCCTCCTTTGCACCTTGTTGGTCATGGCACTGGTTTTATGCAATGTCCTGTGAGAAGTGATATATTTTATTTCTGGATGAAGGCAGTGAAGTAGTCTGTAGGCATTATCCATATTCTCTCTCTCCTCTGTTTGAGTGGCTAGAAATGAAAGACTCCACCATGGTGGAACCATGATGTAGGACCCTAGATCCCTGATATACTGCTTTGAAGAAGGATTGCTAAAGTTTTTCTATAATGGGTCAGATAATAAATGTTTTAAGTCTATGGGCCACACTGTCTCTGTTGCAAAAACTCAACTCTTCTATTATAGCCATAGATAATATGTTAATGAATAGGTGTGGTTACAAAACTTTATAAAAGCAGAGGCTGGCCAGATTTGGCCTGTGGATTGTAGTCTGTTAACTCCTGGTTTAGAAGCAAGTTGCCTAGTATAGTTGCCCTACCTGCATCAGATCATGCCAGAAATAAGAAATAAACTTTTATTGTTTTAAGTCACTGAATTTTGGGGCTGTTTGCTACAACAGATAACAATATTTCCCTGGAGGCAAATACAAGTAAGACTCAATCTGAGAATCAGGTTTAGTGATTTGTTCAGGAGCCATAGTTAGTCCTTGCCAAACCTGAAATTTTAACAAGGTCTATACAACTCCAAAGCTGATGTTTATCATAGTATCATATTGATTCTCTACTTTCTTCCCTTATACTATTGAAGAAATTTTAGGCAAGAGAGATTGAATGATATTCTCCAAATCATATAGCTAGTTACAATTATAGCAGATTATTGTTCAAAAACATTTACTTCTTTTCTCTCATACTTGTAGGGAAAATATATTTCTTTGAAACATTGACTTTGGGCTTGCTCATGTGATTTGTTTTGGTCTCAGAGTGGAATGAGTATATTTTGTTGCCCCTTACTATTTAGCTTTGCCATGTGACTTGCTCTAGCTGATAATATGATAGAAACTTGATACAAGTAGAAATGTGAAATGCACTTCTACAGTTGAGCTTAACTACTGTCCTGGCTAGCTGTTGTCCCTTCAGTTGAGCTCCACAATATAAGTACACATATATCAGACTTGTGCCTCTGCAGCAAAGAAACGAGCCAGGCTGGAACCTCAGATTGAAGCAGAGTTACCCAGGCAAACACAGCTTCAAGCACATATGTATAAGTGAAAATAAACAATTGTCATTTTAGTCCACTGAGTTAGAAAGTGGTTTTATTACGGGGAATTGTTTTGACCAAAAAAGAAAAAAAAGAAAACTCGTAAAGGCAGAGGACTTCTCTACCCTGCCAAAAAGTTTTCTGAATCCTTGCCTAGTTTGCCTAGTTATGTTTTCTATGAAGTCATTTTTGACTAATACTTTTATATACCATTGAATTTAAAATATTTCAGTTATAAGTTTCTCACTCTTACATAAACTAACCCTGTCTTCACTGTGATAATGAGTTATATTGATTAGATTTTCTATATATTTTTAACAGCTAGCTACAATTCAACTTTTTATTACCTAGATATAAATAAGCCTGGTTGAAAATAAAACAACCCACATCCTCTCCCATTTAAAACTCAAGTGGCAGTTAAAGACATTTATTTAATCCAAAAAAGCAACCAGTTTAAACCAACTATTAAAGTGTCAATCTACCCACTAACTATATGTGTTCTTAAATGGGAAGAAAATAGCATTTGCCTCCCTTCTCCTTTTTTCCTATTTTCCATACACCCCAACACAGACAAAGCTGTAAATTTAAAAAAATGATTCCCAGAATTGATAGCAAAGAAAACAGCTTTTGGTCAGTCTCATTTTTCTAGAGAATTGGTATTTTCCTTAAGTAGTATATGTTTGTTTGTTTGTTTGTTTTTTTCACAGGGAAAGGTACGGAGAAAGGTCAGAAAATCTTCAGGAAGGCTGGAGACTTTCATGAGATGAACACTGTGCTGATGAAGCCAATAGCTAGGCTGCTCTGTCTTTTCCAAGATTATTACATCAGCAGTAATACTAGGCTTATAGGCATAAAAATTGCATTTTAATAAAGTATTAAGTTCTCTGACCTTACTGTAAAAGAGACTTAAAAATAAAAAATGATAATTTGTACTTGAACTCCATCAGAATTCAATTTTCGCTTATGCTATTATTTTTTTTTTTTATTTTCAATGGTTCATTTAAAATAATATGCTTGGCTTATTTTAAAAAGAGTCATTATATATTTCTTCTCTGAACCTCTCTTAGGTCACCTTGCCACTAATTGAGACCACAAGACAATTCCTCTCTTAATTGTTTTTTCATTTCTGCTGTAATTCTACAACACTTTTTGTTTTTAATTTTCAGATTGAAAGGTAACACATATATATACATATATATTTTGGTTTGCATTAAAGAGGTCAGGTGTAATAATATGATCTTGTAATAGTTTTGTTTGCCAAGCAAGTATTGGTTTCTGCTTGCAAGTATGCTCATTCACCTCTCTTTCCCTGCCTCTCTTCCATACACAGGTCCTCATTCTTCCTGAGGTGCCAGAATTCACCCTACCCCAACCCAAAATGATTTCTCTTGTCTTAGATTTTTACATTTATGATTAGTATTTGAAGATAGAATTAAATTCTCTAATCTATTGATTCTTTGTTTCCATGACAATCTTGATGACATCAGGGAGAAGACATGACAATGCCACAAGGATTCTAGTGTAAATCAATGTTACAAATACCTCTTAATTATAGTTTAAAATTTTTCTATGCTAAAAATAACCTCAAACTTCAACAATGGAGGTGGTGAATAAAAGTTCATTTCCTAAAGGCTGCCTACACCATACAATTTTCAGTTTTCACCCCTACCTATAAGTGTTTTTCTGTAAGAAAACATTTACTTAACACCACTCACCTATAACTTGGTAATCAATCCATCTACAGATGGCTCTTATATTTAGCATATGATTGAAATGAATAGGCTAGTACAATTCCTTCTCTCATTTGCTACATAAAAGGGACACATTTATAGAACTTTTTCCTGAGAAACAAAAAACCTGTGTCTGCTGCTATAAATCTGCGGGAGCTAAAGCCAGCTGGACCAAAAATCATTTCCAAATCTCCCATGGAGCTGAAGTGTTGTATTATTTTTATTTTTGTCACAGTCTAAGACTTCAATGCTATGACTCCCTTAAAATAAGTTTTTGCAACTTCAAGGACTTTATCTGTTTGAATCTTTTATTGAGAAGTTTAAGTGTGACCTAATTATAACAACTCCTTTGATATCCACCACTCCCTTCTCCAAGCCCCTTCTCTCCTCTAAATTAACCACACAGTCATCTACCTGCAAAGGGCTGCAGTTAGCAGCTGGTATTCACAGATTCCCACAGTAGTGATGGGCTCCTCTTAGCATTCAAGAGGAACTGCTTGATAGCCTTTGATGTTCTGCCTTGTTTATCTGGGCCATGATTCCCAATCATCATATCTCCATGATGTTGGTCTAAATGGGCTTTTGTTTGAACCCAGGCTAATTTAAGATACTCTTGACTCAGCCAATACTGAGTTCCCAGCTCTTCTGTTCTTGTCTTGGGCTGTTCTGTGAGATTCAAGGTGTGTTTACTGGACAGAGGTCTTACGGTATCATTCCTTGTATACATTCTTCGCTGTAATCTGTACTGACAGATAGATAGACCATATATAAAATGTTCCTTCTTCTGAGTTGCACACATCACAAATCAGGTGATATGAATTAAGTTTCAGCATATTTGCAGTGCTGTTTTCTGAAACACTAACCACTTTGCATGGAAGAATTTCATTTTCAGCCCTGCATGTTTCCTAGCTACCTAGTATAAGCAGGAATGGGAAACCCACAAAGCACAGGATGATGTTTGGTTGAATCACAATTGGATACTCTGAAGTACCCATGAAAATATTAAATCTTAGTTTCAGTAATGAATGTTGAGTGTCTGTTAGGCCCAAGTCAGTGTTAGGAAAAGCATGTGACACCCAAGGCCTCTCTAAAGGTTTAAGACCTACGAAGGAGATAAGGCATGGATGCAAAATCCTCCTGAAATTTATTTTCAGAGAAGGCAAAATCACCCATGTTGAGTACAACTCTTTTTATCTCTGTACTTGTGAAAAGTGATCTTATAGATGCTTCACTAAGAATTACTTATGACAAAGATGTACTTGTTTACTTTATCAGACTGAAGAATCGATAACATGGTAATTACTTCCTTTCACATCAAAATCACAAATTTCCATGATGTTTTGCATCCTGGGTGATAGCATTTAAAATTTAAATGGTTAAAACGGAACTGAACAAATAAGGTAATACTGTTATATCTGTTGTAATGGTTGGCTAAGATAATTGAAGGGCATGCCTATTCAAAGCAGGTAAAAGGATAAGTTGCCATCTCATAGCATCTTATGATTTATTGCTCCTACAGTTGACTAATACTCATCCAGTTAGATTTACCAGGGTAACAATTATAATTTAGGCTTCTAGTAAATAATGTTGGTTCCCTAGCCACAGTCCCATGGCCTACTCCTGATTTCAAGTGTAGTTATGTTGGACAGTTTTCATGTGTATTCTTAACATCTTACCTCAAATGCTTGCTTTATCGCTCTAGCATTTTTGCCTCCAAAGCCATAGAAGCTTATTTAGTTCTCCTGGAAGATAGCCCCATATTAAGTGGAGGTCAACACCCTCAGCTTCAGCCAGCAATAAGAGGACAATTCTAAGACACTCAGAGGATCCCCAGTTGCCTGCAGCAGTTACCAGCACAATAACATAAAACTTTATTAGAGTTTTCTCTTTACTTCTCTCATCTTTACTGCTCTTTTATGCCTGCTCTGGCATCAACTCCCAAATAAGCTAGTGTGCCCAAATGTGTATAACACATTCTGCATATATATAAAAACTTCTGGAAGGATACACCAAGCTGTTAAAGTGGTTACCTATGGGGATTGTAATTAATGGGTATTTGGATAGGAATTGTAGCAGATGCCATTGTTGTCCTGCTTATATCCTTGGTACTCATTGTTCCTGTACATATCTATATTTTCTTAATGCAAGCACACATGATTCTCTACAGAAGGGCTTCTTCTGGCCTGCTTACAGAGTCATCCAGAAGGTCTGAGGAGTTAGCACTCTTAGGGTAGCCCTTAGCCAATGAGGAATGAGTAGAGGTAAATAAATACCTCACCTTGCTCACCCTCGGGTGGGACAACTCTGAGGCATATTTTATACCATGGATTGGCAAACTTTTTTTGTAGGGCCAGATAGTAAATAATTTAGCATTTGGGGTGATATTATTTGTCATAATTGTTCAGCTCATAAAAAACATGCAAATAAAAAGAGAGCAAGCCTATTTCATTAAAACTTTACTTATAAAAATTGCCAGTGGGCTGTATTTGGCTCATGGGCTGGAGTTTGCCAATTTATCTTCCACACAATCTACTAAAGGTTCACAGGGCAATTGGCTCCA
This sequence comes from Pteropus medius, assembly GCF_902729225.1. Taxonomy (NCBI): domain Eukaryota; kingdom Metazoa; phylum Chordata; class Mammalia; order Chiroptera; family Pteropodidae; genus Pteropus; species Pteropus medius. Next base: position 1,428,782 of record NW_024353907.1, on the reverse strand, counting down.
ACTGCACTCAGTGACAACCTGCTCGACATATCCTTTATTGACTTTCCTTCCATCTTTTGTTCACCCTCACTGTGCTCCTTGACCTTTCAGATAAACTACATGTCCACAAATTTTAATCTCAGCTCCAGCTTTTGGAGGAATCAAACCTAAGAGAGGAACTTCACTTTTTACTTCTGTAGGAATTTAATTTTAATTTCACAAGAATATATTATTTTAAAGAAAATGTTAATAAATGACACATGGAAAATTAGTCCTGTTTCTGGACCCTGAACCAGCTACTTTCAGAATAATCTTATTAGAGGAAGACAATTCTGGCACTTTGGGGAGGTAAGCCTATCATCCTCTTGGAGAATGCTGGCCTTGACAATCGTCTCTGTAACACGTTTACCTTGACCTGTGCCAAAAGTGTTTCTGAAAACCTGGTAGTGAATCAGAGTTTGGTTAATTTTTTGTTTACATAATTTATAACTTTACATGTATTATTTCTACTTCAGATGGACTCAGAATTGGTTAGCTCCCTACATTTTACCTTCACTTTCTGTCCTTCAGCTTCTTTGTGATCCATTAGTAAGAAATTAAGGTTGAAAGGAGGTTTATATTTAAAGAAATCATTAACAATATTAAATTTTCTTGAGTTTGGGCAGGAACTTGGTTTACCTTATTTCCTTGAACAAGCTAAGTGCCGCCTGGAAAATCATGATAAAATCAAAATAGTGGTTACCTTTGTGGGGGAAAAGGAGCTAGTATTTGGGGTGAAGGGCACATGGAAGGCCTTTGGGATGCTGGCAGTATTCCATTTTATGGTGGTTACATGAGGGTTCATTTTGTGATAAATTCTTGAGTTCTACATGTTTGTTTTATGCAATTTTCTGAAAGTGTATTATATGTCATAATTTAAAGGGTTAAAAAAACCATGGTGATCATTTTTCTCATTCTTGTACTTAGCACTCAGAAGGAAAGAAGGCCATGCTTCAAGGTAATTTGCCACTTAGGAAAAGTTCTTGATAATTTTGCAGTGTTTCTCTTTGGTAGTCATGGTGCTGTGCCAGTCAGACTTCACTTCAAAAATGAACTTAACATTCAGCAGCAACACCTTCAGGATCCACCTCAGTTTTTGAGCAGAGACTGTGCTCTTTCTGCACAGCCCCCAGCCAGAGATTGACTGTAATTGGGCTTACTGGGTCCTGACCATTTCTATCCAATATGAGACTCCTCTATGGGCAATCTTTGCTCTGGAGCTCCCTGATGGGTTGACCAAGACTTGGTCAGATCTGGCTCACCAACTGAGGTGCCCACTACCCAATCCTACTTCCTCTCCTTTTATCTTTCAGGGAGTTATTTCTCTAATTTCTTTTTAATTGGATTATATTTGACATATAATACTATATTAGTTTCAAGTGTACAACATAGCAATTCAACATTTATATACCTTACGAAGTGATCATTATGGTATGCCTAGTAATTATCTGTCATCATACAAAATTATTACAATATTATTGGCTATATTCCCTGTGCTGTACAGTACATCCTCCTAACTTATTTATTTTATAACTGGAAGTTTGTACTTCTTAATCCCCTTTACTATTTTGCTAACCTCTCTACCCACTTCCCCTCTGAGAATTATTAGTTAGTTCTCTATATCTATGAATCTGTTTTTGTTTTTTGTTCATTTGCTTTTTTATATTCCACATATAAATAAAAACATATAGTATTTGTCTTTCTCTGAATGATTTCTTTCACTTAGTGTAATACCCTCTAGTTCCACCCATGTTGTCTCAAATGGCAAGATTTTATTCTTTTCTATGGCTAAGCCATATTTCATTGTATATACACTACTTATTCTTTATTTATTCATCTATCGATAAATGCTTATGTTGCTTCCATACCTTGGCTATTGTAAATAATGCTGCAGTGAACACAGGAGTGCATATATCTTTTCGAATCAGTGTTGTTGATTTCTTCAGATAAATACCCAGAAGTAGAATTTCTGAATCATATGGGAGGTCTATTGTTAATTTTTTTCAAGAACTTCCATACTGTTTTCCATAGCAGCTGCACCAATTTACATTCCCACCAACAGTGCACAAGGATTACCTTTTCTCTACATTTTTGCCGACACTTATTTGTTGTTTTTTCGATAATAGCCATTCTTAGATTTATGAGGTGACATCTCATTGTGGTTTTGATTTGCATTTTCCTAATCATTGGTGATGAGCACTTTTTCATGTGGTGTTGGTCATCTGTAGGTCTTCTTTGGAAAAATTTCTATTCAGGTCCTCTGCCAAGTTTTGATAGTATTTTTTTTAACTGAGTTGTACAAGATTTTTTTTTAATATATATTTTGGATATTAACCCCTCATCAGATATATCATTTGCAAATATCTTCTCCCATTTAATAGGTTTCATTTTGTTGATTATTTTCTTTGCTGTGGAAAAAAATCAGTTTGATGTAGTTCCATTTGTTTATTTTTGCTTTTGTTGCCTTTGTCCAAATTCAGAGAAAAAAAGGTGCTTTAGACTCATCATGCTATGTTGTATCACAGGACCTATGATTTTGTAATATGCTACATTCTGTCGGAATAGGTTCAACTTGTTGGAATGAGAATTACTGATGCTTAGAGAACTGAAATACCAGGAGAACTATCTCCTTGGGAAGATGATTACCCCATAATGTGTCTCATTGTCTCATAAGTAAGAACTTGTTTAGGAAAAGGTCTGGAGCTGCACAGAGGAACTCTTGCAAAGTTTCTCTACTCTACCAACTTAACTACTTCTCAAGTTCGTATTTCTTTTCATCCATTCAAGAAATAATGGCCCAAATTCTATTTCTAAAGTACAAAATCTTTTCTGCTTGTCAGCTCCAACTGTTCTCTTTCGCCATGGGATACACTCCAACCCTTTCAGTAATTTCACAAGAGTAGGATTCAGACTGGGGAATTTGTACTCTCAGGAATATAAGAAGTCTTTCTAAGTGGGACACATAAATAGATGGTTTTAAGGGGATCACTTTATAAATCCTAAACTTTCCGATTTACTCTTTTCTATATCTTCTGTGTGAAAATACACCTGTGTCAACACCTTGAGCTGAACTCCAACACTCTTTTTTTATTTCACATTTTCTTTTACTCTACTTTACAAAAGAAAGGCACACTTACTACTCAATAAGAATCTTGCTATGGAGTTTTTCCATGAGTATTACACCTCTGGGTAACAGAGGGATAATTCCAAATGTTGATGTCAATGAACCTCCTTGAGGCAAAAGTAACCTCTATCCTCTTCATTGAGATATGTATTTCCAATAAACAACTGTTTTTTAGGTTTCATAATTTTCGATTTTTTTGTAGTAGTTTATTTTGATTAAATACGTATTAGTAATAAAAAAAATTATTCTGGATTGAAATCTAATTATAATTAACAGCTAAGCCTTAAGGTCATGGGTAATTTCTAAATTGAAGTTTCAATCTACATATGTTTTTATTGCAGGGAGGTATGTTACATTAATCAATGAGACTTTAAAACATAAAAAGTATCTCAATAGGATTAAATTATGTAGAGGAAATAATTTAGAAATGTATGCTGAAGGAGAATAAGGATTAATTAAATATTTTTGGCAGTTAAGAGAGCTTATTTATGTATTTTTTAAAAATTGAATGGCATTGTTCAAATTGCTTTAGTATTAATAGTCTTTTGAATATATTTAAAAGAATGATGTGACAGTTTTAATTTAAAATAACAATATTTACAATATGTTGGAAATTATATCTTTTGCAAATATTTAAACTTTTGTTGAAAAAGTTTAGAAGTCAACTTAAAAGGACTCGAGGAGAGGAGAATCTTTGGAAACATGGCAGAGTGAGAGATATCCCCAGATCTCTCCCCTTGAATCAACAATAAGATGAATATCTAAAACTCAACAAAAACACTCAAACTGCACACCAGCACGTCTGAGCATGGGATATGTGCATAAGAGCTACCACAAGTCAGAACCCTGGGTGTCAGGCAGTGGCCTTGGAGAAATAAAGAAGCTGCCTCTCTCAGTCCCTAGAGCTCCCAGTAAAAGGAGGGGGTGAGAAGAAGGAATAGTGAGTTCCCTGAACAGCCATGCCTGGGAAAGCTGTGAGCTCCCCAAGGCAGCAGGGCCCAGTCATTAGGGCAGAAGGCAGAGAAGCAGGATGGCAAAAAAAACAAAAAAACAAGTTGATTTTTACCAGCCATGTTGCAAAACCAAGGCAGAGCTGCAGCCTCCAACCCCAACACCAGAGGGCCCCTCTCCCGTACCCTCTAAGAACAAACACTGAGGAGCCCCAGGAGAATCTGAGCAAATGCTACTGAAACTTTTGCTAACACTGACAGGGACTGAAACTGAGGGTAGCAAGCATGATTAAATATCTATCAGGAAATAAAAAGGCATTTTTAAGGTTTTATATGAAGCAGGGATCCAAGAGTCTTAGATGCCACCTACAAGAAACCAAAAGAAAAAGTGCCTTCTTTGCAGCAGGCTAAAGAGAGACCTTTATATAATAAATCTTTCTGGGGAAAAAAAGCAGAATATGTTTCCATTAATGCTCAGGCAGAGAAATAGTCCATTAAACACCATGAACAACCAAGGTGACAAGGCATCTCAGAAAGAAAGAGAAAAATCTCCAAAAAAATAAAAAATAAACTTACAGACATAGAAACATGCAATTTAAACGATAGAGAATTCAGGATGGTACTTCTGAAAACACTCAGAAACGAGTCATATCAATGATTTCAGGAATTGGAAAACAACTAGATGAGCAGAGCAAGGAGACTGAAACCCTCAAAAAGAACCAAATAGAACTTCTGGAGAAGAAGAATACACTGCAAGAGTTGAAAACTGAAATAGGAAGCTTGGGAAATAGAGTTGGCCAAATGGAGGAAAGGATCAGTGATATCGAAGACAGAAATCTAGAAATAAATAAGATGGAAGAAGAGAGAAACCGAAGAATGAAAAATAATGAAAAAGATATACAAAAACTAGCTGATATCATCAGGAGAGAAAACATAAGAATAATGGGCATTATTGAAGGGAGGAAAAGGAGCAGAGATTTGAAAGCATTTTCAGACAAATAGTTGAAGAGAATTTCCCAAATCTAAGGAATGAGCTGGAGTTTGGAATTCGAGAGGTCAACAGAACACCCAGTTATTTCTTCTTGGTGAAGAAAGCCTTCACCAAGACACATTGTATTAAAATTATCAAAAATCATCAACAAAGACATAATTCTCAGGGCAACCAGGGAAGAGAAGACGGTAACCTAGAAAGGAAAACCCATGAGATTATTGTGGACTTCTTAGCACAAACATAACAAGCCAGAAAATAGTGGAATCAAATATTCAACCTATTATATAAAAGGAACTACCAACCAAGAATAATATATCCAGCTAAGCTCTCCTTTAGATATGAAGGAGAAATTAAGACCTTTCCAGACATACAAAAATTGAAAAAATTCTCCACTATGAGGCCTGCATTACAGGAAATACTGAAAGAGGTCAGCTCACTTAAAACAAAATGACAAAAAAATATACATAATTAGGAGCAAGACAACTAGCAGGCAGATAGAAGCAGAGGAGTGTGGCCTTACTAAGAACAGGGCGTTATAAGCTTAAGTAATGAGAAGAGATTTGCTATAGCAAGATAGTAATGAATGTTCAGCATACATAGGGACAAACTGAGACAACAATGGCTGAAAAGAGGAGGATTCAAAGATCCAAAGTCAAAAGGGAAATGGAGATAAGGCATGCACAGAAGAAAATGTATATATACATACATACACATACATACACACACACACACACACACAGAGTTGTTCATATATATATATACATACATACATATACATATATATATAAACTATCCTTTACATATTCGTAATGGTACCACAAACCAAAGATTCAGAACTGAAGTATATAATATAAAACAAGAATAACCAGAGGAAAAACCCACAAAAGCCAACCAAAATAGAGAAAACAGAAACACTAGGACAAGGAAGCAATGGAAACACCGAGATACCATAAAGCAAAAGATAAAATAGCTATAGGAAGACCTCATATTTCAATAATCACCAGAAATGTAAATGGACTGAACTCACAGATAAAAAGGCACAGAGTTAGTCTACGCCATGCCACCCTGAATGTGCCCGATCTTGTCTGATCTCAGAAGCTAAGCAGGGACGGGCTTGCGTAGTACATGGATGGGAGACCACGTAGGAATACTTGGTGCTGTAGGCGTTAAAAGTAAAAGGCACACAGTTGCAGAATGGATCAAAACACAGAACTGAACCATATGCTGCCTCCAGGACACACATCTCAGCTCCAAAGGCTAATATAGACTTAAAGTGAAAGGGTGAAAAATGATATTTCAAACAAATGGCATTCGGAGAAAAATGGGAGTCACGGTAGTAATATCAGATGAAACAGACTTCATAATGATAAATGGAATCATACACCAAGAAAACATAACATTTATTAATATCTATGCTCCCAAAAAGGGAGCCCCGAAATATGTAAAGCAATTACAGAACTAAAGGGAGAAACAGACCAAAACAACATTGTAGAAGGGGACTTAAATGCCCCAGTATCAGATATGGACAGATCATCCAAACAGAAAATCAATAAGGAAATCACATCCTTAAATGACACATTAGACCAACTGGACATAATTGACATTTACAGAGCCTTCCATCTCAAAACAGCTGCCTATACATTCTTCTCTAGTACACATAGAGCATTCTCAAGAATTGACCACATACTGGGACACAGAGATAGCCTCAACAAATACATGAGGGTTGAAATCATACCAACCATATTCTCTGATCATGCTTTGAAACTAGAGACCAACTGCAAAAAGAAATCAGGAAGAACCACAAATACATGGAGATTAAACAACATGCTATTGAAGAATAACTGGGTCAGGGAACAAATAAATCGAAGAGGAGGCAAACTTCCCAATTAATTTTATGAGGCCAATATGACTCTGCTACCAAAACCTGGTAAAGGTAACACACAAAAAAGAAAACTATAGACCAATATCTCTCATGAACACAGATGCAAATCCTAAATAAGATACTAGCGAACAGATTACAGGAACACATTAAAAAGATTATACACCACGATCAAGTGGGTTTCATCACTGGGGCACAAGTATGGTGCAACATACGCAAATCGATCAATGTGATACACCACATAAACAAATAAAAAAATAAGAATCATATGATCATATCAATAGATGCAGAAAAAGCTTTCAATAAGATACAGCATTCATTTATGATCAAACACTTAACAAAATTTGTATAGAAGGAAAGTACCTCAACATATTAAAGGCCATATATGACATACTCTCAGCCAACATTATACTTAATGGTGAAAAACTAAAAACCTTCCCTTTAAGATCAGGAGCAAGGCAAGGCCGTCCACTATCACCACTGTTATTCCATATAACATTGGAGGTCCTAGCGAATGCAATCAGGCAAGAGAAAGATATAAAAGGCATCCAAGTAGGAAACAAAGAATTCAAACTGTCACTATTTGTAGATGACGTGATTCTCTGTATAGAAAATCCTAAAGACTCCACAAGAACACTCCTAGAAACAATAAGCAAATACAGCAAAGTCTCTGCATATAAAATCAACGTTCAAAAATCCATAGCATTACTATACTCTAATAATGAAGTGTCAGAAAAAGAAGTGGAAAAAAATTCCTTTTGCAATTTCAACAAAATAACAAAATACCTAGGAATAAATTTATGGAAACATGTGAAGGACATATATAATGAAAACGACAAGACTCTGTTTAAAGAAATCAAAGAAGATACAAAGAAATGGAAAGATATTCCATGTTTTTGGATTGGAAGAATAATTATAGTTTAAATGACCATATTACATAAAGCATTATACAGATTTAATGTAATCTCCATCAAAATTCCATGGGCACTTTTTAAAGAAATAGAATAAAAAATCATCAAATTTATATGGAAGCACAAAAGGCCCCGAAATGCCAAAGCCATCCTGAGAAAAAAAGAGTGAGGCTGGAGGCATCACTCTGCCTGACTTCAAATTTTACTACAAAGTGACAGTAATCAAAATGGTATGGTATTGGCCACAAAACAGACACATGGACCAGTGGAACAGAATTGAGAATCCAGAAGTAAACACATATTTATATGGGCAAATAATTTTCGACAAAGAAGCCGAAAACATACAGTGGAGAAAGGAAAGCCTCTTCAATAAATGATCCTGAGAAAACTGGAAAGCCACATACAAAACAATGAAACTAGACTGTTGTCTATCACCACACACTGAAATTAACTCAGAATGCATTAAAGATCTGAATATAAGACCTGAAACAATAAAATACATAGAAGAAAGCATAGGAACTATACTCAAGAACCTTGGACTTGAAATGAATTTTATGTATTTGACCTCCAAAGTAAGGGAAGTAAAAGGTAAAATAATTGAATGAGACTACATCAAACTACAAAGCTTCTCCATAGCAAAAGAAACCATCAACAAAGTAAAGAGACAACCATCTGAATGGGAAAATGTATTTGCATGCAACACCTCTGATAAGGGCCTAATATCTAAAATATGCAAAGAATTCCTACAACTCAATAACAAAAACAAACGATCCAACCAAAAAATGGGAAGAGGACCTAAACAGACGCTTCTCCCTAGAGGACATACAAATGGACAACAAATTTTTGAAAAGATGACCAACATTGCTAGCTATTAGGGAAATGCAAATCAAAACCACAATGAGATACCATCTCACACCTGTTAGAATAGCTATAATTAACAGGACAAGTAATAACAAATGTTGGAAAGTATACGGAGAAAAAGGAACCGTCATACACTGCTGGTGGGACTGCAAATTGGTACAGCCACTTTGGAAAACAGTATGGAGTTTCCTCAAAAAACTAAGAATTGATCTACCGTATGATCCAGCTATCCCTCTACTGGGTATTTACCCCAAAGACTTGAAAACCCATATCTGAAAAGATATTTGCACACTGATGTTCATAGTAGCATTATTCACAGTGACCAGACATGGAGGCAACCAAAGTGTCCTATGATAGATGATTGGCCAAGGAACCTGTGGTACATATATACAATAAAATACTACTCAACCATAAGAAGAGGTGAATACTGCCATTTGTGACAACCTGGATGGACTTTGAGATAATCATGCTAAGTGAAGTAAGCCAGACAGAAAAAGTTGAAAATTACATACAAAGAAATGGAAAGATATTCCATTATATCACATATGTGTGGGATATAAACCTAATAGCAACAAATGAACAGAACAAACAGAGACTCATGGACATGGACTATAGACTAGTGGTTACCAGAGGGTAAGTGTGGGGGGAGGA
>NW_024353907.1:1361166-1419325 GCF_902729225.1 Pteropus medius | reverse complement strand
AATATATGGTAGCTGAAGGAAACTGGACTTTGGGTGGTAAACGCACAATAGAATATACAGATGTCAAAGTATAATGTACACCTGAAAATTATATAATTGTATTAACCAATGTTACCTCAATCAACTTAATAATAAAAAAAAGTACCTGAGGAGATAACATATTATTTTTAATACACTTTTTATTTATAAGTACTTTCAGATTTAAGGAAAGGTCAAAGGTAGTACAGAGAGTTTCTTTTTGCCCTTTACCTAGTTTCCTCAACTGTTAATATCTTACATAACCACCATACATTTATCAAATTTGAAAATTTAATATTAATGGAATAATAACTAAACTCTATACTTTGTTTAGATTTCCTTAGATTGTTCTTTTTCATTTTTTCTTCTTCTCTTTAAAAACTCACTGTCTTTTTTTTTTTCCATTCCAAGATTTCATCCAGGAAACTTTGTTACATTTAGTGATCATGTTTATTTAATCTCTTCATCTGCACAACGACAGTTCTCAATTTTTTTTTTCTTTTCATGGCCTTGATAGTTTTGAAGAGTATTGGTCAGGTATTTTGTAGAATGCCCCTCAACTTGGATTTTTCTGATGTTTTCTCATGATTAAATTTGGATTATGGATTTTAGAGAAGACCACAGAAGTGAAGTGCCCTTCTGATCACATTATAACAGGTGTACATGCTATGAACATGACTTATTATTTGTGGTGGTAACCTTAATCATCTGGTCAAAGTAGTGCTTGCTAAGTTTCTCCATCGTAAAGGTACTGCGTTTCTATTTCTCCATTGTTTTGAAGCAAGTCACTAAATCCAGTCCACACCCAATGGGGAGAGGGTCAAGCTCTAATTCCTAGAGGGGACATTATCATTAGGTCCAGCACGGCCCTTGCATCCGGGTTGGCAATGCTACATGCTTGACTCCCATTTCACTGGACTCTTCTTCCTTCCCTGTCAATTTACCTGCCCGAAATATTCCCACTAAGAAAGCCTGTCTCAAGCCCTCTCATTCAGGGCTGATGTCATCTTTGGCTCAGCACAGCTGTCACTCTGCTTCAATAAATCTTGCTTAACCCCTTCAGCCTTATACATTCCTCCTTTGGCAAACCTACTAACTATCTACAGATACCTGTGAGGAAAATCTGTCCCTTCTGTCTCATATATTTATTTCTACAATCATTTATGTAGCATAAACTCATATATACTGAGATTGAATATATAAATGGACAATGACTAGACCATATATAAAAATAGAACTCTCACCCACAATGTGCAGCAACCAGCCCAGGAAACCAACCCATTATCTCCAGTAACCAGTTCAGAAAGCCAGCCGCTATCTAAAAGTCAGACTTTTAGAAAGTCAGCTTGATATCTCCAGCATAATCCAGGAAGCCAAACGATAACTCCTGTAACATTCAGTCTCAAATGACCAGGACTCGATTAATAACCGACAACTTTCGTAATTTTTATCCCTGTTTCCAACTTATGACCAACCAGAGAAAGCCAAACATGCACCCCTAACCAATCGCATAGGATGACTTTCTTCTAATTAGCCCACCTCCATCTTCCCTATGTGAAGAGCCTTCAATCAGGGAATACCTGAAGTCTTCCCCTTTTTCCACGATAAAACTTTCTCACTAATCTACCTGCCTTTGATACTCTGCCAAAATACAAGTGATGATGGCTGGCTCCCTTGCTATAGCAAGCTCTAAATAAGTTGGTTTTGCTTGCTTTCATTTGGTGTCTTCATTTATTTCCACAATATTTCCTTTACACTTGGGTCATAATCCAGTATTATTGTATTTGTTTTCTTTCTCAAATTGTTCCACCTTTGGCCATTGGGAACTCTTATTGTTTGTTTCCTGTTTTATTTTAACCTACTTCATCCTTTTTGTTCCTTTGAGTATTTCCATTTTTTTCTTGCAATAAAAAATGATCCAGGGTCATCTTATATGTTTTCTGCCCCAGACTCAGAATCAGTTATTTCTCCAAGGAGCTCTGGTGTCTTTTATTAGAGAATAGTATTTAGAAAAAATCTGGGCACTGGCTGTGCCTTGTTGCTCTTGGGGTGTTATTACTTCTAGAACCTCCCAGGAGAAAGAGCTAGGAAATATGTGTGTATACTAACCAATATATACACACATATTTATAATTATTTCTGTATCTATATAGTTGTATATATATTAAAGTAAACATGATTTTGTATTGATGTCTCCACCTCTAATCCAGCACCACAGGATTTGTTCTAGTCTCACCCTAACCTACATTTAATGTTTTTTCTCTGATGATAAGCAACACAACATGAATCTGTCATTAATTTACTTGTATATTTAATCATAGTATATATGTAAAGTTTTCAGACTTCTTAACTCATACTCCTTGAGAAACAAATTTGCTGATCATAGTGCACTGTTTAGTCTTTTTGCCTTTAGCCTTGCATTTTCCAGTCAAAACACTATTTTCCATAGTAATGTAGATTAGCTTCTTTTTCCTTGCACCCTTCACTGAGGTTATGTAATAAATATGTTATATAGTTAGAATGGTTTCACACACTAAAAATTCCCCTGTGCATCTCTTTTGTAGTCAACCATTCCCCCTTTTCTAAATATTGATGACCATTGATCTGTTTTTCATTTCTATTAGTCTTACTTTTTTTTTTTTCCAGAATATCATGTAAATGTAATTATACCTTTTAGGTCTGGCTTCCTTCACTTAGAAAAATGCCATTTTCAACATACAGATTCTGTACAGTGCTTTGATAAGTTTATAGATATATTAGTCAGATTTTAACTAGACAACAGGATCAGTAGGATGGATTATCTATCTATCTATCTATCTATCTATCTATCTATCTATCTATCTATCATCTATCTATTTTCATCAACATCATCATCATTATCATCCTCATCATCAGTCATCTATCTAGATTTCTTACAAAGAATTGGCTTATGTGGTTGTAGGGGCTGGTCAGAAAGAGATCACCAGCAGGTTGAAACTCTACAGGTATGAGCTGAAGCTGTTGTTCACAAGTAGAATTCTTCCCTCCACCACCACCACTGCCTCCTCCTCCCCCTCCTCCTCCTCCTTTTTTCCTTCCTCCTTCCTCTCAAGGCTCGGCTTTTAATGCCTTTCCAACTGATTAAGTCAGGCATATCCAGATTATCCAGGATAATCTCTCCTACTTAAAATCAACTGACTATGGACTTTATATCTGCAAAATCCTGTTACAGAAACACCTGGATTGATTAAATGCCTGAGAACTATATCTTAGGCAAATCAAAAAAGCTATTACAATACCTAAGTATTTCATGTTTTAATGTTGTTATAAATGGTGTGTGATTTTAATTCCAATTTTTCATTTCTGATATTTAAAAATACAACTGACTTTTGTGTGTGAACCTCATATCCTGCAACCTTGCTAAATTTACTTAGTTATAGAAGAGTTTATTTTGTAGACTCTTCAGGTTTTTTCACATCGACAATTATGTTGTCTCGAATAAAGATAGTATTATTTCTTCCTTTATAATCTGCATGCCTTTTATTTCCCTTTTCTGCTTTTTACATGGGCTAGGACTTCTACTACTCTGTTCAGTAGAAATAGAGAGAACAACCTTGTCTCATTGCTAATTTTAAAGGGATTGCATTTAGTCTCTTACTAAAAAGCATGGCGTTAGATATAGTTATTTTGTAGATGCACTTTTATTAGATTAAGGGAGTTCCTTGTTTATCTAGTTTACTGAGAATATTATCATGAATTGATGTATTTTATTGTATGCTTTTTCTACATCTATTGATATAATCAGATGTATTCTTTTTTTCTATTTTTCAGGTGGCTTTTTTATTTTAATTTTTTAAATTTTTTAATTACAGTTGACACACAATATTATATTAATTTCAATTGTACAACATAGTAATTAGACATTTATATGATTTAGGAACTGATGACCCCAATAAAGCTAGTACCCTTTTGACACCATACATAGTTTTTACATTATTTAATATATTCCCTATACTTTACATCTCCATGACTATTTTGTAACTACCAATTTGTACTTCTTTTTGTAATTTTTCAATTACAATTGACATTCAATACTATTTTATATTAGTTACAGGTGTACAGTGTAGTAGTTAGATACAATTTATAAAGTGATCCCCTCGATTAGTCTAATATTCACCTGGCACTATACATAGTTATTACAATATTCCAATTTGTACATCTTAATCCCTTTCTCTTTTTCACCCATGTCCCCAATCTGCTCCCACCTGGAAACCATCAAAATGTTCTCTGTATCTATGAGTTTGAGTTTGTTTCTGTTTTATTTTTTCATTTATTTTGTTTTTTAGATTCCACAAGTAAGTGAAATCATATGGCTTTTGTCTTTCTCTGACTTATTTCACTTAGCATAATACCCTCTAGGCCCACCCATGTTGTTGCAGATAGTAAAATTTCATTATTTTTTTATGGCTGAGTAATATTTCATTGTAAATACATACCCTCTCTTCTTTATTAATTTATCCTTTGATGGACACTCAGGTTGCCTCCATATCTTGGCTATTGTAAATAATGCTGCAATGAACATATGGATTCACATATCTTTTTAAAATAGTATTTTGGGTGTCTTTGGATAAAAACCCAGAAGTGAGATTACTGGGTCCTTCTTTTTCTCTTGTTATAGCCTTTGTTTTAAGGTCTATTTTTTCTGATATAAGTATTGCTACCCCAGCTTTTTTGTTTGTTTCCATTTTCGTAAAATGCCTTTTTCCATCCCTTTATTTTTAGTCTGTGTGTGACTTTTGATCTGAAGTGAGTCTCTTGTAGGTGGCATATGTAAAGGTCATGTTTTCTTATCCATTCATCAACCCTGTGTCTTGACTGGGGCATTTAATCTGTTTACATTCAAAGTAATTATTGAGAGATATGTAGTTATTGCCATTTTATTGTTCATTTTTTTTTTTATCTTTCTTTTCTTCTTCTTCTTAAAGAAGTTCTTCTAACATTTCTTGTAATACTAGTTCAGTGGTGATGAACTCTTTTAGTTTTTTTCTTGTCTGGGAAGCTGTTTATCTGTCCTTAGATTCCAAATGATAGCTTCGATGGGTAGAGTAATCGTCATTGTAGGGCTTTTCATCACTTTGAATATATTGTGCAAATCCCTTCTGCCTTGCAAAGTTTCTATTTAGAAATCCGCTGACAGTCTTATGGCAACTCCCTTGTAGGTAACTAACTGCTTTTCTCTTGCTGCTTTTAAGAGTCTCTCTTTGTCTTTATCCCTTGGCATTTAATTATGATGTGTCTTGTTGTGAGCCTCTTTGAGTTTCTATTATTTGGTACTCTCTGAGCTTCCTTGGCTTATATGTCTATTTTCTTCACTGGATTAAGAAAGTTTTCCATCATTATTTCTTGAAATAGATTTTCAATTCCTTGCTCTCTATCTTCTACTTCTGGTACTCCTATGATGTAGTCCTAGAGGCTTCTTAAACTATCCTCATTTTTTTTGCCTTAATTTTTCTTTTTGCTGTTTTGATTGGGTGGTTTTTGCTACCTTATCTTTTAAATCACTGATACAATCCTCTGCTTCTTCTAATTTACTCTTGATTCTCTTTCATGTATTCTTCATTTATGACTGGTTCTTTTTATTTCTATTTCCATTTTTATGTTTCCTATGTCATTGTTGAAGTTCTCACTGAGATCATTGAGCATCCTTAAAACCAGTGTTTTGAACTCTGCCTCTGATAGATTACTTGTTTTCATTTTGTTTAGTTCTTTTTCTGAAGCTTTGTTCTGATCATTCATTTGGGATATATTTCTTTGTCTCCTTACTTTGGCTGCCTCCCTGTTTTTGTTTCTATGTATTAGGTAGAACTGCTATGTTTCCTGGTCTTGGTAAAGTGGCCTTATGTAGTAGGTGTTCTATGGGGCCCAGTGACACAATCTTCCTGGTCACTTGAACCAGGTGCTCCAGGTGTGTCCCTTATATGGATTGTGTGTGCCTTCCTGTTTAGTTGAGCCTTGATGGCTGTTGACACATCAATGGGAGGAATTAATTTTCAGGCTGACTGGTTGTGAAGACTGTCTTTGACTATAGTGGAGGAGTTTTTGTTCTGGGGCTGACTCTGCTAAAGATTTGCTTTAGAAGGATTCTGCTGCTAACTGAGTCTGCCCTTTGGGTGTGTCATTTGTGGAGGCAGCCACATGGTGCTTCTTGGTCTGATGCTGGCCAAAGAGTGTACCAGGCTTGGGGCCTCCTGGGAGAAGTTCTGTTGCAGGCCAAGTTCAACCTCTGCCTGTGCCCTGCCCTTGGACACTTGATATGAGATATGGAGTGATCTGTAGTAGGTTGTTCTTATGCTGGGCTTGGAAGTGCCTGGGAGAGGTTAAGCTGCGAACTGAGGCCAGCTGATGCTAGTGTCTGGGCTTGGCAATACTTAGGAAGAGGTACAGAACATGCCGAGACCAGATGCTGTTTGTTTGGGGTTTGAGAACCTTTGAGACACTTTAGGTAAATCTGCAGCATGAGCCAAAATAGGACATTTGTATGGAAAAGCCACTGGAAGTGGCCTGAGAGAGCGCATAAGTTCGAGGGGACAGGGTCTCAGGTAATCTCAAGGGAGAGGTGAACTATGTTAGCTAGATTGTTGGAGATTCAGATATGGAGCCTGCCTTTGTCTGTACACTGGGTAGAGGGAGGGCTTGACAAAGGAATAATGGCTTTTGCCAGTACTTCTGTCTGGGAAAAAAGTGCCCCTCCCACCCTTGCTCTGAAGCCAGACAATTCAATTCCTCCTTGTATGTCCCTTGCACCTTTTGAGCTGCTGCCCCATTGCTGGAGCTCAGAGTGAGTGAGTTTGTCAGAGAGTAAGTCCATGGGTGGACTCTTTAATAGGAGTGCCTAGAACACCAGCATCCCTCCATCTCACTCAGCCAGTGTCACTAGTTTTCACAGCTAAAATTGTGGGACCTTCTCTTCCCACCACTGGAATTCTGGGCTGTGGGCCTGCAATCTGTCACTCCTCAGTGGGGACCCCTGCAGCTGAGATATCCCTTCTAATTTTTAACCACCATACATGGGTGTGAGACCAGCCCATTCCGTGTCCCCACCCATCCTACCATCTCAATGTGTCTTCTGTATGTTCTTACTTATAGGACTTCTCTTCAACTAGACGTAAGGTACTTCTCAATGATGTTCTGTAGTTTAGTTATCATTTTGAGGTGGTTGTGGGAGGAGGTCAGCACAGCATTTACCTACTCTGTCATCTTGACCAGAAGACCCTCAAATGGCTTTTGTAATTTAGCTTTGTTAATATAGTAAATTACATCGATTATTTTTTAAAATATTAAACTAGTCTTGCATTCATGGGATGAATCACATTTGGATGTGATATATCATCATTTTTATAGATTGCTGGGTTTAATATGGTATCATTTTGATGAACACTTTTTCATCTATGTTCATGAGAGATATTGGTCTGTAGTTTTCTTATAATATCTTTATCTGGTTTTGGTTATTAGGGTAATGCTGGCCTCACAGAATGAGTCAGGAAGTAGTCCCTTTGCTTCTAGTTTCTGAAAGAGATTGAAAACAATTGATATAATTTTTCCTCAAATGTTTGGTAGAATTCACCAGTGAATCAGTCTGGGCCTGGTGCTTTCTGTTTTTGAAGGTTATTAATTGTTGATTCAATTTCTTTAATATAGATAGACCTATTTATATTGCTTGTTTCTTGTTTCTTATTGTGTAAATTTTGACTGTTTGTGTCATTCAAGGAATTGGTTCATTTCATCTAGGTTATCAAATTTCTGAACATAGAGTTATTCATAATATTCCTTGATTACCCTGTGATGTCCATGGGGTATGTAGTGATGACCTTTCATTTTTATTTATTTTATATTTTTTAATTTTAAAAATTTTTATTTTTTATAGTGACATTGGTTAACAAAATCCAATGTATGTATGTATGTATGTATGTATGTATATTTACACTGTCTATTCACGTATTCACCTCCCATAGATTTCTTTCTGTCACCACGTATTTCACTCCCCTTAACCCATCTACCTCCCCTCTCTCACCTTCCTCCTACCCTCTGGTAACCACTAGTCTATTGTCTATGACACGAGTCTCTGTTTGTTTGTTCATGTGTTGCTTTTAGGTTTATATCCCACACATAATTGATATCACGTAATTTTCAACTTTTTCTGTCTGGCTAATTTCATTTAGCATGATCATCTCGAGGTCCATCCAGGTTGTCGCAGATGACAGTATTTCATTTCTTCTTATGGCTGAATAATATTCCACTGTATATATGTACCACAACTATATTAGCCAATCATCTATCGTAGGGCACTTTGGTTGCTTCCATGTCCCGGCCATTGTGAATAATGCTGCTATGAACATCAGTGTGCAAATATCTTTTCAGATATGGGATTTCAAGCCTTTGGGGTAAATACCCAGTAGAGGAATAGCTGGATCATACGGTAGATCAATTCTTAGTTTTTTGAGGAACCTCCGTACTGTTTTCCAAAGTGGCTGTACCAATTTGCAGTCCCACCAGCAGTGTATGACGGTTCCTTTTTCTCCGTATACTTTCCAACATTTGTTATTACTTGTCCTGTTAATTATAGCTATTCTAACAGGTGTGAGATGGTATCTCATTGTGGTTTTGATTTGCATTTCCCTAATAGCTAGCAATGTTGATCATCTTTTCAAAAATTTGTTGTCTATTTGTATGTCCTCTAGGGAGAAGCGTCTGTTTAGGTCCTCTTCTCATTTTTTGGTTGGATCATTTGTTTTTTGTTGTTATTGAGTTGTAGGAGTTTTTTGTATATTTTGGGTATTAGGCCCTTATCAGAGGTGTTGCATGCAAATACATTTTCCCATTCAGATGGTTGTCTCTTTACTTTGTTGACGATTTCTTTTGCTATGGAGAAGCTTTGTAGTTTGATGTAGTCCCATTCATTATTTTACCTTTTACTTTCCTTGCTTTTGAGGTCAAATACATAAAATCCTCTTCAAGTCCAAGGTTCTTGAGTATAGTTCCTATGCTTTCTTCTATGTATTTTATTGTTTCAGGTCTTATATTCAGGTCCTTAATCCATTCTGAGTTAATTTTGGTGTGTGGTGATAGCCAACAGTCTAGTTTCATTCTTTTGCAGGTGGCTTTCCAGTTGTTCCAGCACCATTAATTGAAGAGGCTTTCCTTTTTCCACTGTATGTTTTTGGATTTTTTTGTCAAAAATTATTTACCCATATAAATATGTGTTTATTTCTGGACTCTCAATTCTATTCCACTGGTCCATGTGTCTGTTTTGCTGCCAATATCATATTGTTTTGATTATTGCCTCTTTATAGTAAAATTTGAAGTCAGGCAGAGTGATGCCTCCAGTCTCACTCTTTTTTCCTCAGGATGGCTTTGGCAATTCGGGGCCTTTTTGCTTCCATACAAATCTGATGATTTTCTTGTTCTATTTCTTTAAAAAATGCCGATGGGATTTTGATGGAGATTGCATTAAATCTGTATAATGCTTTAGGTAATATGGTCATTTTAACTATGTTTATTCTTCCAGTCCAGGAACACAGAATGTCTTTCCATTTCTCTGTATCTCCTTCAATTTCTTTTAATAGGGTCATATAGTATTCATTATATAGGTCCTTGGATTGTTTCATTCGATTTATTCTTAGGTATTTTATTCTATTTGTTGCAATTGAAAAATAAATTATTTTTTCACTTATTTTTTTCTGATACTTTATTATTAGAACATAAGAACGCTATAAATTTTTGAACATTGATTTTGTATCCAGAAATTTTACTGCATTTGCATATTGTATCTAGTAGTATCTTCTGGAGTCTTTAGGGTTTTCTATATAGAGAATCATGTCATCTACAAATAGTGACAGTTTGAATTCTTTGTTTCCTGTTTGGATGCCTTTTATATCTATCTCTTGTGTGATTGCACTCACTACAACCTCCAATGTTATATTGACTGAGAGTGGCGATAGTTGACAGCCTTGCCTTGTTCCTGATCTTAGAGGGAAAGTTTTTAGTTTTTCATCATTAATTATATTATTGGCTGAGGATTTGTCATATATGGTCTTTATTACGTTAAGATACTTTCCTTCGTTATTGATTTTTAAAAGTGTTTTGATCATAAATGGATGCTGTATCTTGTCGAAGGCTTTTCTGCATCTATTGATATGATTATATAATTTTTATTTTTTAATTTATTTATGTGGTGTATCATAATAGTCAATTTGCATGTGTCGAACTATCCCTGTGTCGCTGGAATGAAGCCTACTTGATCGTGGTGTATAATCTTTTTAATATGGTGCTGTATTCGGTTCACTAGTATCTCATTTAGGAATTCTGCATCTTTGTTCAAGTGAGATATCGTTCTGTGTTTTTTTGTTTGTTTGTTTGTTTTTTGTATTATCTTTACCAAGTTTTTGTATCAGGATAATATTGGCCTCATAAAATGAGTTGAGAAATATTGTCTCCTCTTCAATTTTTGAAAGGGTTTGAGGAGAATAGGTATTAAATCTTCTTTGAATATTTGGTAGAATTCACTGGTGAAGCTATCTGGTCCTGGACTTTTACTTTTTGGTAGGATTTTGATAACTGTTTCAATTTCCATACTGCAGATCAGTCTATTTATATTTCCTAGTTCTTCTTGATTTAGCCTAGGAAGGTTATATTTTTCTAAGTACTGGTCCATTTCTTCTAGGTTATTAAATTTGGTGTTATATAATTTTTCATAGTATTCTTTCATGATCCTTTGTATTTCTGTGATGTCAGTTGTTATTTCCCCTCTTTCATCCCTGATTGTGTTTATTTGTGTCCTTTTTCTTGTTTCTTTAGTGAGTCTAGCCAGGGGTTTATCAATTTTATTGACCTTCTCAAAGAACCAGTTCCTTGTTGTATTGATTTTTTCTATTGTTTTTGTTTTCAATTTTATTTATTTCTACTCTAATTTTGATTATTTCTTTCCTTCTGCTGACTTTAGGTTTTGTTTGTTTGTACTTTTCTAGTTTTTGAAGATGAAGCATTAGGTTGTTTTTGGGACTCGTTCTTGTTTTGGAGATAAGCCTATAATGATATGAACTTTCCTCTAATGACTGCTTTTGCCATGTCCCAAAATTTTGGTATGTTTTACTATCATTATTATTTGTTTCTATGTATCTCTTGATCTCTCTTTGTATATCTTCTCTGATCCAATTATTCTTCCATAGCATGTTGTGTAATCTCTATGTATTGTGGTTCTTCCTGATTTCTTTTTGCAGTTGATCTCTTGTTTCAAAGCATTATGATCAGAGAATATGGTTGGTAGGATTTCAACCCTCTTATATCTGTTGAGGCTATCTCTATATCCTAGTATGTGGTCAGTCCTTGAGAATGTTCCATGCACACTAGAGAATAATGTATTAGCTGCTATATTCAGATGGAAGGCTCTATAAATGTCAGTTATGTCTAGTTTTTCTAATGTGTCATTTATGAATGTCATTTCCTTATTGATTTTCTGTTTGGATGATCTATCCATATCTGACGGTGGGACATTTAAGTCACCTACTATGATAGTGTTTTGGTCTGTTTGTCCCTTTACTTCTTTTATTAATTGCTTTACATATTTCTGGACTCCCTGATTAGGAGCATTGATATTAATTGTTATGTTTTCTTGGTGCATAACTCCCTTTATCATTATGAAGTATCCCTCAGTATCTTTCTTTACCTTTTTTTTTTATTTTGAAATGCCTTTCATCTGACATTAGTAATGCTACTCCTGCTTTTCTCTGAATGCCATTTGGTCGAAATATCATTTTCTACCCTTTCACTTTGAGTCTATATTTGTCTTTGGAGCTGAAATGTGTCTCCTTGAGGCAGCATATGGTTGGAGTTTGTTTTCGGATCCATTCTACAACTCCATGCCTTTTCATTTGTGAGTTCAGTCTATTTATATTTAGGATGATTATTGAAATATGAGGACTTCTCGTAACCATTTTATCTTTTGCTTTCTGGTAACTCATTTTTTCCCATTGTACTTTGTCCTTGTGTTTATGTTTTCTTTATTTTGGTTGGCTTTTACGGGTTTTCCCTCTGGTTCTTCTTGTTTTTGGTCATGTACTTCAATTCTGAATCTTTGGTGTGTGGTTACCTTTACGAATATGTCATCCATTTTCTTATGCATTTGCCTTATCTCCATTTCGCTTTTCGAATTTAGATCTTTGTATCCTCTCCTTTTCAGTCATTGTTTCAATTTGTCCCTATGTATGTTGAATGTTCATTACTATCTTGCTATATTAAATCTCTTCTTATTGTTTAAGCTTATAATGCCCTGTTCTTAATAAGGGTTGTACTCCTCTGTTTCTACTTGCCTGCTAGTTACCTTACCCATAGTTATTATTTTTTTTTGTCATTTTTTTTAAGTGATCTGACCTCTTTCAGTATTTCCTGTAATGCAGACCTCATAGTGGAGAATTCCCTCAATTTTTGTATGTTTGGAAAGATCTTTATTTCTCCTTCATATCTAAAGGAAAGCTTTTCTGGACACATTATTCTAGCCTGGTAGTTCCTTTTATTCAATAGTTCGAATATTTGATTCCATTCCTTTCTGGCTTGTAAGGTTTGTTCTGATATTCCCATGGGTTTTCCTTTATAGGTTACTGTCTTCTTTTCCCTGGCTGCCCTGAGAATTCTGTCTTTGTCATTGATTTTTGATAATTTTAATACAATGTGTCTTGGTGAAGACCTCTTTGGGTTGAGAAAATTAGGTGTTTTTTTGTCTTCTTAAATTCCAAGCTCCAACTCATTCCTTAGATTTGGGAAATTCTCGTCATCTATTTTACTGAAAATGTTTTCTAGTTCCTGCTCCTTTTCCTCACCTTCGATAATGCCCGTTATGCTTATGTTTGCTCTCCTGATGTTATCAGCTAGTTCTTGTATTTCTCTTTCATTCTTTTTCATTCTTCGGTTTCTCTCTTCTTCCTTCTGATTTATTTCTAGATTTCTATCTTCGATATCACTGATCCTTTCCTCCATTTGGTTGACTCTATTTCCCAAAGTTGCTATTTGATTTTTCAACTCTTGTAGTGTGTTTTTTATCCCTAGAAGATCTATTTTGTTCTTTTTGAGGGTTTCAACCTCTTGCTAAAGATCTCATTCTGCTCATCTATTTGTTTTTTTCAATTCCTGAAATTGTTGATATCATTTTGGATCTCACTGAATTTTTTTCAGAAGTACCATCCTGAATTCTTTGTCATTTAAGTGTCATTTTTCTATAAGCTTATTTTCTAGAGATTTTTTTTTTCTTTCTGAGATGCCTTGTCACCTTGATTACTCATGATATTAATGGACTATTTTTCCACCTGGGCATTAATGGAAATGTATTCTGCTTTTTTCCCAGAGAGAAGATTTATTATATAAAAGTCTCTCTTTAGCCTGCTGCAAAGAAGGTGCTTTTTGGGGGGATTTCCAGTAGGTAGCATCTAAACCTCTTGGAAATCTGCTTTATATAAAGTCTTAACAATGCCTCTTTTCTTCCTTATAGATGTTTGATCGCTCTCAATACTCTCAATCTCAGTTCCTGTCATTGTTAGTGACAGTTTTGGTAGCATTTGCTTGGATTCCCCTGGGCTCTGTGATGTTCGGTCTTGGACAATATGAGGATAGGGGACTTCTGGATTGGGAGTTGGGGGCTGCGGCTCAGCCTTGGTTTGCATCTGTGGCTGGTAAAAATCTAATGTTTTTCTGCCATCCTGCTTCTCTGCTTTCTGCCCCGATGACTAGGCCCTGCCGCCAGCTGCTTGGAGTTCATAGCACTCCCAAGGCAGGGCTGTTCAGGGAACTTGCTGCACCTTTACCCCTCCCCCTCGTCCTACAAGGAGTCCGGATTGTGAGAGGTAGCTTCTTTATTCTCCCAGTCCACAGCCCAGTACCCAAGGTTCTGAACTTTGGTAGCTCTTATGCCCAGATCCCATGCTCAGACGTGCTGGGGTGCAGTTTGGTGGCTTTTTTTTTTTGAGAGTTTTAGATATTCAGCTTATATTGTACAGGCAAGGTGAGATTCAGGATGTCTCTCACTCTACCATGTTTCTCCAAAACTTCTCCCTTCCTTTATTTTTTATATTATTATTTTTGTTTTCATCTTTTTCTTATTCTGTCTGGCTAGTGACATATCAATTTTATTGATCTTTTCTTAAAACTGCCTTTTGGTTTTATTAATTTTCTTTATTAATTTCCTGTTTTCAGTTTCATTGATTTCTGCTCTTATTTTTCTTCTGCTTCCTTTGTACTTAATTTGTTCTTTTTCCAGTTTTTTAAGAACAGTGCTTAGAAGATTTATTTTAGATCTTTCTTCTTTTCTAACATATGCATTTTATGCTATAAAATTCTCTGTAATTACTGCTTTTACTTCATGTCACAAATTTTGATGAGTTATATTTTAATTTTTATTTAGTTTAAAATATTTTTTTTCTCTTCAGATTTCTACTTTGACCCATACATAATTTAGAAATGTGTTGTGTGATTTCCAAGAATTTGGGGATTTTCTAGCTATCTTTCTTCTTGATTTTTTGTTTAATTTTACTATGGTTTGAAAGCAGACATTGTATGGTTTCTATGAGTGTGATTTCTTTTAAATTTATTAAAGTGTGTTTTATGGCCAAGGTTGGTCTATCTTGTGAATATCTCCTCTGAATGTGAGAAGAATGTGTATTCTGCTGTTGTTGGATGAAGTAGTCTATAGATGTCTATTATATCCAGTTGATTAATGGTGTTGTTGTGTTCAACTAAGTCCTTACTGATTTTCTGCCTGCTGGATCTGTCCATTTCTTCTAGAGAAGTGTCGAGGTTTCCAACTATAAGAGTAGATTTATTTACTTCTTGCAGTTTTATCAGTTTTTACCTCACATATTTTGATGCTTTGTTGTTGGGTGTATACACATTAAGAATTGTATATCTTATTGCAGTACTAACCCCTTTATCATTACGTAATACCCCTTTATATCCATGAAAATTGTCTTTGCTTTGATGTCTGTTCTTTCTGAAATTAATATAGATACTTCTTTCTTTTTATTAGTATTAGCATGGCATATCTTCCTCCATCCCTTTAATTTTAATCTATATGTATCTATACTTAAAGTGTATTATATATTCTCTTAAATGATACAAAAACTGTTTATTCATATTGCTTCAATAAACAGGCATTTATTAAATATTTATGGCACATAAAACATCCTACTAGGTATTGCTATTGTGGGTGATACACAAAATGTAAAATGTGGTTAAAATGTATTTTTAAGCAGCATTTTGTTATTTCTCAGTATGCTTACTACGCTTTATCTATGTGAATATAATCAAATATCTGGCATTTTTCTAGTAATTGATATATTTACAATGTGACGTGATTTCATATGAATATCTTTCTTATTCAAAAAGATTTTAAACAGAACTTAACAGCTGTATTCTGACAAAGCTAAGAATTTGATATCTGAAAACTCAAAATTGCAGATGAAACAAAATTTCCGTGAAGTGTTTTCTTTTATATCTTGTTCCAATGTACATATTATATTTTATAAGATCAGTTATTTCAAATACTATCTTTAACTACCATAGTATTTATCTTTATCAAACAAATTTAGTAGAAAAAGCTGCTACTATTTTTATTATCTGTAAGGAGAATGAACCTAGTTATTTAGACCATGCCTTAATCATAGGATAAGATGATCTGATTAAGACATCTGAAACCTAATGTAAAGTTGATATTCAAATTACAGGCAGAGTACCAAAAGTGTGTAGTCTTCTTAATGATGACACTGTAAGAAGAATGATACAACATTTGCATAACCGTTTTTTTTTTTTTTTGTGGGATAATTTCTATAAATGAGGATATTGAGCATCTGTGTGATAAAGCTCATAAGACAAATAGGTTGTAGAGTACCTATGATTCCTTGTTTTTCATCACCGCAAATTAATCTGGACCTTAGGAATATACTTCCATGTCTGTCTATGTTGGGGAATGAAGCTAATTCTTGTATTGGAAGGGCAGAGGCAGTGAATCAAAAGTGTCTGCTGGAGCTGTTTAACTTTGTATGTTAGGAAGGGGAAATTGAAACATTATACCCCATCCTCCATGGGTATACCTGGGATGTCTTCCTTAGTAACGTGCTACCTGTAGAAGGCTAAAAATCTCATCTAAGCTTTTACTATAAGCTTTTACTTTAACTTATTCTGAGTTTTTATCCAGTAAAAGCAGTATTAATTCAACCATTCATTCATCAAAAACTGAGTTTTTTTTCAATTACAGTTGATATACAACATTATATTGGTTTTAGTTGTACAACATAGTGATTAGACATTTATATAAAGAAGTGATAACTGTGATAAAATATAGCCTAAAGAATATATTCAAATACTGAGTTTTTTATTTCCAATTCTCAGTAGGCATTTTTTATAATTAAAAATTTGTAAATCAGTTTGCCTTTTAAAACCAATATGTACCTTTAAGGGAGTGTTTCTTATTAACTCAGATATATCATTAAATGTGTAATATATATTATGATCAATAGTATCTGAGGGAACCAATCAGAGAGTCCCAGTAGCTATTGCCCTTTATACTGATATTGAAGGCCTTTCTTGAACTGTCACATCAAGACAAGTACCCAAAGAAGTCTGGTTTGATTAAGATCAGGTCTCAGCAAGAATATATTCAAGATTATTGGTACTTTTATATTTTAGCAATTTCCCTGTCTTCAGCAAGAATCTGTTTTTATTATTTTGTCCATCATTCTGTTAATCCACGTACATAGTTAAACCTACTCAGATTTTTTTGTTCTCAATCTATAAAGATGAATTACTAGAGGGCTGAATGGACTTGATTTCTGAAGGCTCCAGAGTAATATTCTACTGGCTCTACATAAGAGATGGGGCTGAAATGCTTGGATTACAAACTGCCCTCAGTTCTCAGTCAGAGTTTGCAAAGGATATCTTGGGTAAATTTCTAACTCTGGGTTAGATGCCATATCTGGAAGATAATAAGCTTTGAGCAACAAGCCACAGATTTGCTTTCTAGAAAGTTTTACCTTCACTTTGAACAATTTTTAAAATCAAGATTTTTCATAGAGAATGTCTAAAAATTGTCAACTATTTTCTAAAGAAAGTCCATTCTTTTACTTGAAAATTAGTTGGCTTTACTTTGTACTTAAACAATTGTTCTTTCTATTTAAGAATGAAGTTTTTTAAAGAGAGATAAATTCATAGCAAAGTCACATCATGTGCACTATAAAGCCACTGTATTAAAAGTTAGGAGAGTCAAAAGATTAGAAATAGAGTCAAATGTGGGAATAGAACTCATGTTTCCTAAGTCATTTTACTACTGTGGATCTTCTATAAGGACAGAGATATTGTTTGCCCTCTCTGCCTCCAGGGTCATGAGGGACATTAAATAAGATGCTTTGGACACTTAAGTGCTATACAAATGCAAGTTATTATTATAACTAGTTGTGCAAGCTGAAGGAAATTCAAGAATAAAACATCTCAGAATAAAACAATTTCAAGCAGGCAGACATCACAAATCAGGCATACTTATAGCAATCACTAAACCTAACAGCAAACAATATAGAAGCAGGGCTTGACATGAAAATATTGAGCTAAATTAATTATTAATTTGCAGGCATGAATGAAGTTTTTCATTTAGAATTACTGATAGGTAGATCTCGAGAATGTCAAGACAGACAGCCACTCAAAACTTATGGCAAGTATTAACCAGAGAACCATCAAAAATGAGTATGTGAGACTAATGAAACACTGGCTCTAAGAAATCTACACTGATATTTGCACCCAGCATCACAGTCAGTCAATATTTTGCACCCAGAAACATAAGAGTTTCTGTTTCTTCCTGCAAGATAGGTCCTAGAGAGCTGTTTCATCAAACATCATGTTTCATCAAAATTAAATATTTCATCTAGGATAGAGCCTTCATCACTTTCTATCAACATAAATGGAAATGTCTTTGTAGCTTCTGCACATGCCTTTGCAACTACCCTATATAGTTTCTACTTGTGGACGTTAGAACAATTCCTGAAGTCACTAAACTTCAAAAGTTTTTGTATTGTACAAAAGGAATTTAATTCTATAGGATTTTCAGGGTTTTTTCTTATAATCTTTATGTATTGCTAGGTCTTCCCCTTTAGCATGAAAAAAAAACTTGTCCCTAATTGCCTCAAATCATTACATATTGAGAAAAGCATATATAAACCATGACTTTCATAAGGCATAGTTTCATGTTTTATGGATTCTAAAGTTCATATAATTTGGAGAGCTTCCCTTCAAGAAAATCAAATTTTATACAAAATTAGGTTAAAAAATTGTTTATTAGGAAAGATGTGCTGAACTAAGTAACTCTGGAAGTGAGCAGAGTCTGTAAGACAAAAGGCAAAAGGAACTGTACCTCAATACTGTACTCCACTTGATAAAAATTTTCCCATTTCAGAAACAGATTGTGCGGATTGGGAGTTTATATAGGGCATATGAGGATGATTTTTCTTTATTACACCATGTCTGAGGCCTCCACTGGAAAAAAATTGAATGACTGGAGGTGAATTGAATGACTGTGGCTACAATTATCTGGAAACATTTTTGCTTATATGCCTGGCATGTGGGCTTAGATGATTCAAAGGCCTAGCTCATTTGGAACTGTCAACTGGAAAAATACACATGGCCCCTTTATATGGCTGAACTTTTGTATAGCACGGTGGCTGGGTGCAAGGGAAAACATCCTGAGAGGAATGTCCAGAAATTGGATGTTTAAAAAGAACCAGCTAGAAACTGCATGACTTTATATGACCCAGGATTAGAAGCCACTTTATATCACTTCAACCATGTCCTAATGGTTGAAGAATTCACAAATCTACCTTGATTTGGGGGTACAACCCACCTCTCAATGGGAGATGCAGATAAAAATTTGGAGTAGTGTTTCTAAACCACTACCCCATCTACTACTAACACGTATCTTGTCAGGCGTTTTGAAATACTACTATTTAGGATTCCTTCTTTTGAGTCAAACACTGTTACCAATCAAGATACAACTTCTTTGGAAATCAATATTTTATCAGTATATCATAGATTCTCCTAGATGTTTTTCAATGTGTTACCCAGACTAGAGCATGTCACAATGGACTGGAGATTGGAAAGAATATGTAGGACCTGGATGTCTAGAATAGAAAGGAATTATGGAAGGTGGGATTGAAAATTTACTTCTCAAGTTTGCATATGTCTGGCCTTGCTCGTTGGCTTCATAGGGAAGTGTCCAGAATGTGCAGAAGTTACCTATGCCTCAGAAACCCTCAGAGAAAGGAGAGACTCTCCATTGCCTTAATTATTAGTCCCTTGTTTGTCCTTCTCTTTGTCTATTTATGTGCCAGGCTTTGAGCTAGATTCTGGGATACACACTGTCAACAAGAAAAAAACACTCCCTGCTACCTGGGAACTTCTTCTCAAATGGAAAAACCCAGACAAGTGAATGGGAATATTCAATATGATAGGCACAAGGATAAAAGTAAGACCAGAATGCTCGGGGACCACAGAGGAGGGACAGCCAACTGAAACTTGGAAATTAGGAATGACCATGAGGACAAGGTTAGGTAGCCCTGTAGGATAATTAGGAGCTCCCCAAGTAAAAGACTGTAGGGAAGGGCATGTGGGCAGAGGGAAGTGTGCTGTGCAGCCACAGAGAAGTGCATAGGGCTTTCTCATATTTCAAAACTGCTGGAGCCTGCAATACAACAGGGCTGGTGTGAGAAGATGTTGGAGATTGAGAATTGAGGAAGGGTTGAATTATATAAATTAGGCTGAGTTGTTTAGACTCTATACTATAGGTTATGGCAAGTCATTTATACATTGTATAGTTTAATATGATACACAAGGATTTGCATTTCACAAAGATCACTATGACAAAACTTTGGCAAATGGTTTGGAGTAGAAAAGGTATGAAGGTAGAGATGCTAGTTATGGGGTGCTTTACTATAACAGAGGTTATACATAATTGTATTGTTCAGTAATATAGGTAATGGTGGTGAATGTGTAGACAGAATGGATTTGGGATATAGAGGTGCAATCATCTGGTCTTAGTGATTGATTAGATTTGGGAATTTAAACAAAGGAAGAAATCTAGGATGACTGGGGTTGGTGGTAATGTTGCCTTTCACAGAAATAGGCAATACAGGAAATGGAGGGAGAAAGATGGAAGAGGGAGAAAGATGGAAGAGGTAGAAATAGTGAGAAATGAATGCAACTCTAGACATATTACACTTGAGTAGCCTGTGAGAAAACCAGATAAAATATATAGGGAGAGGTCTGGAGTGACAGATTTAAGAATCATTGGTATATAACTGCAAGGTAAACAAATCCTCAGAAATTGATGGATTAGCCTAGGATGGGTATAGAGTGAAAAGAGAAGAAGTTCAAGGACACAGCTCCAGAAGGCAGTGATTTTCTGGGAGAGACAAAGGAAGAATGACTGCAAAGAAGACCAAGAGACTGAGTAGGCATGACCAGAGAAGAAAAAAAATCAGGAAAGAATAGTTCCAAAAAATTTCCTTTTGGGAAATTAAGAATTTGAGAATAACCAAGAAAATAGTTCACTTTCACTTTGAAGCAAAAGAAGGATCTGTGAAAAAGTTTTTCTGAGGAAAAAGCCAACCTTAGGGAATTACTGAATGGTAATTTGTGTAACACTATGATTGTTGAATATACTTTATTTTCAATTGCAGCACATTTTATAAAACCTACAGATCAGGTACATTATATGATTCAAATTCCTTTTAGTTTTTTTTTTTTCTGTTTTAAATCATGCACCAAATATCA
This sequence comes from Pteropus medius, assembly GCF_902729225.1. NCBI lineage: Eukaryota > Metazoa > Chordata > Mammalia > Chiroptera > Pteropodidae > Pteropus > Pteropus medius. Next base: position 1,398,478 of record NW_024353907.1, on the reverse strand, counting down.
GTCTCCATAACAATGATAATAGCAATACTAATAAAAGAAATCATCCATCGTCTCTTATTTTACAAGTAAACTGTTTTAAAATTTTGCTTTAAAAATTCTTTGTCTATAATTAAATTTTATAGCTATAATTTTAACATACATACACTGTAAAATGTGCTTATTTACAAATGTTGTAAGCATAATTCAACATAGATACCTAGGTGTTAGAAGTATTTTAAATGTATCCTTAATATTACATTATATGGTACTATTATAATTTACTGTTCATTCTCCTATTGATTAATATTTAGATTGTTTCTAAATTTGTGAAAGTGAATATTTATATGCATAGTGGATCTCTCAGTCACTCCTAGAGTTAAAGAAATTCATTACAAATTTGAATAATTTTGAAATTTCAGTTTAACATGAAAATAAAGTAAATCAAAACCTAGGTCAAGATTTAGTTCACTTATGTCTTTAATTTTAATGACTGTTATAGTTGAAATTATCTGTTACAAAAACCTATGGCATAAAATAGAAACCTTGGGAAAGGTTTGTTGTTACTAATAGTAGATGTGAATCAGTATTTTAAATAGTCTCTGTTAATTCCACAAGTTTGCTGTCAATTTCTGGTAACATCATTTTTCATCATTGTTTTCTTAAATTTTGTTTTTTTCTAATGCAGAGTTTATACTAGGAGTAGACGTTTTAGCCTTGCCTTTTTAATTTTTTTGTTTGATTGAGTGTTATCACAAGTGTTACCATTAGTTGTGATGTCTTTCTCCATCTCTGTTGCTTCCCTGACCCCCCACTTTATGAAGGTTTGTTTAGTGATATAATCTATTCGTATTCTTAACTGCGTGGTGTAAAATTCATTGTAACATGCTGTATTATGGAACCCATTGTGGGAGGCACTGAATCTATGAGTGGTTCATAACTCTAGATTTATAAACCAAATAAGAGTGCCTCATAAAGTGAGCTTCATGTCTTGTGGGAGGATTTATAAATTTAATTCTGAAAATTTTTAAATCTGATGTTTAAGAGAAAGAATTGAATCTTTATTTTTCTAGTTCCAACCCACACAACGACATTTTACTTTCTTCTGAGAATTAGTGCTTCTGTGACTAAGACAAATGTATCAGTCATTGATAACATTCATTAACTGCTTTAAAGGTCCTATGAAATAAAAAAATATCCAAATAAATCAATTCATTCTAAAAAAAGAGTACCTCATAATAAATAATGGTAAAGGTTTTTTTTCCTTTTTTTTTCATACATAGATATAACTAGGAATTCATATATTTGTTCCTTTCCCTTTTCCACTAAAGTCCTATTCCTGTTCCAAGATCCAATTTAGGACCTCATATTATATTGTCTTGCATCCCTCTTGAGGGTGAGTACTCACTTTGGAGACCACTGCTCCAAAAGAGATTCCTGTTCTTTATACTTTAACAAGATTCTGCCATTGTCTGTTATAGAAATTCTTTAAGACTGCTGGGGCTGAAGTTGTTCTTTCCACAGAGTAAGGAGAGTCTTTGAGTAATAAGAAAGCATTACTAAAAATACTTTTTTTCAGAGATTTTTAAAACAACAGTAATCTAATCATTACCATATACAAATACATAACATAACTTATAATTCATCATATAGTATTGCTAGTTAGTCATCACTAATATATAACCAAACTGTTTATACCAGGGGTCCCCAACCCCTGGACCATGGACTGGTACCGGTCTGTGGCCTGTTAGATATTGGGCCGCACAGCAGGAGGTGAATGGCGGGAGAGTGAGCAAAGCTTCATCTGTATTTGCAGCTGCTTCCTTGTACTAGCATCATCACCTCAGCTCCACCTCAGATCATCAGGCACTAGGTTCCCATAGGAGCGCGAACCCTATTGTGAACTGCAAATGCAAGGGATCTAGGTAACGTGTTCCTTATGAGAATCTAATGCCTGATGATCTGAGACAGAGCTGGAGAGGTGATGCTAGTACTGGGGAGCAGTTGCAAATATAGACTAACATTAGCAGAGAGATTTGACTGCATGGGGACCATAATAAATAAATAGCTTGTAGACTAATATCAAAACCCTATCAGTGAGTGGCAAGTGACAATTAAGTTGCATCTGGTGGCAGGCTTTATAGTTGCACATGAGTTGATGTACTCCAATTGTACAGCTGCATCTAGTGGCAGGCTTTAAGTCAGAATCTGACACTTATTGTAGTTCATGCATGGCCCACCCATTATTTTATTTACCATTTCCATTGGTGCCTCTTTTCCGTACTGTGCACTTGTCTCAGTCACAGTTTTAGTAAGCCCACAAGCTAAACTTAGCCAAAACGAGTAAAAATCAAACGTCACTGGAGAGCTTCTTTGAAAAGGGGGAAATACCCAATGATGAAACAGCAGAAGATTCTAAGACTGCCAACAAAAAGAAAGCTGCATTTAAAAGAAAATACCAAGAGTCCTACTTAAATTACTGTTTCATTGCAACAGGTGATTCACATTCTCCAAGTCTGCTTTGTATAATATATGGTGGCCAGCTATCCAACGAAGCCATGAAACTTTCAAAACTGTTTTATCATAGGGAGACCAAGCACCCTGCATTAAAAGGAAAACTTTGGAGTTTTTCAAAAGAAAAAAAAATGTGAACATGAAGAACAGAAGCAATTATTGAAGGCCACGACTTCATCAAATGTGTCTGCTCTGAAAGCATCATTCTTAGTGGCTAACTGCATTGCTAAAGCTAAGAGCTCTTTACTATTGGTGAAGAGTTGATCCTGCTTGCTACTAAGAACATTTGTCATGAACTTTCAGGAGAGGCTGCCATTCAAAAGGTGGCACGTGTTCCTCTTTCAGCTAGCACCATAACTAGATGAACTGATGAAATAGCAGAGGATATTGAGGAGAAATTGTTAGAGAGAATGAATGAGTCACCACAGTATGCAGTCCAGGTTGACAAGTCTACCAATGTTGACAAGGCAACAATGCTTGTTTTTGTATGATATATTTTTCAAGAGGATGTTCATGAGGTGCACTTTTGTTGCCAACCAACACCACAGTTGTAGAACTATTCAAGTCTTTGAATGATTACATATAAGAAAAACTGAATTGGTCATTTTGTGTCAGTATTTGCATGGAAGGAGACAGCTTCCATGACTGGACAGCTTTCTGGTTTCACTTCTTGGGTCAAAGAGGTCGCTTCTGAATGTGAGTCTACACACTGTGTCATCCATAGAAAAATGCTACCTAGCTGAAAAACTGTCACCTAAACTTAACAACATTTTGCAGGATGTGATTAAAATTATCAACCACATGAAAGTGCATACCCTTAACTCATGTCTGTTTATGCAGCTCTGTGAGGAGATGGACGCAGAGCACACATATCTTCTTTTATACACAGAAGTGAGATGACTTCCTAAAGATAGATCACTGGCCAGAGTTTTTGAGTTATGAGCCACTCCAGAGATTCCTTTTAGAAAAACAGTCACCACTGGCAGCACATTTCAGTGATACAGAATGGGTTGCAGAACTTGCTTGCTTGTGTGACATAGTCAACCTGCTTAACCAACTCAATCTGTCACTTCAGGGGGGAATGACAACTCTCTTCAGGTCAGCATATAAGTGGCTGCATTCAAAGCCAAACTGGAATTATGGGGGTGACAAGTGAACATTGGGATTTTTGACATGTTTCAAACATTAGCAGAGATTTTGAAAGAGACTGAGCCAGGGTCTTTTTTCTCTCAGCTGCTGCATCATCACCTATCTCAGTTTTCTAGAGTTTAAGCATCACTTCCCAACCACAAAATAACCTCAAACTGGGAAGGAATGGATACGCAACCCATTTGTGAATAAGCCAGCTGAATTGACTTTATCCATGCTAGAAGAGGATCAGCTGCTTGAGATCACAAATGACAGTGGCCTTAAAAGCATGTTTGAGACAACTTCAAAGCTCCATACATTCTGGATTAAAGTCAAGGCAGAATATCTTGAGATTTCCACAAAAGCACTGAAAAGCTTGCTTTCATTTCCAATATCTGATCTTTGTGAAGCAGGGTTTTCTGCAGTGACAGCAACCAAAATGAGATTGCGGAGTAGACTGGACATAAGCAACACACTTTGGGTGTCACTGTCTTTCATCACCCCCAAATGGGATCATCTAGTTGCAGAAAAACAAGTTCAGGGTTCCCACTGATTCTGCATTATAGTGAGTTGTATAATTATTTCATTATATATTATAATGTAAGAATAATAGAAATAAAGTACATAATAAGTGTAATGTGCTTGAATCATCTCCAAAGCACCCCCCACACCCTAGTCCATGGAAAAAATTGTCTTCCACAAAATCAGTCTCTGGTGCCAAAATGGTTGGGGACCACTGATTTATACAACAAAGAACCAATATTTTCAAGTTTATGAAAACTTGGTGAACTGGGTTTAGTTACTAGACATCACCTGAGAGCTAGAGCAGTTTTCTTTGCCTTCCAGTTTTTCTCTAGCTCTTATTCATTGATTTATCCATTCATTCAACTAGATTTTAAAGAGTTCTTTTAATATTAATAAATAAAAGCTAATATTTTTTTATCGTGTATTGTTTTTCAGTCCCTGTTCTAAGCACTTTAAATATATTAACTTCTTTATATCTCACAATAATACTAAGGGAGATTTTTAGAGGCTTCATATATAATCCCTATTTGCCATAGACATTTTCAAATAATTTTGATTATGCTGGCTCATAAGGCCCCAGTAACAGGAAAGCTAATACAACAACTTAGACCTGACTGCTATAATGTCTTTTTTACTCTAGAAGAACACATTTAAAACCTATAGCCTCATGGGTTGGCTGGCAAGTAGGTCTGAACAGTATGCCAAAATGTGGTAGTTGTTGCTGAGGCACAGATGTTGAGTAACAATTTACCCAATGTCATAGTGCTAGAAAGTGACTTCAGTAAGCTCAGGGGTCATGCTAAACCATGGCAGTAGAGAAAGACACATACTGCTCAGAAAGAACTCCTAGATATATGGAATATACAAAGAGATTATTGCTCTGCACTGAGCTGAGTCCATAAAAGATAAATACAAGATGTCTCGGAAACACATTAGAGATTGGCTTTTTTAGATTTTGGAGGCAACGACTACCACATTTGGGGATGTTAAGTCTTGAAGTGTCTCCTCTAAGATATTTGTTAATTACAATGAGTAATAATAACCTTGTAGTGGAAAAATGCTGCAGACATATAACTAAGTGATCGAGGTGACCATTACTAGTAATAACACATATTGACATTATGTATACTGATAAAATGCATTAAAAAGGGCATGTCATTTTTTTGTGTATTCTTGCCCCAAAATACATAACCTCAATAAAATCCTGAGAAAACAGCACATAAAACCATATTGATGAACATTTTACAAAATGTACCCTTCAGCAGTGTCTTCGCTACTCTTATTATTCTTCAAACGTGTCAAGGTCATGAAAGACAGTGAAAGACCGAAGAACTCTCAGATTGGAGGAACTGAAATAGTCAAAAATCTATAATTTTGGATATTTCAAGAGTTAAAATATGGCTGAAATGAGTAATTGATATTGGGTAAGTGTTGAAGAATGATGCTGCAGAAGATATGGTAGGGATCAGATCATAAGTACCCTCAAATGTCAAGCTGAGGTATGTGAGCAGGATCTTGGGAATTTAAGACTATTTATTAAATTTTTTGGCTTTTCTTGTTTTATAATATATTTTTTTTTAATTTTTAAATTACAGCTGGAATATAATATATTAGTTTCAGGTGTACAAATAGTGATTAGACATTTATATAACTTACAAAAGTGATCACCCTGATAAATCTAGTACCAATATGATACCATACATAGTTATTACAATATTACTGACTATATTCTCTATGGTGTACTTTACACCCCCATGACTATTTTGTAACCACTAATTTGTACTTTTTAATACCTTCCTCTTTTTTACCGACTTTTCTAACCTCTCATCCATCTGGCAACTTTCAAAATGTTCTCTATATCTAAAAGTTTCTTTCTGTTTTATTTTTTCATTTATTTTGTTTTTTAGATTCCACAAGTAATGGAAATCATATGGCATTTGCCTTTCTCTGTCTGACTTACTCCACTCAGAACAATACCCTCTAGTTCCATCCATGTTGTTGCAGATGGCAAGATTTCATTCTTTTTTATGACTAAGTAATATTCTGTTTTACATATGTACCACCTCTTCTTTATCCATTTATCCACTAATGGACATCCAAGTTACCTCCATGTCTTGGCTATTGTAAATAATGCTGCAATGAACATATGGATTCACATGTCCCTTTGAAGTAGCATATTGGGTTTCTTAGAAAAATACCCAGAAATAGAATTACTGGGTCCTTCTTTGTCTCTTGTTATAACCTTTATTTAAAGTCTGTTTTGTCTGCTATAAGTATCGCTACCCCAGCTTCTTTTTGTCTTTTCCATTTTCATGAAATATATTTTCCATTCCTTTCAGGCTGTGTGTGTCTTTCGAGCTTAAGTGAGTCTTTTGTAGGCAGCATATGTATGGGTCTTGTTTTCCTACCCATTCTATTTTGATTGGAACACTTAATCCATTTATATTTAAAGTAATTGTTGATATTTAGTTATTGTCACTTTATTATTCATATTTTTGATATTTATATATTTATTATTCATATATTTTTCTTTTTCTTCTTAAAGAAACCTCTCTAACATTTCTTATAATACTTGTTTGGTGTTGATAAACTACTTTAGTTTAGTTTTTTTTTGTTTTTTTTTGTTTTTTTTTTTTGGTCTGGGAGCTATTTATCTATCCTATGATTCTAAATGATAGCTTTGCTGGGTAGGGAAATCTTATTTGTAGGTCCTGGCTTTTCATCACTTTGAATATTTCTTGCCAATTCCTTCTGGCCTGCAAAATGTCTGTTGAGAAAACAGCTGACAGTCTTATGTTACCTCCCTTGTAGGTAACTGATTGGTTTTCTCTTGCTGTTTTTAAGATTCTCTCTTTTTCATTAACCTTTGGTGTTTTAATTATGATGTGTCTTGGTGTGGAACTCTTTGGGTTCATCTCGTTTGGGTCTTTCTGTGATTCCTGGGCTTGTATGTTTATTTCTTTAGCCAGGTTAAGGAAGTTTTCTGTCATTATTTCTTGAAATAGGTTTCAATTCCTTGCTTTCTCCTACTTCTGGTACTCTCATTGTATGAAGGTTAGTATTCTTGATGTAGTCCCAGAGGCCCCTTAAATTATTCTCAATTTTTTGGAAATTTTTTCTCGTTGTGTTCTGTTTGGATGTTTTCTCCTACCTTATCTTGTAAATTTCTGATTCGATCCTTTGTTTCTTCTAATCTACTGTTGATTCCCTCTAATATAGTCTTTGTTTCAATTATTCTTCATTTCTGACTGATTCTTTTTTATGTTTTCTATCTCCATTTTTATGTTTTCTATTTCTTTGTTAAAATTCTCAATGAGTTTATCTACTTTTCCCCTAGGTTCATTTAGCATCCTTATAGACAGTGTTTTGAACTCCGTATCTGGTAAATTGCTTGTCTCCATTTTGTTTAGTTCTTTTTCTGGGGCTTTGTTATGTTCTTTTATTTGGGATATGATTCTTTGCCTTCCCTTTTTATCTGTTTCTCTGTGTTAGTTTCCATGTATTAGGTAGTACTGATATGTCTCCCAGTCTTAGTAGAGCATCCTTATGTAGTAGGTGTCCTGTGGGCCCAATCTCTCTGGTCACCTAAACCGAATGCTCACGGTGTGTCCCTTGTATGGGTTGTGTGGGCCCTCCTGTTGTAGTTGAGCCTTGATTGCTGTTGGCACATCAATGGGAGGGATTGACCCTCACGTTGATTGGTCCTGAGACTGGATGGTAACTACAGTGTAGGAGCTATTGTGTAAGGGCTGTCCCTATGGATCAGGATTCACTTTAGCAGGGCTCTTGTGTCTTCTCAGTCTGCCCTTTGGATGTGTCATCCTTGTATGCAGCCCCGGGTGGTGCTTGGACTCGGTCCAAAGCCAGCCACTGAGCATGCTGGCCCCATGGTCTCCTGGGAGAGGTTCCACAGCAGGCTCAGTACAGCTGCAGATTGTCCCCTGTGAAGGGCCACCAATCATGAGCCTCTAAGCAACCCACAGATGGCCACCACCCAAGCTGGGCTTGGAGGTGTCTCAAGAGGCCAAGCTACGAACTGAGGCAGGCTGCTGCGAGTACCAGGCTTGAGGCTGATCAACAAGAAATACAAGGCACACTGAGGCCTGATGCTGCTTGTTTGGAGTTTGTGAACCTTTGAGAGGTTTTAGGAAAGTCTGCAGCATGAGCCAAGAGAGACCATTTGTATGGAAAAGCCACTGTAAGTGGCTTGGTTGAACCTACAAGTTGGGTGAGGCAGGATCTCAGGAAATCACCAGTGCAGTGCAATCAGTTTTAGCCAGGTTGATGGAGACTCAGATATGGAGGTTACCCGAGTATGCATGCTAGGAAAGGGAGAAGCTCAACAAAGAAACTATGGCTTTTGCCAGCACTTCTCTCTGGGAGGAAGCTGCCCATCCAGCCCTCGTCCTGAAGCCAGAAAATTCAGTTTTTACTCATATATCTCTGGCACTTCTCAAGCTACTGTACCAGAACTGGAGTTCACAGTGAATAAGTAAGTCTGTGTGGGGGCCCTTTAAGAGGAATGCCTGGGAATTACAGCAGCCCTTTGTCTTACTCAGCTAAAATCTCTGATGGGCTTCGCACCCAGAAATTGTGGGGACTTTTCTTTCCGATACTGGAACCCTGGGCCGTGGAGCCTGGTTTGGGGCTGGGACCCCTTGCTCTTCTGGGGGAACCTCCACAACTGAGATGTCTCTCCCTATTTTTAATGGCCACACAAGAGTTTGGGACCAGCCCATTCCACATCTCTTCTCCTCCTTCCAGTCTTAAGGTGGCTTCTCTCTATGTCCTTAGTTGTAGGACTTCTGTTCAGCTAGAGTTCAGGCATTTTTCAATAATAGTTTTTTCTCTAGTAATTGTGATGTCATGAGAGGAGCAAGCACAGTATTTACCTACTATGTTATCTTGACTTGAAAAATATTTTTGACATTTTTGTTGAAGTATAGCATGCATAGAGAAAAGAACAAAAATAAGTGTGCAGATCAATGAATTTTGACAATGTAAAAACACCTGTATAATCAGTATTCAGATCAAGAACTGGAATATTACCAGCATCTCAGAAGACACCCACCTTGTGACTCTTCTTTTTACTATCTCATTTTCCCAAGAGTAACTACAATTCTAATTCCTAACACCTATTTTTTGCCTGCTTTTGAAATTTTTGTAAATTGAATCATATATTAAGTGTTCTTTTGTGTAGCTTCTATCATTTGTTATGTATAGGAGAGTCAGCCAATAAGTTTTAAGTGATCAATTCAATAGTAAATTGTGTATATATTGCATTGTTTTTTCACCACTCAGTAAAATTTTGATAAACAAGATGTACGTATATACAATGGAATATTACTCAGCTATAAGACATGAAATACTGCTATTTACAACAACATGGATGGATTTTGAGATAATCATGCTAAGCAAAATAAGCCAAACAGAAAAAGTTGGTATCACTCATATGTGGGATATAAATGTAAAAGCAACAAACAAACATGACAAACAGAGACTCATGGACATGGACAGTGGACTAGCAGTTACCAGAGGGAAGTGGAGGAGGGGAAAGTAGGTAGGGATAAAAGGGGTCTAATATGTGGTAATGGAAAGAAATCTAACTCTGGGTGGTGAAAAAAAAAAACAATGCAATATATATATATACAATTTACTATTGAATTGATCACTTGAAACTTATTGGATTTTGTTAATCAATGTCACCCCCCCCAAAATTGATTAATTAAAAATTTTTTTGAGTACTTTGCACTGTGAACTATATTATTTCATTTAACATTCACAAAAACGTGCTCAATGATTATTAATACCCCCAACTGACAGTTATTAGAAACCGAAACATAGTGATATTAAGCAAACATGACCAAGACCATAGATATAAAATTCAAGATCCCAGTCCTAAGCCATTTGATGAGTTTATTTTGTAAATGCCATTACAGGTACTGAAATTTATCTGGAGGCAATCAATGACACAAATGACTTTGGTTCATTATATTTAGATTATATTTGTAAGAATGAGTCCAACCTTTCCACTGGTATAGATGAATGCTTTCTTAAAATGTTTGGTTTATAGAGCCTTTTTAGGCTTTGGGGTGTATGATGTTAAAGGCTTTTATAGACAGAGACTAGGTTTCTGTCTAGCTTGGTAATGAGATCTTTATTGGAAGGAATGTCAGAACAAAAAGCAATGAGCCAGATTTCCAGTGTTATCTCTGACATGTAAAGAGCCTCTAAGTAATTATTCCCATCCTTACAATAAGAAAAACTGCTGAACAAACTGAAAAACAACAACAACAACAACAATGAATTGTTTTGAACATATCAAAGAACTAAGGTCACAGGACAAACTGACATCCAGAAATATAGAGAGACAAGTAAAATTAGAGAATCAATCAATGGCACTATCTCCTTATCTAGAGCAGGAGCTACTAGAGCTATAACTGGTAGGAACACTTAAATAGTAATTTTGATGAATTACCAGGGGAGTGTGAACTAGTATGAGAGTAAAAGACATCTGAGGACCACATTTCTTAGGGAGACCCAATGCTTTCCTGGATTTTACTTCCTAAACTCCACTAAATTCTCATGATGTAAAGCCAAGAAAAATATCCTCCTGGTTCTGGCAAGGGGAAGGAAAGGGAACCATTGTGAAACATGCCCAGGGCATTCTTAATAATAAAGGGTTCCTCCCCATGGCTAGAGACTTTACTAGAAATTATCAGATAAAAAATTTAAAACAACTGTTATTGTAACGAGTGCTACAGTGAACACATGAGTGCATGTATCTTTTCAAATTAGTGCTTTAGATTTCTTTGGGTAAATACCCAAGAATTAGAATTGCTGGTAGTTCTAATTTTAATTTCTCGAGGAACCTTTAAAATGTTTTCCATAGTAGCTGCATCCATTTACATTCTCATCAACAATGTATGAGGGTTCTCTTTTTTCCACATACTTACCAACATTTGTTGTTTTTTGATTTACTGATGATAGCCAATCTGACAGGTGTGAGGTTTCTCATCGTGGTTTTAATTTACATTTTACTGATGATTAGTGATGTTGAGCATCTTTTCATATGTCTGGATATTATGCCAAGCAAGTAAGTCAGACGGAAAAAGACAAATACCATATGATTTTACTTGTTTGTGGAATCTAAAGAACAAAATAAACAATCAAAACAGAAACAAACTCATAGATACAGAGAACAAACTGATAGTTGCCAATGGGAGGGATTTTGGAGGAATGGGTGAAAAAAGTGAGGGATTAAAAACTACAAATTGGTAGTCACAAAATAGTCACAGAGATGTAAAATACAACATAGAGAATATAGTCAATTATATTTTAATAACTGTGTTACAATATAACACACAGCCAAGTGGCTACTAGATTCATTGGGGGGGATCAGTTTGTAAATTATATAAATGTCTAAGCACTATGCTATACACTTGAAACTAATATAAAATACTTTTGGACAATAACTGTAATTGAAAAATTTAAAAAATAAAAATAAATAAAAATTACAAAATAAAACAATTGTTATTAATATGTTAAAGGCTCTAATGGAAAAAGTAGTCAGCATCCAAGAATAGATGAGTAATGTAGGAAGAGAGATGAGAATTGCAGAAAATAATCCAAAGAAAATGCTAGAAATAAAAACATTGTAACAGAAATGAAGACTACCTTTGATGGCTCATTAGATTGATACAGCTGAAGAAATAATCAGTGAGATTGAAGATACATCAATAAAAACATTAACCAATAAAGACTTGAGCCTGTATAACAAGTTGAAAGTTTATTTGGGATCTTAAAGAATTCAAATCCAGGAGACAGAGTCGGGTAGCAATCCAAGTTGTGCTCCACTGTGGAGAGAACAAAGAAAAGCAGCATTTATAAAGGCAAAAACTACAAAGTTTGTAACAAAAGAAACTTTTTCTATTAGCTGTCTAACCTGGTGTAATGACTAGTTCAAAAAGAATTCGTTGGGTCTGTGTAGTGAGACTCTGAAGTAAGCAAGTTCCAGGATGTGCTTCTACAGCAAACATAAAAACCCAAGAGTTCAAACTTCTTTTAGGTCCTCTATGCAGGTGAAGAATATTGGCTGGTGAGCTGGATTGTCTCCTTTCAAGCTGAAGAGTACAGATGATCTGTTTGTCATAGCGAGGAGGAAGTGAAGTTCAAGATATGGTCTCACAGGACCTAGGTAAAATAGTATAGATGATAGAAGCTTCTTTCACCCCCTCTTGTGACCACATCAAAATTGAGATGGAAACATGGAGCAAACAGCAAGTAGAGTCGCCTGAGGGGCTAGAGGAACAGAAGCCCTACAACTAGGGAGAGGAATAAGAAATCACCCTGCAACAATAAGAGGTAGGAGCGGGTGAAGATATGAGGCTGCCAAGTCCTGAGTATCTGAATGGGACAGAGGCTACTGCAGCACCACCTGACAGCTGCAGATGTCAGGTGGCCGTGTACACTTTCTCGATGATGGACCTGCTCGCTCTGAGCACCAGTGCTGGGTTGGCTGCTCAGGGGAAACCAGGGACTTACAGAGGCCATTGAGTTGTTGGAGAGAGTTGTAGGAGACAAGGCTTTCTAATAGACAGAAGAGCTGGCAGTATCCATTGTTCCTCTGTTGAGCCCTTTCCCCTTCCAATGTGTGGACACAGTGCTGCCATAGATAAGACTTCATCAAACTGGATAACAGAGGTCACTCTTCCCAGAGGATTCCCTGAAACTTCATCTCCCCCAAATCGCAACCCCACCCAAGCCACATCCTGTTGTCTCCTTGGCGAATCCTGCGCCACTTTCTGAACAGCACCAAGACTCAGAGTGGTGGCAGCTGACCTCGGTTTCTGGTGTGGCTTCTTGAAGCAACTATAAGCACAGCAGATTGCTTGCTGAATCTTAACAGGTGGCCCCAGAAGGGCATAGTCTGGGACTAAACTTGGCCTGCAGCTGAACCTCTCTCAGGACTGTGTCCTCGGCGAGTCCGGTGCTCCTAGCTGAGCAGTGCAAAGACTCACACTGGTGGAAGCTGGCCTCAGTTTTTGGCATGGCCTCTTGAGGCAACTATAAGCACAGCATCTGTGGAATCCTTGTTGAATCTTAGCAGGTGACCCAAGGAGGACACAAACTGGGGCTAAACTTGGCCTATTGCTAAACTCCTCTCAGGACTGTGCCATAGGACACCTACTACACAAAGCCATGCTAATAAGACCAAGAGACTTAGGAGCTTTGATTAGTACGTAGAAACAGACACAGAAAGGCAGCCAAAATGGGAAGACGAAGAAGCGGAAACCATATGGAAGAAAAGAACATAGATCAAAGAAAAAAGGAGTCAACCAATCTAACAGGTGCTGAGTTCAAAACACTGGTTATAAAGATGCTCAATGAAATTAAGAGAAGTGTAGATAAACTCAATGAGACTTTTAACAAAGAGACAAAAAACATAAAAATGAAAATGGAAATTATAAAATAGACCAGTCAGAAATGGAGAATACATTATCTAAGATGAAGAGTATATTTTAGAGAATCAACAGAGTGGAGGAAGAAGAGATTGAAACACCAATATAGGCAAGACAAGGACACTCAATGAGAATGGCAAGAAAAAAGTAACCAAAAATATAATAAAAATTTAAGAAGCCTATGGGAAAAAATTAAGGGTAACAACGTCTGTGTCATAGGGGTACCTAAAGAGAGCAAACAAGAAGTTGAATATATATGAAGAAATAATGATGAAAAACTTCCCTATTCTGGTGAAGGAAGTTGACATACAACCCCATGAAGCTCAAAGAGTTTCAAACAAGTTGAACCCAAAGAGCCCCATACCAAAGGCACATCATAATTAAAATGCCAAATATTAAATACAAACAGAAAATCTTAAAAGCAGCAAGAGAAAAGCAATTAGATACTTACAAGGGTGCTCCCATAAGTCTGGAGCCGATATCTCAAAAGAAAATGTTCAGGACAAAAGGACATGGCACAAAATATTCAAAGAGTGGACAACCCAGGATCTATGACCAAGAATACTTTATCCAGCAAAGGTATCATTTAGAGTTGAAGAACAGATAGTTTTCCAGACAAAAATAAGAAGGATTCATCAAAACCAAGTCAGTATTACAGGAATTGCTGGAGGGACTTTTATAAGAAGAAAAAACATGGGTAAAAAACATGAATAAAGAATAGTAATAACTAAATTTCTATTGACAAGTACCTCAAATGTAAAGAATTAAGTGCTCCAACCAAAAGATAGGGAGGCCGAATGGATAAGAAAACAAGACCCCAATAAGAAGAGATTAGCTATAGCAAGATAGTAATGAATGTTCAGCATACATAGGGACAAATTGAAACAACAATGACTAAAAAGGGGAGGATTCAAAGATCCAAATTCTCAAAGGAGAATGGAGGTAAGGCACAAGCAGAAGAAAATGGACAACTTTATATACATAACCATCCTTTACATGTTTGTAATGGTAACCACATGCCGAAGATTCAGAACTGAAGTATATAACATAAAACAAGAAGGACCAGAGGGAAAACACACAAAACCCAAACAAAATTTTTAAAAAAAGAGACAAACAAGAATGAGGAAGCAATGGAAACACCAAGCTACCAGAGAGCAAAACTTAAAATAGTTATAGGAAAACCTCATATTTCAAAATCTCCCTAAATATAAGTGGACTGAACTAACCAATAAAAAGGCATGGAGTTGCAGATTGAATCAGAAAAAAAAAAAAATCCAACCACATGTTGCCTCCAGGAGACATATCTCAATTCCAAGGACAAATATAGACTCAAAGTGAAAGGGAAGAAAATGATATTTCAAGCAAATGGCATTCAGAGAAAAGTGGGAATAGTGGTATTAATATTGGATGAAATAGACTTCAAAATAAAAAAGGTATAGAAAGATACTGAGGGACACTTTATAATAATAAAGGGAATAATACACCAAGAAGACATAACACTTATTAATATCTATGCTCCCAATCAGGGAGCCCCAAAATATGTAAAGCAATTACTGACAGAACTAAATGGACAAGCAGACCAAAACACTATCGTAGTAGGGGTCCTAAATACCCTGCTATTGGAAATGGACAGATCATCCAAACAGAAAATCAATAAGGTAATAACATCCTTAAATGACACATTAGACCAACTGGATATAATTGACATTTACAGAGTCTTCCATCCCAAAACAGATGCTTATACATTCTTCTGTAGGGCACATGGAACATTCTCAAGAATCGACCACATACTGTGACACAGAGATAGCCCCAACAAATATAAAAGGGTGGAAATCTGACCAACCATATTCTCTGATTATAATGCTTTGAGGCTAGAGATCAACTGTAAAAAGAAAGCAGGAAGAACCAAAAATACATGGAGATTAAACAACATGCTACTGAAACATAACAGGGTCAGAGAAGAAATAAAAAGAGAGATCAAGAGACACATAGAAATGAATGATAATGATAGTGCAACAAATCAAAACTTTTGAGACACATCCAAAGCATTCATAAGAAGAAAGTTCATATCATTACAGACCTATCTCAAAAATCAAGAATGAACCCAAATAAACAACTTAATGCTTCATCTAAAAAAATCTAGATAAGGAAGAAGAAATGAAGCCTAATGTCAGCAGGAGGAAAAAAAATAATCAAAATTAGAGCAGAAATAAATGAAATTGAAAACAAACAAATGAAATACAATAGTAAAATAAATGCAATAAAGTGCTGGTTCTTTGAGAAGGTTAATACAATTGGCAAACCTCTGGCTAGACTCACTAAAGAAAAAAGAGAAAGGACACAAATAAACAAAATCAGGGACGAAAGAGGGGGAATTACAACAGACACTGCAGAAATACAAAGGATCATACACCAAATTTAATAACCTATAAGAAATGGACCGGTACTTAGAAAGATGCAACCTTCCTAGACTGAATCAAGAAGAAATGGGAAATCCAAATAGACTGATCAGTAGTCTATGGAAATTGAAACAATCATAAAAATTCTATCAAAAAGTAAAAATCTAGGACCAGATGCCTTCACCAGTGAATTCTACCAAACATTCAAAAAGATTTAATGCATATTCTCCTCAAACACTTCAAAAAATTTGAAGAAAGAACAATACTTCCTAACTCGTTTTACGAGGCCAATATTACCCTGATACCCAAACCTGGTAAAGAACACACACACAACACACACACAAAAACCTACAGACTGATACCTCTCATGAACACAGATGCAAAATGCCTAAATAAGATACTAGCAAACCGAATACAGCAACATATTAAAAAGATTACACACCACGATCAAGTGGGCTTCATCCCAGGGGCACAGGGATGGTTCAATGTACGCAAATTGATTAATGTGATACACCACATAAACATTAAAAAATAAGAATCATATGATTATATAAATAGATGCAGAAAAAGCCTTTGAAAAGATACAGCAAACATTTATGATCAAAACACTTAAGATTGGTGTAGAAGGAAAGTACCTTAACATAATAAAGGCCCTAGACGACAAACCCTCCTCTAATATTATACTTAATGGTGAAAAATTACAAACCTTTCTTCTAATATCAGGAACAGGACAAGGCTGTCCATTATCATCACTGTTATTCAGTATAACATTTGAGGTCCTATTGAGTGCAATCGGGCAAGAGAAAGATATAAAAGGCATCCAAATAGGAAATGAAGAATTCAAAGCATCACTATTTGCAGATAACATGATTCTCTATATAGAAAACCCTGAAGACTCCACAAGAACACTAGTAGAAACAATAAGCAAATACAGTAAAGTTTCTGGATACAAAATCAATGTTCAAAAATCCATAGTGTTCATATACTCTAATAATAAAGTGTCAAAAAAACTGTCAACAAGATAAAGAGACAACCATCCAAATGGAAAAAATAATTCCTTTTGCAATTGCAACAAAAAGAATAAGATACCAAGGAATAAATCTAACGAAACATGTGAGGGACCTATATAATAAAACTATAAGACCCTATTTAAAGAAATCGAAGAAGATAAAAAGAAATGAAGAGATATTCCATGCTCTTGGATTGAAAGAATCAACATAGTTAAAATGACCATATTACCTAAATCATTATACAAATTTAATGCAATCCTCATCAAAATCCCATCAGTGTTTTTTAAAGAAACAAAACAAAAAAATGTCAGAATTGTGTGGAAGCACAAAAGACCCTGAATTGCCAAAACCATCCTCAGAAAAAAACATGAGGCTGGAGGCATCACTCTGCCTCACTTCAAATTATACTACAAAATGACAGTAATCAAAACGGCATGGTAGTAGCAGCAAAACGGACACACGGACAGGTGGAACAGAATCGAGAGTCCAGAAGTAAACCCATGTTTATATGAGCAAATAATTTTTCCAAAAAAAAAGCCAAAAATATACAATGGAGAAAGGAAAGCTTCATCAATAAGTGGTGCAGGAAGAACTGGAAAGCCACCTGCAAAAGAATGAAACTAGACTGTTGTCTATCACCATATACCAAAATTAACTTAAAATGGATTAAGGTCCTAAATATAAGACCCGAAACAGTAAAGTGCATAGAAGAAAACATAAGAACTAAACTCATCGACCTGGGACTTGAAAAGGATTTTATGAATTTGACCTCAAAAGCAAGGGAAGTAAAAGCAAAAATAAATAAATGGGACTACATCAAACTAAAAAGCTTCTGCTGAGCAAAAAAAAAAAACTGTCAACAAGATAAAGAGACAGCCATCTAAATGGAAAAATGTATTTGCAATCAATGCCTCAGATAAGGGCCTAATATGCAAAATATACAAAGAACTCATACAACTCAATAACAACAAAAATACACAAATGATCCAATCAAAAAATGAGCAGAGGACGTGAACAGACTCTTCTCCCTAGAGGACATACGAATTGTCAACAAATATGTGAAAAGATGCTCAACATCGCTAGATATTAGGGAAATGCAAATCAAAACCACAATGAGATACCATCTCACACCTGTTAGAATAGCCAGTATCAATAAGAGAAGTAATAACAAATGTTGGAAAGGATGCGGAGAAAAAGGAACCCTCATACACTGCTGGTGGGACTGCAAATTGGTACAGCCACTATGGACAACAGTATGGAGTTTCCTCAAAAAACTAAGAATTGATACTGATGTTCATAGCAGCATTATTTACGGTGGCCAAGACATGGAAGGAATCAACCGAAGTGTTCTACATTAGATGATGGGATAAAGAAGCTGTGATACATGTATACAGTGATCTACTACTCAGCCATAAGAAGAGATGAAATACTGCCATTTGCGACAACATCGATGGACCTCAAGATAATCATGCTAAGCAAAATAAGCCAGACAGAAAAAGTTGAGTCACATGATATCACTTATATGTGGGATATAAACCTAAAGGCAACAAATGAGCAGGACAAACAAACAGATATTCATGGACATGGACAATAGACTAGTGGTTACCAGAGGGGAGGTGGGAGGGGTGAGGGAGAGTTAGATGGGGTGAAAGGTGTCAAATGTGTGTTGACAGAAAGAAATCTAAGTATGAGAGGGGAACATAATGAAATATATATATATATATATATATATATATATATATATGCCTTACTGTTAAATTGTACACATAAAACTTACTGGATTTCGTTAATCAATGTTACCAAGAAATAAATGAGTAAATAAAAAAATACTTCAGGAAAAAAATATTTATCAAGGAAAAAAAAAGACCCCTACATATGCTGCCTACGAGAGACTCTCTTCAAATTAAAAGACACACACAGTCTAAAAGGAAGGGTGTGTAAAAATATACTGCCTTGTTGGACCAGAGGGTATTTTGCTGAATGAAGAAATTCTGATAGTGAAAGACAAATACCAGGTGATTTCACGTACATGTGGAATCTAAAGAACAAAATAAACAACAACAAAAACAGAAAGAAACTCATAAATACAGAGAATATTTTGAGGGTTACTAGATAGGAGTGGAGTTGAGGAGATGGCAAAAAAGGGCAAAGGGATTAAGAAGTACAAATAGATAGATACAAAATAGTCATGGAGATATAAAGTGTAGCATAAAGAAAATCGTCAACAATGTTGTAAAAATATTTAAGGGGGAAGAGAGGTAATTGATTTAACGGTGGAACATTTTGTGAGTTATATAGTTCTCTATTCACTACACTGTACAACTGAAACTAATATATTGTTCTACATCAACTATAATTTAAAAAAAATACTTCATTGAATTGTGCAATGTAAATATGAGCAATTAATTGTCTATTATACTTCAATAAAGCTGGAGAAAAAAAGATAAGGTCTCACAATTGATTTAAAAATCCATAGGTGGAGCAAGCATAAGGCAACTTCTTCTTGACTTCCATTCTTTTAGTCCTTTTACATAAGTGACTCTATAATGGCAATTTACATTCACAGGAACTTCCCAAACTGAAATGCAAAGAGAAAATGAATGGGCAGAATGTAAATAACAGAACATATAAAAATTTGGAATAATTTAAAAAGATATATGTGTACACAGAAGAAATAATAATATAATGCCTAAGAACTTTTTTAAAATTAATGACAGACACTGAATCATAGATCCATGAAGCTCAGACAATAATAAAAGGAAAATACCAGAAAACGAGAGCCCACACATAGGCATATCATATTCAAACTGTGGGGCAACAAAGACAAGGAGAAAATAATGAAGCCAGAGGGGAAAATACCTTACTTATAAGAGGAATAGGGATCAGCAATTCAGTGGTAGTCTCATAAAAAAACAAAAGAAAAGAAAAGAAAACAAACAAACAAACAAACAAAAAACCCACCAATCTAGAATTCTATATCTAGCAAAACTATCCTTCAAAGTGAAAGAGGAATAGTTTTTCAACAAGCAAAACCTGAGGGAATTCATCGCCAGCAGACTTGCCCTGCAAGAAATATTAAAATAAGTTCAAGCTGAAGGAAAATGATATAGTTCAGAAATTAGGATCTACATGAGAAAGAAAGAACACTTGGAAAGGAATAAATTAAGAAAAATAAAATATTTAAAAAATTTTTAATTGATCAAAAAGATAACTATTTAAAGTAATAATGGAAATAATATATTGGGATATTATAGTATATGACAGTAATGTCACACAGGACAGAGGGAGAAATAAGGAAACTAGTAAAAAGAGTGTTTAGAGGGAAATGGATAGAATTAAATGCATATATTATAAAAGAAGCTTTAAACTCAGCAACATAGCATTTGCCTTTACAAAACTAGAGAAAGAAGAGCAGTTTAAGTCTAAAGTAAGCAGGAGAAAATAAATAAAAATTAGAGAGAAAACCAATGAAACTAAAAGCAGGAAAACTGGAAAAAATTTTAAAAAATCAAAAGCTGGCTTCTTTGAAAAATCAATAAACTTGATAATCCCCTAGCCAGGTTAACCAAGAAAAAAAGAGAGAATACACATCACCAATATCAGTAATGGAAGTGGCACCATCACTACTGATCTCATGAATATTAAAAGGATAATAAAGAAATAGTGTGAAAAAATATGCCTAGCATTTAATAATTTTCATTAAATGGACCAATTCCTTGAAAGGCAAAAACTATCAATATACACACAAGAAGAAATAGGTAACTGCCGGAGCCAGGTGGCTGAGATGAACAGCACCTGAGAGGGGGAGTGAGGATTAAAGAAAAGACAGAGACAAGAGATAGAGTCGGGAGGGCGTACAGTAAATACTGCAGCCCCGAGTTTATTTAGACACACTACTTATAGCATTGCAATGAGACAACAGCAGTCAAGACCCAAGGTCAGCCAAATTACTCATCCTGCAAAACAATGAAGTTCTCACAACTCAGAACTCTCTGCTCTGCTATCAAGCTCCCTTCTTTGAAAATACTGAGTGCTTCAAATAGTTTAGTGCCACTTATCTCAGAGCTCTCCAAGTTAGCTTGGCTCCAAACAGATAACTTGAACAGCCCTATATCTATTAAATAGCTGAAGTCAATCATTACCCACCTCTCAACAAAAACAAACAAACAAACAAAAAAGCAAAACAAAACAAAACAAAACAAAAAAAAAACAAAGAGCCAGACCCAGATGGTTTCACTGGCAAAATCCCCCAAATATTTAAGAAAGAAGTAATACCCATTATCCACAATCTCTTCCAGAAAATAAAAGCAAAAGATACACTTCCAAAATAATTGTATGAGGACAGCATTACCCTAATACCAAAACCAGATAAAAACATCTCACACATACAAAAAAACACTACATGCCAATATCTCCTAAGGCCATAGATTGAAAAGTGTTAAAAGATTAGCAAATCAAAACCAAAAATGTATAAAAAGAATTATACACAATGACCAAGTAGGATTTATTTCAGGTATACAAGGCTGGTTCATCATTTCAATATCAATGAATGCAATCCACTACATCAGTGTAAACAAGAAATATCATATGATTATATCAATTGATGCAGATAAAGTGTCTGACAAAATACAACACTCATTTATGAAAAAAAAAACCACACTCGGCAAACTAGGAATAGAAGGAAATTTTCAATTTGATAAAGAACACCCTACAGCTAACATCATATTTAATAGTGAGAAAGTAGGCGCTTTCCCTCTAAGATCAGGCACAAGGTAGGAACGTCGTCTCTCATTACTCCTATTCAAACATCATATTAGAAGTTATGCAATAAGACAAAAAAATAGCATGGGGGTGGGGAGAAAGAAGAGAGAAAGAAAGAAAAGGTATATAGATTTGAAAGGAAGAAATAAAACTTTGTTCACAAATGACTTGATTGTCTATATAGACTATCCCCTGCCCTCTGAAAATAAAATCCTAGAACTAATAAGAGAGGATAGCAAAGTCACAGAACACAAGATTAACATCTAGAAGTCAATTGCTTTCCTATACACCAACAAGGAACAATTGTAATTAGCAGTTAAAATAATAATACCAATTACAATAGCACCCTCAAAATTAAATACTTAGTTATAAATACTTATGTCCATACTGATTTAATAAATTATTAAATAATAAATAAATAGGGGAAAATAAACAAATCTGTGCAAAAGAAGTCCAAATAATTTATGCATAGCTCCCCACTCCTTAAGTATGGGATGTATATATTGACTGCTTTTCAAAGTGCAATATGGAAAGGGGGAAATAAAAGAGTAACTTTACAGTGGAGAAATCTGACAAACTCTTCCTCAGCCGTGTGACCAAGATTGATATCAACAGTGATCAGTCATGTTAATTGTATGTATCTTTTACATGTGATGAGAATGGCATTTCATCTTTGTGAACTTCTCCTCAAAATACTACAAATCCAGTCTAATAATGAAAAACATCAGACAAATACCAACTGAGAAACATTCTACAAAACACATGGCCAGTACTCTTTCAAACTGTGAATGTTATAAGAAACAAGAAAAGTCTGAAAAAATATAACAGCTGAAAGCAGCCCAAGAAAACATGATGATTAATTGAAATGTGGTGTCTTGGATAATGTAATGAAACAAAAAGGACACTAGGTAAAAACTAAGGAAATTTGAATAAAGTGTGGACTTCAGTTAATACTAATAATGTATTGATATTGGTTCATTAATTGCGACAAATGTTTCATAATAATGTAAGATGTGAATAATAAGAGAATTTCGATGCAGGGTATAAGGAAACTGTACTATCTTCACATTTTTTTTCCTTTAAATCTAAAGTTTTCTAAAAACAAAGTTTATTTATAAAACAAAACACAATGATTCAGGGTTCAGCATGGAGTTCCTTTTAATAAAAAATGTGTAAACAGAAAGATTGCCAAAGCATTAAATGAAATTTCATCTATCTATAAAGCATCAAAGTTTTTGTCGTTGGCAAAAAAAAATTTGTAAGTATATCATACTTAAAAAAGTATATTTTTCACAGGGACTCACAAAAAATGAAATTTTCTTTGGTGGTATCATCAGGAGCTTCCTGTGTTGAAGAATACCAGTGGTTTTTATCCAGCTGCATGCTGTTGGGATGTAGTATAACTGCCAATAATTCCATGACCTACTTCTTAATATAACAAAAGATGTCAATGGTTCTGGAGTCAATGATAGTGTTTGATGGAGACACTATTTCTGAATTCTCCCTCTACTCAGCGTCATTTATAACTTCAACCAGTTCCAGGGCACATGATGTCACCAAAATCTTCCTCAATTGAGTGTGGCATCTTTCTCTTGAAAAGATACATATTCAGCCATTAACCAGCTCAACATATTCTCTTGCATGCATTGGATATCATCCATTTGCCTGTTCCAACCTATCCTCTACCCTTCTTGACCATGTAGAGCTAAACTCTATGGGTTATGTTAAAGGGCTCATTTGTTTTCTGATTTCCTTTTGGGTTTACACAATAGGGAGCAAAAACAGGAGAATAAACAGTGAGAAGAGGCTGAAGTATTGATTCTCCAGATTCCCTTCCTGTAGGGTGGCTGAGAACTAACTGCATCCTTCAGAAAGGTTTCATTCCCTTCCACAGCCTTTTCCATAGTCCTATATAACCCCTGTTTGTTTACTTACCCTGTCAGGCATAGGAGTTATAAAAAGTTGAGCAGATTTTAGCCTGGAGTTACTGTACTAACCTTTGTGCTTTTCCTACCTGTATACTTTATAAATAGTTCCTTTATTATACTTCTCAAATTAAAAATTTTTACTGTACCATCTGTTTTCCTTCAGAATCCTGACTGATACACACCTCAAACTTAACATGTCCCCAACCACACCCCTAATCCAAGTATTGATGTGATAGTGTACTGTATGATAAAGCTTTTGCATTATGATAAGTCCAATTTTTAGTGAAGGCCTAATAATTTTAAGATAAACCTTCTAATTAAAATATTAACAGAATGCAGGATATTTTCAAAAAAGAAAACAGTGTCCTTTAGTAATTTCTATGGCTTTCTGCATTTATTGCCAGGAACCTTTGTTCCAGGTCTCTTTGTCCCATCATATTCAATAATGAAGGTCAAAACAAAAGATAATAAGGTCGTATTTTACTTCAGAAAATTTCTAACTTTAGTTTGTCCCATTGTATACATATATAGATGCAGTAATTATAATTACAAAGTATGTTTTCCTAAATTCCTATCAAGTATTCTACTTGATATGTTATTATGAAGAGAGAGGAGATTATATGTTACCTGATTGAGTAAGGTAGCATTTCTTGCATTCTTCCTCTTTGGAGAGTTAGAATGTTTCAACATACAATTTGATATAAAATCAATGATTTTACCCAGAAAATCTTTACACCTCATTTATGAACTTTCCATTTCCTCCTACCTTTTCTCTCCAGCCTAATCCATCCATATACTCTGGTCTATGTGTCTGCTCTGGATTTTCTAAATGTTACCTTAGAGTCAGGGTGTAGGTTTAAACATTTTTATTCTAAAAAGTGCCTAATACTATTTGGGCTCTAGGCTATTGACTGAGCCTGAGGAAATTGGCAAAAACCAATGAAACTCACAGTCATATCTTACCATAAAGCATGGTCAGGAGTGTCATTCACTGCTTTCCACAGTACCCTCTCTATCAGGACCCACAGAAGAAACTGCTCTCAGATTTATAGATAATAAGCAAGCAAGTTACCTAGGAAAAACTTCGCTTTTTCTATCTATGGGCTCTGTGAGTCATGTTCATTATCATGCTTACTCTTTCTTTAGCCACTAAAAAGTAAATAGCCAAATTGTTCTTATTTTATAGGACCTATGCTTTGCATTTCCAATATTGTCTCTGTCTTATTGTTTCCCTATCATACCAATCCCCTTAAGTGTTCATTTGTATCCTTTTGTACAGCATGTCTTTTTGAAAGGAACCTTAAATCCTTTGGTGAGACAATTGGGTATATAAATAAATAATTGTGGTGTGGTTTTTGTTGTTTTCATTTCATTTGTTCTCCACTGCACTGCACCATTAATTGTGCATGAATCTGTACTGAGCTGGAGGAAGAAATAAGCATATGTACTAAGTTGTATTTTTAAACCTGACGGTCTACAAAATAGACATCATTGCTTGCCATGGATCATGTGTCTTCAGAAAATTCCAGGCTTGTTTACATTGTAATGTTATTGGCACATAATTATAATTATTTTAAAGTTTATATTTTGTTTTTGTTTTCCACTGATAGCCAAGTTAAATGTTAATGAAAGATGGCAAAATATTAACAATTGGTGAATCTAGATGAAATGTATATAGCTCTTTATTATATTAATCTTTTGTCTCTTTGTATGTTTAAACATTTTTATTCTAAAAAGTAAAATATACATAAATAAAAATGTAATGCTAGTGAAGAATCCTCTGGCCCTATTTCAACTTGAAATGTTAAGCTGAATAGAATTTAAAAAACACCAATGTTATATGACTCTCGAAGCAATTCTTCTATTATGCTAATGGCTGGACATCTGTGCTTTTCTCCTTGGGGATGAACGATGATTTGTGCTAAACAAAATCAAAAGTGTCTTTAAACATTATTCAAAGTTAAATATTGTTACCTTGTGCCATTGAGTTATGTGAGTGAGTCAGAGCATTGTTAAATCTGTTGTGTCTGATGTTTCCTTTGCTGATATTCTCTGATAAATATTCTCTGGCAATGGTTTTGTCATTTTTTAAAAACTGTGGTTCATTGGGATTCACATATTTGGGAATGAATAGTGTACATATCACTTAAATCCCTCTTAGATCTTTTCTAACTTTATAAATTTGCTAGCTTCTTATACTAGTCCTCATCCAGATGGAAAAACTTTATACCATTTGGCTGTGATTCTGAGTTGTTCCACATACTATGAAATATAATGAGTACTTCATTCTCTTTAATAACACAAGCTTATTTTCCATCACCTCCTTTACCAAAACCATCAAATAGAACTTGAACCCTTAAACTCAAGAGAGAATTTCAGATTTACATATACTATAAAGAATTTTTTTCCCCAGGAAGAAAGTGTAGAGTCCTATGGCTTATTATTCATGAGATAGTCAATTAAATATTTATTGAGTACTAACTAGGTGCTCTGACCATGTCCTGGGTAGAATAAATAAATTAGTTGTGTTTTGAAGGTTAGCCAAAGGTTTTACATATAGAGATGAAAGAAAGGTGGGCTACATGGGAGAAAAACATTTTTCAAGACATAAAAAAAAAACAAAACAAAAGGTATATCCAAGGAATAGCAACAATTTTAATTACATATACTGTTGGTTGGATAATAGGGAATATTGAAAGATAATTATTGAATACCATAAAAATAGCTGATATTTACCTATTTTCACCATTTTATGTTGACTCGAAATTTTTGACCAGGAGAGTGATAGATAGATTGATCTGACAACAGTGAGTGGGATAAAGGCCAAGAGGGAAGTTTACAGGCTAGAAGATGGTTTTAAAAATGATTAATAGTGAAGGGAGAGGAAGATGACAGACTAGGTAAAAGCAGAGTTTGCCTCCTCCCAGGACTGTATTGAAAGTACAACCAAATTATAAAACAATCAGCAGATCTCAGCCAGCAAAGTGAACAAAGTTCAGGGAATACAGTGACGGATCATCGCTGCCAGCACAAGGTACAGTATCGCTTGGGCAGATCTTAGGGATTTTGTGGGTCCACCACAGATGACAGTAGGTCATGCAGTGATATCTGTCTTTGGTGAGAGCCCGCAGTCCCAGAGCTGGCAGCAAATATGGTGCCGTATAGGCCTGATGGCCCCGTGCCTCACTAAGACAATGCCCCACCTAACCCTCAAATTACCGATGGCAAATCTGCGCCCAGGCAACCCACTGCAATCCTGTGCTTTCCTTTGATCACAAATTCAACAGGAAGCAACAGCACTGAGTTAGCGCGGCCCACGCTATGCCTGTTCATCTGGGGAAGTATTCAGTTGTGCACCACAAGCTCACACCCACAAAATTCAGTAATTCTCAAACAGAGTTCAATGTTCGCAGGCCGCAGGCCTGAGGTGGGCAGCAGCTGGCCTTTCTATAATCTGAAATTTGTACAGGGAGCCACAGAGACAGCACTGGCATATAAACTGACACTGCCGTAGCAGGAGGAAATTTGCTCAATAGATCCAGAAGACTCCCAAGGTCTCAGCACCACTCAACATGCATATTACCTAGACGTTCTTCCAGTTTCAGAGACTTATGAGCAACAGGCAGGCAGTGTCAGGCCTTGAGGAGCACTGGTCCATCTGCTAAACTGCCTTAGGTCAGGGACAAGCGATAACTGAACCACGGCCTAAAACATTGTTTCTTCCAATTACCTATAGATCTATTACAGGCAACAACCATCCGCGGATTGCTTTTTAGCTCCCACCAAGTAGCCCTGACCAATCAAAGGCAGCAGCTAACCTTGGCTTACTGGCCAATGCACCTGGAGGCTGGCACTAGTTACAGCAGAGCAACTCCTGATTAACTCCAAAAGTGGCAAACATGAAGAGTGGTCTCAACAAGTATACAAGCTGGCTAGGGCAATCTAACACAGTGGGGTCAGCTTCCACACAGTAATGCTTACATTGTGGACACAGCCAATTCCCACAATTAGTCAACCTGAGCATTAATCCCATCTACTGAAATAGTAGCATCAATAAAGGCTTAGTTACAACAGAAGTTCACACATAACCCACACAAAGATCACGTCTAGAGTCTCCAGCACAGGGGATCGGAGAGAGTACGCTGCTGGGCCACACAGAATACTTTCCACATTAGGCCATCTGGCCAAGGCTGAGAGACAAATCAAGTATTCCTAACACAGAGAAATGAATATAAGGAGACTAATACAATGAGAAAACAAAGAAACATTACACAAATGAAAGAATAGGAGAAAACTCCAGAAAATAAGCTAAATGAAATGGAGGCAAGCAACTTACCATAGACAGAGTTCAAAATAATGACCGTAAGGATGCTCAATGAACTTAGAGGGAGAAATGATGAGTACAATGAGAACCTCAACATAGAGACAATAAGCACAAAAAAGGACGTAGAAACCACAAAAAAGGACCAGACAGAAGTGAAGAATACAACTGAAATGAAGAATACACTAGAAGGATTCAACAGTAGGTTGGATGAAGCAGAAAATCGGATCAGTGAACTGAAAGACAAGAGAGCAGAATACATCCAATCAGAGCAGTAAAAAGAAAAAGAATTTAAAAATATGAGGATAATTAAAGAGACCTCGCGGACAATATGAAGTGTAACAATATCTAGATCACAGGAGTACCCAAAGAAGAGAGAGCCCAAGGGATTGAGAATATATTTGAAGAAATAATGATGGAAAACTTCCCTAACCCGGCAAAAGAAATAGACATACAAGTTCAGGAAGCACAAAGAATCCCAACCAAGAGGAATTCAAACAGACCCACACCAAGACACATCATAATTAAAATCCCAAAAATTAAAGACAAAGAGGATCATGCAAACAACAAGAAAAATGCAGCTAGTTATTTACAAGGATATCCCCATTAGAATGTGTCCTGACTTTTCAAAAGAAAATCTGCAGGCCAGAAAACAATAATCTACAACCACGAATACTCTACCCAGCAAAGCTTTCGATTAAAATGGAAGAGGAGATAAAGAGCTTCCCAGACAGGGAAAAGCTTAAGAAATTCGTCACCAACAAGCCAATATTACAGAAATGTTAAAGGGACTTTTTTAAAAAAAGGAGTAAAAAAGAAAAAATCAAAACCGAATAATAAAATAGCAGTAATTATATACCTATCAGTAATCATTTTAAATGTAAATTAGTTAAATTCTCTAATCAAAAGACATAGGGTAGCCAAATGGTAAGAAAATAAGACCCATGGATATGCTGTCTACATAAGATGCGCTTGAGATCAAATGACACTCACAGACAAAGTAAAGGGATGGAAAAAGATTTTTCATGCAAAAAGAAAAGAAAAAAAGCTAGATACATCAGATAAAGGAGACTTTTAAAAAAGGCTATAATGAGACAAAGAAGGATATTACCTAATGATAAAGGGATTGATAAATCAAGAGGACATGAACCTAGTAAACATATACACACCCAACATAGGAGCACCAGCATACATAGAGCAAATATTGACTGACATAAAAGGAGAGATCAACAGTAATACACTCATAGTAGGAGACTTTTACACCCCATTGACACCAATGGATGGATCTTCCAGACAGAAAATCAACAAGGAAACAATGAGTCTAAAAAACACACTTGATCCAATGGATTTAATAGATATTTTTAGAGCATTTCACCCCAAAGCAGCAAAATATACATTTTTCTCAAGAGCACATTGAAAATTTTCCAGGATAGATCACATGTTAGGACTCAAATCAAGTCTCAATTAATTTAAGAAGATTGAAATACTATCAACTGTCTTCTCCAATCACAATGGTATGAAACTAGAAATGAACTACAAAAATAATTGGAAAATACACAGACACATGGAGGGTAAATAACATGTGACTAAACAAGGACTAGGTTATCAATGAGATCAAAGAAGGAATAAAAAGATACCTAGAGACAAATAAAAATGAAAACACAACGACTCAAAAATCTATGGGACATGGCAAAAGCAGTCCTAAGAGGGAAATTCATAGCAATGCAGGTCTACCTCAAGAAATAAGAAAAAGCTCAAATAAACAATCTAAACTTACACTTAAAAGGACTAGAGAAATATCAGCAAACAAAGCCCAAAGTGAGTAGAAGGAAAGAAATAAGGATCAGAGCAGAAATAAACAAAATAGTCTAGAAAAACAATAGAAAAGATGAATGAAACCATTCATCTTTCTTTGAAAGGGTAAACAAAATTGACAGACCCTTAACCAGATTAATCAAGGAAAAAAAAGACTCAAATAAATAAAATTAGAAATGAAAGAGGAGAAATAACTATACTCCACAGAAATACAAGGGATCATAAGAAAATACGATGAGCAATTATTTGTCAACAAATTGGACAATCTAGAAGAAATGGATACATTACTAAAAATTTACAATCTACCAAGACTAAGTCAAGAAGAAACAAAATCTGAACTGGCTGATTACCACCACTGAAATATAATTAGTAATCAAAAACCTCCCAGAAAACAAAAGTCCTGGACCAGAAGGCTTCATAGGTGAATTGTACCAAACGTTTAAAGAAGAATTAACACCTATTTTCCTAAAATTATTACAAAAAAATCAAGAAGAAGGCAGGCTCCCTAACTGTTTTTATGAGACTACAATTACTTTGATTCCAAAACCAAAGACATTACAAAAAAAAAAAAAGGAAACTATAGGCCGATATCTCTTATGAACATTGATGAAAAAATCCTCAACAAAACATTAGCAAACTGAATTCAGCAATACATTAACAATATCATACGCCATGATCAAGTTGGATTTATTCCTGGGATACAAGGTTGGTCAATATCTTCGAATCAATTTATATAATAGTCTACATTAACAAATCAAAAGATAAAAATCATATGAACATATCAATAGATGCAGAAAAAGTGTTTGACAAAATCCAGCATCGACTTATGATAAAAACTCTCAGCAAAGTGGGAATAGAGAGAACATACCTCAACATAATAAAGGCCATGAATGACAAGCCTACAGCTAACATCATACTTAATAGGGAAAGGATAAAAATGTTTCCACTCTGATCCTTATGAATTCAGCGAAGTAGCAAAGGAGCAGTAAAGGAGACAAAATTAATATTCAGAAGTCTGTGGCATTTCTATACACCAATGATGAACTTTTGGAAAGAGAAATTAAGAAAGCAATTCCATTTAAAACTGCATCAAAAACAATAAAATGCCTTTGAATCAAATTAACCAAGGAGGTAAAAGACCTGTTCGCAGAAAATTATGTCTTTGAAAAAGGAAATTGAAGAAGATACAAATAAATGGAAGTATATATTGTGTTCATGTATAGAAAGAATAAACATCATTAAAATGACCATTCTACCCAAACCAATCTACAGATTTAATGCAATCTCTATCAAAATACCATTGGCATTTTTCAGAGAGCTAGAACAAATAATCCTAAAATTTAAATGGAACCATGAAAGACTCCGAATAGCCATGACAATCTTGAGAAAGAAGAACAGAGTTGGAGGTATCACACTACTTGGTGTTAAACTATAGTACAAGGCTACAGTAATCAAAATAGCATAGTACTGGCATAAAAACATATATATAGATCAAAGGAACAGAATAGAGAGCCCAGAAATAAATCTATGCCTATATGCTCACATAATATATGAGAAAGTAAGCAGTCAAATAAAATAATATACAGTGAAATAAAGACAGTCTCTTCAACAAATGGTGTTGGAAAATTGGACAAATACATGCAACAACAAAAAAGGAAAGAAACTGGATCACCTTTTTACACAATATACTTTAATAGACTCAAAATGGATTAAAGACTTCAATGTAAGACATGAAACCACAAAACATCTAGGAGAAAACATAGGCAGTAAGTTCTCTGAAATTGCTTCTAGTAATTTCTTTTTGCACATATCTCCTCTGGCACAGGAAACAAAAGAGAAAACAAACCTGTGAGACTACATGAAACCAAAAAAGTTTTGCACAGCAAAGGAAACCATCAACAAAACGAAAAGGTAACTGTCCGAATGGGAGAAGATATTCGCTTATGATACATCTGATAAGGAATTAATACCCAAAATATATAAAGAACTCATTCAACTCAACAACAACAACAACAACAACAACAACAAACCCAAACAATCCAATTAAAAAATGAGCAGAAAACCTGAGCAGATATTTCTCCAAAGAGGAAATACGTATGTCTGATAGACATCTGAAAAGATGCTCAAGGTCATTAATCATTAGAGAAATGCAATTTAAATCCACAATGAGGTATCACCTCACACCTGTCAGAATGGCTATCATCAATAAATCAAAGAACAACAAGTGTTGCTGAGGATGTGGAGAAAACGGAACCCTCATATACTGTTAGTTGGATTTCAAATTGGTACAGCCACCATGGAAAACAGTCTGGAGGTTTCTCAAAAATATATATTAAAAATGGATATACCTTTCAACCCATCAATTGCATTTCTAGGTATTTATACAAAAAAAACCCAGATAATAATTCTTAAAGATCTATGCACCCCTATGTTCATGGCAGCACATTTTACACTAGCCAAGATATGGAAGCAACCTAAATATCCATCAACAGATGATTGGATAAAGAATTTATGGTTCATATATACAATGGACTATTACTCAGCCATTAAAAAAATTAAATCTTACTATATACAATGACATGGATGGACCTAGAGGTTATTATACTGAGTGAAAAAGTCAGACAGAGAAAGATAAATGCTATATGATTTCACCTATATGCAAAATCTAAGAAACAAAATGAACAAATTAATCAAAAACAGACTCACAAATATAGAGGACTATCTGGTGATGGCCAGAGGGGAGGAGGGATGGGATGCTGGGAGAATGGAGTGAAGGGTTAAAGAGTACAAATTAGTAATTGGTAGATGGGCACAAGGATGGGGAGCATGGCATAGGGAATGTAGTTAGCATTAATATAATTTCTAGGAGAGAAAGAGCAATCAGGGGGATCACTTTATAAACTATATAAACATTTAACTGACGTATTGTATACTTGAA
This sequence comes from Pteropus medius, assembly GCF_902729225.1. Taxonomy (NCBI): domain Eukaryota; kingdom Metazoa; phylum Chordata; class Mammalia; order Chiroptera; family Pteropodidae; genus Pteropus; species Pteropus medius. The sequence goes on along the minus strand of NW_024353907.1, from coordinate 1,365,702 downwards.
ACTAGTAAAATTAAATTAAAAAATGATTAACAGCTTATGCACAGTCATGTAAGCTTATATTAGCTTTTCAGAAGTGGAAAAAGCAATGACGAGAGAGATATATAAAGGAAATTCAGAGATGGAAATAATAGCACTTAACAAATGATTATTAGGATTGTAAGTAAGAAGGAAAGGGAGGATAAGAAGTAAAAGTTTTCTAAGGTTTTTTAAGGTTTCTAATTTTTTAATCCTAGAAGTACTGAAAAGATAGTGAAGGTGTTAAAGAAATATGAAATACAATAATATTTGCATTGGGAAATTTTAATGTGCTTTCTTTAAAAAATATTTTAATAATATACATACAGTAAAATGCACTAATTTTATGTGCTTGGTGACTCATAAAGTTTGGACACTTGTGTAACTAATAATTAGATCAACATATAAAATAAAACTCTACCAGCACCTCAGAAAACTTCGTAATGCTCTCTCAGTTATTACTATCCCCCCTAAGTAACCACTATTATGAATTATCTCACTGTAGAATAGTTATACCTTATTTGGAGTAATACATTGGTATACTAGTAAATATCTAACAACCAGTTCTAAGGGGTGAGGGAGGGAGGAGCCCTAATTTGTAATACTTGACAATTGCTGTCAAATAAATATTCCCATCATGGCTAATTTTAACCTACCGAGAAGATATCATTAAATGTGGAGTTGAGAGTAAATATACAAAACCAGCTCTCACAAGCTGATATAAACTGGCTTCATCACACGCCTGAAAGAATATAATATATATTCTTTACTGTTAATATCTTTGCTCAGTGTTATGTTTGTAAGATTCATTCATAGTATTCTGTGTAGTACAGTTAATTCTGTTTCGTTCCTATAGTACAATTTATTTATCCAATCTACAGTTGTTAAATAATTGGAGTGTTTAAAATTTTTAGCTGTTACAAATATTGCCACTCTGAAGCCTGTTGTACATGACTTTTGTATATACACATACAAAATTTTATTGGGTATATACTTAGAAGTTCAGTTACTGGGTGTACAGGTGCTCTGCTTTAGTAGATACTGCCAAACAGCTTTTCAAAGAGGTTGTTCCAATTTATACTCCCACTAACACTTTATGAGAGAGTTTCACTTTCTCCATAATCTTGACAAAACTTAGTATTGTCAGTGTATTCATTTAGCTCTTCTAGTGATTATGTAGTAGTACCTAATTGAAATTTTAGTTTGTATTTCCTTTATTTCCTTCGTGCACCATGAGATTGCTTATTGACCATTTGAATATCATCTCTTGCAAAATGCCTTTGTAGCCTTTTGCTTGTTTATTTTTAATTGGGCTATTTGCATCTTATTGATTTCTGACTTTCTTTACATATCGTCAAAAGGAGTTTTTTGCTCACTAGATAATCTCTTGTGGATTGATTTTTCACCTCTTAGTGGTGTCTTCTGTAGACCAGAAGTTGTCAATTTTAATGAAATATTTTTATTTATATTTTATGGCTTGTGCTTTTTGAGATCCTGTTAAAAATATTTTTCTACCTCAAAGGCACTAAAGATATTCTCATTTTGTTCTTCTAATTTTTACATTTCGGTGTAAGATCTATATGGAATTAAATTTTAACTATGCTGTAAGGTAGGGGACCAGAGTTGTTTACCATATGAGTATGCAATTGATCCAAATTATTTTTCCCAGAGTGCATTGCAATGGCACAATCATCTTGTCTGTGAATAATGACAATTTTGTTTCTTTCTTTATAACCCTGCTACTTTTCTTACTTTTCAAAATTTGCCTTATTTCACTAATGAGAATCTCTAGTACATTTTAGAACTAGTCTTAGTGGGTAACCTTGCTTCATTCTCAATCTAAGGGGCAAGCAGTCAATAATTAAATACGTTGTTAGGTCAATAGTTTTGTCTGTGTTTATTTGTTTTTGTGTGATAACCTTATAACAGATTGAGAAAGTCCCTATCTGTTCCTTCAGATGTTAAATTTTCATAAAATAATTTTTCTATATCCATTGAGATAGTCACAGGTTTTTTTTTCCATTTATTTCTTGTTAATGAGATGAATTGTATTGATTGATTTTTTTTACTTGTATTATGTTATTTAATCCTCAAAATAGTCTATGGAGAAGATGTCAATACGATTCTAACTTCACATATAAATCATCTCGGACAAATACGATATCTTGTGTAAGCCATTGACAAAGATCACATAGTTTAATAGGTAACAACTTGGAACTGATTCCTGTGCCATTCTCTGTTTGTCTGCAGGTATTTTTTTTAAATTTTTTTTCTGGTTTTATTGAAATATGATAGACAATTAGTAGCTCATATTTACATTGTACAATTCAATGAATTTTTTTCAATTATAGTTGGCATACAATAATATATTAGTTCCAGTTGTACAGCATAGTGATTAGAGATCTTTGTGATATAACTCACAAATGATCACCCCACTAAATCTAGTCCCCTCTTCCCCCTTACATATTTATTACAACATTGTTCAACACTTTTGCCTCACTACAACTTATCTCTCCATGACTGTTTTGTAACAATCCATTTGTACATCTTAATCCCTTTGCCCATTTTCACCATTCCCCCAACTCCCTCCCATCTAGCAGACCTCAAAATATTCTCTGTTTCTCCGAGTTTGTTTATATTTTTGTTGTTGTTGTTTATTTTGTTCTTTAGATTCCACATGTATGTGAAATCATGTGGTATTGGCCTTTCTCTATCTAACTTATATCATTCAGCACAATACCCTCTAGGTCCATCAAGGCAATATCAATTTCCATCCTCTTCCTTTTAGTCTGCGTGTGTCTTTTAATCTGAAGTGAGTCTCTTGTAGGCAGCATATGAAGGGGTCTTGTATTCTTAACCTTTCAGCTTCCCTATCTTTTGGTTGGAGCACTTAATTAATTTCCATTTGAGGTACTCATAATGTAGTTATTACCATTCATTATTCATGTTTTTGATACATGTTTTTCTTCTTAAAGAAGTGCCTCCAGCAATTCCTGTAATATTGGCTTGGTGTCAATGAATTCCTTTAGCTTATTTTTTTTTTCTGGAAATCTTTTTCTCTGTTTTTTGACTCTAAATGATAGCTTTGTTGAATAAAGTATTCTTGGTTGTAGATCCTGAGTTTTCATCACCTCGAATATTTTGTGCTAAGCCCTTCTGTCTTACATAGTTTCTTTTGAGAAATCAGCTGTCAGTCTTATGGGTGTTCCCTTGTAGGTAACCCACTGCTTTTCTCTTGCTGCTTTTAAGATTCTCTCATTGCCTTTAACTTTGGCATTTTAATTATGATGCATCTTGGTGTGGGACTCTTTGGGTTCATCTTTCTTGGGACTCTCTGAGCTTCCTGGGGTTATATGTCTATTTCCTTTACCAGGTGAGGAAAGTTTTCCATTATTATTTCTTCAAATAACTTTTCACTTCCTTTTCTCCCTCTCCTCCTTCAGGCACCCCTATGGCACAGTTGTTGTTACACTCAATTTTGTCTCATAGCCTCCTTAAATCATTATCATATTCTTGATTTTTTTCTTGACATTCTTATTGGGTGTTTTTGGCTTCCCCATCCTTTATATTGGTGGTTCAATCCACTTTTTTATTCATTCTGTTGATTCCTTCTAATATACTCTTCATCTCAGATAATGTATTCTTCATTTATGACTGGTTCCCTTTTATAATTTCTATTTCCATTTTATGTTTTTTATCTCTTTGTTAAAGTTCTCATTGAGTTCATCTACATTTCCCCTAAGTTCATTGAGCATTTTTATAACCGGTGTTTTGAACTCTGCATCTGTTAGATTGCTTGACTCCATTATTCCTGGATCTCTGTTTTGTTCTTTCATATGATTTCTGCTTCTTTGTATTTCCATTTTGGCTGACTTTCTGTGTCTGTTTCTATGTACTAATCAAAGCTCCTAAGTCTCTTGGTCTTATTAGCATGGCTTTGTGTAGTAAGTGTCCCATGGCACAGTCCTGAGAGGGGTTTAGCAATAGGCCAAGTTTAGCCACAGCCTGTGTCCCCCTTAGGTCACCTGTTAAGATTCAGCAAGGATTCCACAGATGCTATGCTTATAGTTGCCTCAAGAGGCCATGCCAGAAACTGAAGCCAGCTTCCACCAGTGTGAGTCTTTGCACTGCTCAGCTAGGAGCACTGGGCTCACCGAGGACACAACTGGATGTGGCTTGAGTGGGGCTGTGAGTTGGGGGAGGCAGAGTTTCAAGGAATCCTCTGGGCAGAGCGACCTCTGTTATTCAGTTTGATGATATCTCGGCTATGGAGACGCTGTGTACGCACCCAAGGATGGGAATGGCTCAATACAGGAATAATGGATACCATCATTACCTCTGCCTGGGAGAGAGCCTCGCCTTCAGCCCTCATTCCGACAACTCAGTGTCCCTCTGTAAGTCCCTGGTGCCCCCCGTGCAGCTGACCTGGCACTGGTGCTCAGAGCGAGCAGGTCCATCACCACAAAAGTCTGCTTTAGGACATAGCCTCTTTAAGAGGTGTCTGCAGCTGCCAGCTGCCAC
>NW_024353907.1:1333463-1358706 GCF_902729225.1 Pteropus medius | reverse complement strand
TTTTTTTTTTTTTTTTTCATTTCCATATACCTTTAAGGATCAATTTTTTAATTACTGCAAAAAAGGCCATCGCGATTTTGATAGTGCATTGAATAAGTAGATCAATTCTGGGAGTTTGTAATCTTAACAATGTTACGTTTTCTAATCCATGAAAATGGAGTATTTTTCTTATTTTTGGTCTTTAAAATTACTTGCAGTGATGGAGCGCAAGCCCCACGTGGTGGTGGGAAAGTGACAGTTATGGCACCTCCTTGAAGATGTTGAGGGGCTGGAAGCAGTGGCAAATCCCCAAGCCTGCAGTTTGTGCATCCATGGATGCAGCCAAGGTGGAGTTTCTGGCTGAGAAGGAGCTAGTGACTATTATCCAGAACTTTAGTCTGGACAAGATCTACTTCATGGGGCCAGGAGGGCAGGACCTGGGACCCTTTAACTCTGGCTTACCAGTGGAAGTGCCTCTGTGGCTGGTGATTAACCTGAAACAAAGAAGTGTCGGTTGCTTCCTCTGGAGTGGATGGATGTGGAAAAGTTGGAGATTAGGGATCATGAGTGAGAAGAAGAAACACTTACCCCCATGCCAAGCCCTTACTACATGGGACTTACAAACTCTTGTTAAATTATGCTTCAGACAATGTCCCAAAAGCAGATGAGCCCCTGATCAAGAATGTGTGGGACACCAGCATAGCCAAACTTTTGGTGTCTTATGACAGCTTTGTGAGGCAGCAGGAGACAAATGTCAAACTGGATAATTCGACCATGACGGAGATTACTACCAGTGAAGGTTTCCTCACACAAGCACTCAATCACATATACAAACTCCACACAAATTTTCAAACTCCTGAAAGTGCCCAGACTAAGGACTTCTAGAGAAAGAACTTAGATTTGTGAAGGCCTCCCATCTACTGGCAGGAGGCTTGCCAGTTCACTGTATGTGAGTGCTCAGGACACAATAAAGGTCTGGATTTCTAGGACCATTTTTGAATGTAAGAAAAATGTGTAATAAAGCAAGAAATGTATTCATAACACAGTTGGAAAACAACAGGTTTGTGCTTAGTCCTTGAGATACTCTTTAATTCCACATCTGTCTCTAGGAGCCAGCTGTTTTTTGATAGGGAAAGGAAAAAGCTTTGGCAAACAAGTTATTCTCTCTAGCAGAGCCTCAGATCTCCTGCATGGACCTGTTATGTGTGTGTGAGTGTTCAGCGACCTTAGGTGTTGCTTTTAAAAGACAGAGATACAATAGGAGTCATGATGTAACCTAGGGCTTTTATTTTTTCTTTCTTGATCCTGATGTCTTGCGCTAAACTTAGAATCTACAGAAGTTAGTCACATGGAGAAGGATGACAAATGAGTGGCTGGTGATGTTGACTGGTATTGATCATGTAAGCCTTGATACACAATAAAGATGCATTCAACCCCCTCTCAAATAATAAAATTTTAAAAATTACCTGCAATGAATTTTAAATTACTTGCAAATTTTAAAAATTGTTCATTGCTAGTGTATGCAAACATTTTTATATTGGGTATTGTATTCTGTAACCTTGCTGAACTTTTTTATATTGGATATTGTATCCTGTAACCTTGCTGAACTTTTTATCAGCTTTAATAGGTTTTGTGTGTGTTTGTGTGTATGCTTTAGGATTCTCTATATATAAGATCGTGTCATCTGCAAATAGATATAGTTTAATTTCTTCCTTTCCAATCTGTATGCTTTTTATTTTTTTCTTGGCTAATCGTCTTAGCTAGAATTGCCAGTACAATTTTGAACAGAAATGGCGAGAAGGCATATTCTTGCTTTGTTCATGATCTTAACAGGAAATCTGTCAACACTTCATCATTAAGTATGACGTTAGCTGTGGATTTTACTAGATATCTTATATCTATATATGCCAATTATGTTGAGCTTTTTAATTATACTGTTCAAAACTCCTATAACCATTCTGATTTTAATTTGCTGGCTCTATCCACTGAAATAGCTGTGCTGAAATCTGCAGCGATTGTTTTTGGATTATTTATTATTCCTTGTTAGTCTATCAGTGCTTACTTTCAGCCATACAAATTTTAATTGTTATAATCTATTGAGTTGAGTTTTCCAAATTTGAATTATTCTTATCTCTAGTAATACTTCAGTGTAAATTTTGTTATCCTTTTCTTTAAAACTTTTCATACACTTCTATTTTAGGCATGCTTCTTGTAAGCAGCAAAGAGTTTTGTGTTTGTCTGTATGTGGTTTTTGAATTTAGTCAGACCATCTCAGTCTTCAACTTTGAGTATTTGATCTAATTTTATTTAGTTTAAGTAGTAATATATTTATATTTATAAGATTTCCTCTTTTAGTTCTCAATTCTTTATTCCTTGCTTTTGATGTATTTTCTCCTTTTGGGAGGGTATTAATCAAGTATTTTTTAAGCATTCCATTTTCATTGTTAATTTTTCATTATTTTATTATTCTTTTAATTTTTACCATAGATATTAAAAATGCTTCCTTCGCTTACTTGATAGATCTTTTATCACTCTCTGGGCAATGCAAAGATCTTACAACATTTTAACTTCATTCACCCCAATTCTACTTTTGGCCTATAGTCATTGTGTACTTTAATTCTCTATATATCACAAAACCCATAGACAAATAGTATTATTGTTTGAACAATAAATTTATGTTCATATTTATCCTTTCTAGTGGCTCTTTATACTACTTACATTACCATGACACGAACCCAGATCATTTTTCTTTTTTCTTCTTTCTTCTTACAGTATTTGTTTAATGAATCCAACCAGGTTCTCTTTGTTTGCTTGAAAATGCATGTATTTCTTCTTTATTTTTGGAGGATATTTTCCCTCAATTCTAAATTCATAGTTCTTTTATTTCAGCATTTCAAGTCTATTATTCCACTATTTTTTTGTGTGTTTCATTATATATCGTGATAATTTAGCTGTTAGTCATATAGTCCTATTGTTGCTCCCTTGGAGGTAATACGTAATTTTTCTCGGTGTACTTTTAAATGTTTTTCTTTTTCTTTTGTTGTCAAAATTTTAATGATTGTATGCCTATATACGATTACACAGTTTGAGTTTATGGAGCTTCTTAATATTATAGTTTGAGAAACTTGTAGACTTGCAACTCTTCAAATATTACTTCTACCTCATCTCTCTTTCGAGTTTTGCCAGAAATATAAATTATACATATGATAGACCTTTTCCCATGTCCCATATAGCTTTTATACTCTTTTCTCATTTCTTATGTTTCTGTATTCCAATGTGTTTATTTTCCACCAGTCAACTTACAATTCACTACTCCATTCTTCTGTTGTGCTAATCTGCTGTTGATAATGTTTATTCAGTGTTGATTTCCATGTTTTATACCTTCTAGTCTATAATTGTCATCTGATTCTTTATTTTTTATTTTTTAAATAAATTCCAGTTCTATGGAGAGAAATATCTGTTTTTTTTTAAATCTACTTTCTTGAATGACTTAAATATATTTATAAAGTTTTAAATTTCATATCTGATAACTCCAAGTTCTATATCATCTGTGGCTCTACTTGTCTTCATTTCTATTAATTTTTGGTCATTTGTTTCTGTTTCGTGTCATGACTTTTAATTTTTGAATAAATGTGTGGCACCATGTATGAAGATTTGTAGAGGCTTAGGATAATACTATTTTTCTTCAGAGAAGATTTAATTTTCTTCCAATAAAAAATAGTCACAAGGATGTAGAGTACAACATAGGGAATATAGTCAATAGTATAGTAATGGCTATGCCTAGAGCCAGATGGGTGATAGAGTAATTGGAGTGATCATTTCATAAACTATATAAATGTCTAACCAATGTACTGTATACTTGAAACTAATTTAAAAAAATAAAAAGATGGAGTCAGGGAATCAACTGTATTCTAACTGAAAATGCTTTATGTTCACTTTGCTTTTATTCTTAGAGTATAGCCATCAACTGGATCATCAACTAAATTGTGGTATGTTTACCAGGGTACCTTTTACATGGTGGGCCTTGACCTCTGGATTTCATCCTTTTAGCAGTTGCTTTCTTCTTGGTCCCCCAGAATCATGCTTCATGTGTTTTAAAATTACTTCAAGGGAGGTTGACATGCATACTGTCAGCTGTGTCTCAGTGTATTTTTACTTCTCTCTGGGATCCTGGTCCTTTGATTTCTAACCCTTCAATGCTTTCAAACAACTGTTTTTGTATTGCAATAGCTTTTATATTTGTTCTCACTGGGAGATTTAGTCTGAGATCAGCTAATCCTTTATGGCTAGAACCAGAAACAGAAAAATACTCCATAAGTTCTATTCTAATTATCTTGTACTTTCGTTACTGAAGGAATAATCAGGAGAAATTTTATGACAGTAGTCTTTAAATCTGAATTTAGGATTTAAGAACAAATAGTACCTAGCATTATGGATTTCAGTGTTATCAACATGCATAAGATTGTCAAAAGCTTAGAATATCAAGAGAATGAGAACTTTAGAAAGCTTATAGAAAAAAGGAAAATAAAGCAGTGAGAGAGAAAAAGAAATTGTCACTAAAATAGGAAGATAACTGGAGATGAACAATTTCACAGAGAAAGATTCAAGAAGGTAGTTGACTCAATCAAATTCTACAGACTTAAGAAGAGTCAGAAAAGAACATTGGATTTCATCTCTATGGGGACAATTGTGACGACCAAGTGAGTAGTATTAGAAAAGAGAAGGGAGTAACACTTAGATTGTGAGAGATTAAAGAATAAAAAAGCATTAAGAAAGTAGAAAAATTAGATTTTTCTTTAAGGAATTTGGCAATGAAAGAAAACAGATCAGAATGTTAGTGTGTTTTCAAACCATAGGCGATGTTTTTAGAGGAATTTTAAGTAAAGAAGTAGAAAGACTTTAAGGATCAAGTAAAGGAGAGGTTAAAGATGCAAGTAATGACAGTGGTAATGTGGCCGAGTCTGAATTAAAGATGCAAGTAAGGATGAAGGTATGTATGATAAGAATATCTAAGACCTGGAATTGAGAATACACATGAATGAGAAAGCCTATAATCTGAGGCTGTGAAATACTTTATTTTCTGAAAGAAAATGAAAGAAAAAAATTACCCCATTTTATTTCATTTAAGGAGGTGTTGAAGTTACATGCTGAGGGTGGGGGTGAGTGTCAAGATTTGAAACAAATGGGGTTCAGGATGGAATGGCTATTAGAGATGTTAGGATTATAGAATTCAACCTCTTCTTCAGTAAGAGATTAAGGTTTTAAACATCCATCTGGATAATCTTCTTAGCTGATTTTAGTGATAAACTCACCAGCGAAAGAGACCTGGAAGCCCACAACCTAGGAAAACAGATGGGAGGAAAATAATATGAAACGCGATGTGAGAAAGGATTATCAAGCAAGAATGAAAAATAAAATAGCATGAGGCCATTGTTTTGTTGATATATCTTTGCCGTGAGAGATGAAATGGTTTATCAAGGAGACATTTGCTTGGGGGCTGTGATTTTTAGTTAAGAGGTTTGTAGAAAAGTATAAGGATGCATTGGAATTTTATCCAAGGTGGCACAAGAAAAGAAAATGATAGAGAGCCCTGAAAAGATGAGTGGACCTGAATATGAACAGATGAAATGGATAGGTATAAAATTAGAGGAAGAAGTAGTATTGGTGAATCAAAGATGAGGAAATGAGAGGCTGGGTCATAGGCCAGAGAAACATGTTAGGAACTAGCCAGTAATGAGGAGGCTAGAATTTTGTAATTGGGATTTTTCAGTAGATTCACATGGCCATATTAACCTTCCACTAAAAGCTTTTGGCTTTTACATGTCCTTTCAATCAAGGTGTTGGGTTCTTAGAGGTTTATTTTGTCTTGTAATGGTAGGCTACAACAGTGCAACCTTTAGTTAAAGGGAGATAACATTGGTAATCTTTTATTTATTGTATTCTAATATTTTCACATGATAATGTAGGGGAAGAAGAAACTTTCCCCTCTATCCTCTTAGGTTCAGTAAATAGAGTTTTCATTCTTATTCTGTGAAGTTCTAATATACATATGTAAAAATGCTTTTTTTCTCCAGCGGCCTATATACCATTTTACAGTGTGGGAAAGGGGGTTGAGCTTCTAGGGTGTGGGAGGGAATAGGTTATGGGAGGATTAATAAAAGCTTAGTAATATTTATTACGCAAATTCAAGTCATCTTATGTGATAAGAATTGTCTCCAGGGAAGCAAGGAGCTGAGGGACAACTTTACAAATAGAAATTTCTTTTATAAATATAAATTTCCTTTACAAAAGGAAATGTACGCCCCATTTTCAGAACTTCCCTGCATCTGCAATTTCTTAATTGCCTTCAGCTCAAAATAATTCTTATATCAGTGTTGTACTGGAGTAGTGTATTCTGATCCCCTTCAATACAATTCAGCAACACTTTCAAGTTAGATCTTTTAGTGTATTCTCATAATTACTTTTGATTACTTTCAACTAACACTTCTGGATTTAAATTCTTCAAGTATTTAAAAAATCTCGAGTCTGTCACAAGTTAAGGGTTAGTTCTTTTCAAGGTTCTATCAATGTAAGAAATTTCAAATCTATAGAAAATTTTATGAGGTTATTTGAGCCAAACTGATGACAGGCTGGGAAGAAAGATCTCAAACACTCCTTTGAGGTTGATTACACCTCCAAGGGGTCTGAAAAAGAGGATAACTCCTGGCGTTTCAAAGCTGTGCTAACCTTGATACACAAAAACAGTGGACAGAGCTTGCTTAAAACAAAGATAAACCTGGGGCGTGACTATCCACCATGACCTGCCCAGCTAGGAATTTATGATCAGATCACCCTGTGAAGTTACTTTAGGTCACTGAACTTGTTGGTTTTATTACAGAGCCTCCTTTTCATTCATAGTTCAAGGAGTTATGAATTATATAGGAGTAATGTTTTTAAAATCATGCCTGACTAATATTTCTTGTTTTGAATCTAGTCTTTTCTCGTAGGACTTTAGTTTTATTCATCTTACATCAAGTTGATTTGTAGTTCTTGTAAGCGTTTTTTTTAGGAGACAGTTTCCAAAGAATTTTTTTGATGTCTACACTTTTCATCTGTTGCATTCCTGTTCAAATAGATGTAAGAATTCTACCTCTTTTGCTAAAAAAAAAAAAGATGGTTCAGTGCCTGGTATTCAATGACTCAATCCTGGACCCAATTTATTAGTATAGTCGCCAGTTCCCTGTTTTGTTTTCCAGCTTCCTTGTTCCTTTCTGTGTAGTGCAAATGCCATTCACACAGAGATTTAGACTAAATCTTCTGATTTAGACGAAAACCCATAGCACATTCATTTAGAAACCTATGGCTGCTTAGGGGTCCATATGACAACTTGAGTCTATGTTACTGATGCCACAACTTGATTGTATCCAAAGCTCTGGGAGGAGGAGAGCTAATTTTCTCTTTTTCTTTTGCAAAACAGCATGAACTATAAATAACAACCCTCTAGATAACATAAATAGATAAACATTGCCTGGGTTTGTCATCTGAAATACCAAAAATTTCACCTTTTTATTGTGTTGCTGTTCTACTAAATAGAAACAGAATTTCTGTGGCTGATAGTGGTAGCCAGCCAGAGGAGAAATTGTATAGAGCAGAAAAATAGTATGTTTATTCTTAAGTACTATGGAGTAAATCTGTTGTCTTTTACCATATTTTGAATCTGGGAAAACATTTTATTCCAGATAGTTCCCCTATCCTGACAAAAGATTTGGAACACTGCTCTGTTTTCTTACCATTTACTATAAGACAATCACTTTAAATTCTTATATAATTTAAAAGTTTTCTAGTGAATTGGCAGTTATCAGATATACTAAACATCAAAAGCAAATCCTAAGTTTTCCTCTTTATTTTAGTTATGCAGAGTACCGTTTTTAATGGCATTTTTGTTGGAAAATAATTTTCTTATATTGACAAATACAAAACAAATTATGATTTGTGTCATTTGGCATAATTATTGTGAATTCAATGTATATTTGGTTACTATATGTGCAAGATTATATATGTGTATATATATGTATGTGTGTGTGTGTGTGTAAATATATATATATTTATATATATATATAAATATATATATATTTCTAAAATATATATATATTTAAAATATATATATATTTATATATATATATATATATATATATATATATATATATATATATATATTTCTAAAAAACCACATGCTGTGTGTATTTATACCACTCTGTATTCTCTTACCTGCAGGGAGACTCGTGAATCAACAGGCTCTTGGAATCAGTCTTTTTTCCCTCTAAGAACCTGCTGTATTCAAGGAGTCTACTGGATGCTCCAGGCCATGTATAGGAACAAGATGCAACTGCATCATTTCCCCAAATGAACACTCCATTTATTGGAGTCTAATTTATATTTAGAAACATAAGTACTATAATAGATGTGTAAATAAGTACTGAGAAGCAGTGATAATTAGTTTTGATTTAAGGAAATTCAGAAAAATCATGGGAAAAGATGACATAAAAAGGATTTCAACAGAGGGAAAAAAAAGGTCCTTGAGTTGGAAGTGGGGTTGGAATTTCAAGCAAAGGAAAAAGCATGAACGAGGGTCTAGTATCTGTCCGAAGAGTCTAAATTGGTATTTGGCTATAACTTATATGGACATTTCAGGCTATGTTATGTTGAATTAAATGTTAAAACAAGTACTATAAAACAGCACAGCAGTTGTGTTTTATATCAGTAGATTTCGGGAAGAGAAAACTGAGGGGGAATAATGTTTTGCTCCACCCCAAACTATGCCTTTGGAATATTGATTTTAAGCTGATTATTAAGAAACAAAAGACTCAGAAAGAACATATGACCTTCCTCCTTCCTGCCTAAAGGAATTCATATAGAAAAACCTGCTTAAGGGAAGGAAGTATCACCTTTGCATAGTCACCTTAGCACATATGAACTACATGTGGCAGACCAGGAGAAATCTAGAAAGCCCATTTGTTGAACTTTCTTCTGTGCTCCATTGTTTCTGAGCTTCCCAGCAAGAATTTGTTTATTAGATGTTTGTTCTTTCTCCAACCTGTGAATTATCTACTTTCTTTCTGAAATGCAAGACTCCAGCCCCATTTCCTCTTTGTCCAGATGGCATATAAACCTCAACTACCCAATGTGTTTTGCGTCTCATATCTATGACACCTCTGGTATGTACATCTATAACAAACTTCGTACCTTTTCTTCTATTAATCTGCCTCATGTTAATTTTATTATTAGCTCAGCTAGAGAACTTAGAAGGTGAGAGGAAAGTTACATTTTTTCAGCCCCCATAAGACTTTAGTTCAAATGTCAATTCTCAACCAAGTATCCCATGAGATTGTTTTAAATGTTTAGCATGGAATATATATATATATATATATATATATATATATATATATATATATATATATATATATATATATTATATATATATATTATTTTAAATGTAGCATGGAATATATATATATATATATATATATTTTTTTTTATTACAGTTGGCATACAATATTATATTAGTTTCAGGTGTACCACTCAGTGATGAGCTATTTATATATCTTATGAAGTGATCACCCCAATAAATCTAGTACCCACCTGACACCATATATAGCTATTACAATATTATTGACTATATTCTTTATGCTATATTTTATATCCCCATGACTATTTTGTAACTGTACTTCTTACTTCCGTCCCCTTTTTCACCCACCCAACAACCTCCCACCATCTGCCAACCATCAAAATGATCTCTGTATCTATGACTTTGTTTCTGTTTCTCTTTCCTCTTTTTTATTAATTTCAGGTATACAGCACAATGGTTAAGCATTTATATAATTTATGAAGTGATCATCCCAGTTACTCTAGTACCCATCTGGCACTATACATAGCCAGTATTGCCTATATTTCCTATGCTATACTCCACATCCCCATGATTGTTTTATAACTACTAATTTGTATTTCTTCATCCCTCTCCTACTTCACCCTGCCATCACTTCTCCTATCCTCTGGCAATCACCAGTTAGTTCTCTGTATCTGTGAGCCTGTTTTTGTTTTGTTTGTTCATTTCCTTAGTTCCCTGGATTCCACATATAAGTGAAACTATATGGTATTTATCTTTCTCTGTCTGACTTACTCCACTCAGCACAATACCCTCTAGCTCCATCCATGTTGTTGCAGATGGCAAAATTTTATTCTTTTTTTTTTATGGCTGAGTGATATTCTATTGTATATATGTATGTACCACCTCTTCTTTATCCATTCATCCATTGATGGACACCCAAGTAACCTTCATATCTTGGCTACTGTCAATAATGCTGCAATGAACATGGATTCACATGTCCCTTTAAAGTAGTGTTTTAGGCTTGTTCGAATAAATATCCAGAAGTGGGATAACTGGGTCTTTCACTGTCTCTTGTTATAGTTTTGTTTTAAAGTCTATTTTGTCTGGTGTAAGTATTGCGATCCCATCTTTTTTTTTTTTTTCATTTTTCATTTTTCATGGCTCTTTTCCCATTCCTTACTTTCAGTCTCTGTGTGTCTTTCGATCGGAAGTGAGTTTCTTGTAGCAATATATGTAAGAGGTCTTATCCATTCAGCCACCCCATCTTTTGATTGAGACTAACTATTTACATTCTAGCAATTTTGTTGATAGATATAGCATTTATTATTATTACGCACACACCACATTCTATATGATCTTTTTTTCTCTTCCTCCTCCTCCTCCTCCTCCTCCTCCTCCTCCTCCTCCTCCTCCTTCTTCTTCTTCTTCTTCTTCTTCTTCTTCTTCTTTCTTCTTCTTCTTCTGTCCCTCTAACATTTCTTGTAATACTGATTTGGTAGTGATGAACTCTTTTAACTTTTTCTTGTCTGGGAAGATCTTTATCTTTCTTTTGATTCTAAGTGATAGCTTTGCTGAGTAAAGTGATCTTGGTTGAAGGCCTTTGCTTTTCATCACTTTGAATATGTCATGCCAATCCCTTCTGGCCTGCAAAGTTTCTGTTGCGAAATCAGCTTACAGTCTTATGGCAACTCCCTTGTAGGTGGCTAACTGCTTATCTTTTGCAGCTTTTAAGGTTCTCTTTTTGTCTTTAATCTTTGATATTTTAATTATGATGTGTCTTGGCATGGGCCTCTTTGGGTTTATCTTGTTTGGGACATTCTGAGCTTCCTGGGCTTGTATGTCTATTTCCTTTGCCAGGTTAAGGAAGTTTTTTTTCGTCATTATTTTATGAAATAGCTTTTCAATTCCTTGCTCTCTCTCTTTTCTGCTTTTGGTACTCCTTTGATGTGAATATTGTTATGCTTGATGTTGTCCCAGAGGCCCCTTAAAATATCCTCATCTCATTTTTTGGATTCTTTCTTTTTGTTGCTGTTCTGATTGTGTTTTCTGCTACCTTACTTTCTAAATTACTGATTGGATCTGCAGCTTCATCTAATCTATTGTTGATTCTTCCTAAGGTATTCATCATTTCAATTATTTCATTCTTCATTTCTGACTATTTTTTATGTTTCCTATCTCCATTTTCCCCCAGCTTTATTGAAATATAATAGACAATTATTTGCTCATATTTACATTGTACAATTCAATGAGGGTTTTTTTTCAATTATAGTTGACATATAATAATATTTTAGTTTCAGTTGAACATTTTGTGCCAAGCCCTTCTGTGCTGAATATTTTCTTTTGAGAAATCAGCTGCCAGTCTTATGAGTGTTCCCTTGTAGATAACTAATTGCTTTTCACTTGCTGCTTTTAAGATTCTCTCTTTGTATTTAACATTTGGCATTTTAATTATGATGTGTCTTGATGTGGGCCTCTTTGGGTTCCTCTTTCTTGGATTTCTCTGAGCTTCCTGGAGTTGTATGTCTATTTCATTCACCAGGTTATGGAAGTTTTCCATCATTATTTCTTCAAATAGATTTCTACTTTTTGTTCTTCCTCTCCTCCTTCAGGTACCCCTATGACATGTATGTTTTTACATTTAATTGTGTTTCATAGGTTCCTTAAATTATTATCATAGTCTTGGCTTCTTTTTCTTGCCATTCTGACTGGGTGTCTTTGGCTTACCCATCCTCTATATCGGTGGTTCAATCCTCTTCTTCATTTACTCTGTTAACTTCCTCTAATATATTCTTCATCTCAGATAATGTGTTCTTCATTTCTGATTGGTTTCCTTTTATAATTTCCATTTCCATTTTTGTGTTTTTTATCTCTTCGTTAAAGTTTTCCCTGAGTTCATCTACACTTCCCCTAAGTTCACTGAGCATCTTTATAACCAGTGTTTTGAACTCTGCATCTGTGAGGTTGCTTGACTCCATTATTCCTAGATCTCTGTTCTGCTCTTTCATATGGTTTCTGCTTCTTTGTCTTCCCATTTTGACTGCTTTTCTGTGTCTGCTTTTATGCACTAAGCAAAGCTCCTAAGTCTCCCAGTCTTATTATTGTGGCTTTGTGTAGTAGGTGTCCAGAGGCACAGTCCTGAGAGGAGTTCAGCTGCTGGCCAAGTTTAGCCCCAGCCTGTGCCCCTTTGGGGCCACCTGTTAAGATTCAGCAAGCCATCCACAGATTCTGTGCTTATAGTTGCCTCAAGAGGCCAGGCCAGAACCCAAGGTCACCTGCTACCAGTGTGAGTCTTGGAGCTGCTCAGCAAGGGACACAGAAGTCATAGAGAACACAACTGGATGTGGCTTGGGTGGAGCTGCGAGTTGGGGGAGGCAAAGTTTCAGGGAATCCTCTGGGCAGAGTGACCACTGTTATTCAGTTGATGACTTCTCAACTATGGTGTTGCTGCCTTTGCATGCTGGGATGGGGGAGGGCTCAACAGATGAACAATGAATTCCACCAACAATTCTGCCTCAGAGATCCTCACCTCAAGCCCTTGCTCTGACAACTCAGCATGCCCATATAAGTCCTCCTAGAGCAGCCCACCCAGCACTGGTGTTCAGAGCGAGTGAGTGTGTTATCGCGAATGTCCGCTCATGGACATGACCCCTTTAAGAGGCGTCTGCAGCTGCTGGCTACCGCTGCCACAGCCTCTATCCCACTCAGCCACTCGGGACCAGTCAGCCTCACATCCTTGCCTGTCCTACCTCCTCCTGTTGGAAATGATTTCTTATTTCCATCCCTAGTTGTAGGGCTTGTTCATCTAGACTCCAGGTGACTCGGCTTGCTGTTTGCTTCATGTTTCCATAACAACTTGATATGATCAGAAGAACAGATGAACAAAGCCTCTATCATCTATGCCATTTTGTCTTCTCATTCTATTTCCATTTTTATGTATCCCATTCTTTTGTTAAAGTTCTCACTGAGTTCATCTACTCTTCCTCTAAATTCATTGAGCATCCTTATAACCAGTGTTTTGAACTCTTTATCTGGTAGATTGATTGGCTCCATTTTGTTTAGTTCTTTTTCTGGAGCTTTGTTTTGTTCTTTCATTTGGGACACGTTTCTTTGTCTCTCCATTCAACTGCCTCCCTGTGTCTGTTTCTATGTATTAGGTAGGGCTGCTATGTCTCCCCGTCTTAGGAAAGTGGCCTTATATAGTAGGTGTCCTGTGTGACCCAATGTCGCATTCTCCTTGGTCACCTGAGATGAGTGCTCCAGGTGTGTTCCTTGTATGGGTTGTGTGTGCCCTCTTGTTGTAGTTGAACCTCGGTTGCTGTTTGCATATCAATGCAAAGGATTAACCCTTGGGATGATTGGAATGGTCAGTGAGAGCTAACCCTAACCAGCGGGATTCACTTTAGCAGAGCTATGGTCCCTGCCCAGTTTGCTCTTTGAGTGTGTCATTTGTGGAGGTCTCGCTAGTGCTCCAGCTTGGCCCAAAGTGGCTACTACATGGGCAGGACTGGGGGCCCTGCCACAAGACAAGTTCAGCCTCAGCTTGTGCCCTGCCTGGAGCCACCTGGCAAAACTCATTAGGTAATTCACATATGACTGCCACCTGTGCCAGGCTTGAAGGTTCCTCAAGAGGCCAAGCCATGAATCGAGGTCAGCTGCTGCTAGTGCTGGGCTTGGGGCTTCTCAGCAAGAGGTATGGGTCATGCCAAGGCAATATGCTGCTTGTTTGGGTTTTGTGCACCTTTGAGAGATTTTAAGAAAGTCAACAGCATGAGCCAAGATGGGCCATTTGTATGAAAAAGAGATTGGAAAAGCCCCACAAGGCAGGTGGGACAGGGTCATAGCGAATCACTGGGGCAGGGCTAACAGGGTTAGCTAGGGTGATGGAGTCTCAGATATGGCAGCCATCTGTGTCTGCAAGCTGGAAGAGGGTGTGCTCAAAAAATAAATAAAGAAAGAAAGAAAAGAAAAGAAAAAACACTATGGATTTTGCCAGCATTTATATCTTGGAGAAAGCTGCTCCTCCATCCCTCTCCCTGAAGCCAGACAATTCAGTACCTCTCCATATGTTCCTGGAGCCTTTTGACCTGCTGCCTCAGTGCTGAAGCTCAGAGGGAGTCAACCAGTGAGAAAGTCTGCACGCAGGCCTCTTAAGAGAAATGTCTGGGACTCCAGCCATCTTCCACTTCATTCAGTCACAATCTCTGTCAGTTTTCACAGTCAGAAGTTGTGGAGACTTCTCTTCCTGGCACTGGAATCCTGGGTTGGGGGACAAGATATGCACTCAAGATCATTTGCTCCTCCAGGGAGACATCCATAGTTGAGATATTCTTCTCAATTTTTAACAACTGAATGCAGATGTGAGACCAGACTGTTTCATGTCTCCGTCACTCCTACCAGTCTCGAGGTGGCTTCTTCTGTATGTCCTTAGTTACTGGACTTCTGTTCAGCTAGACTTCAGGTGACTCCCCATAAGGCCTGTTTAGTAGCTTAGTTGTAATTTTGATGTGATCATAAAAGGAGGCAAGAACAGCATTTTCCTACTCCACCATCTTGACTGGAAAACAGCAGATTTTTTTTTTCAAAATTTATTAGCTTATTTTACCATCCTTTCCTATCTTGATGATATGAGTTCAGAAAAGCAACTTTATTACCTGTTAGAAATAAGAAGAAACTTATAGCCAGCTTCTAAAATGACCACCAAGAATCTGTCTCCTTGTATTCACATCCTTATGTAGTATCCTTCCAACACTGTATGAAGTTTATTTGGTATAACCAATAAAAAAACCAGCAGAAATTATGGTATGTCACTTCCACATTTAGGTTACAAAGACTGTGGCTTCCATCTTGGGTTCTTCCTCTATTTCTCTGGGATCCTTTACTCTCAAAGAAGCCAATGGCCATGTTTGAGGACAAGCAGCCAGCCTATGGAGAGGCCCATGTAGCAAGGAACTAAAGTCTCCAGCAAATGGCAAATGAGAAACTACCAACAACCATGTAAGTGAGCTTGGAAATAGATTCTCCAGCCTTGAGATGGCTACATCTCCAGCTAACAGCTTGACTACATCCTCATGAGAGACTCTGAGGTACAACTATTAAATTAAGCTGCTCTTGGATCCCTGACTCTCAGAAATTGTGATATAATAAATGTTCATTTTTTTAAGGTGCTAAATTTTGGGGTAATTTGTTACTCAGCAATAGATAACTAATACAAGACTCTTCTTACTGATAACTTTCCCTTGTGCCAAAATCACAGAGCAGATCCAAAGTCTCTCTTTGAAATTGCTGTGCATGGGAATATCTAATCCTGTGTCAGTTTGACAGTGGGGCATGGTCTCTAAGCACCATTTTGGCCTGTGCTTCAAATGACATACTATGTAATAGAAGTGGAAGAGTGAATTTCAGATGCATGAATCCTAATGGCTAGGACTACACTTCTGCCTGGAACATGTAGCATTCATGTTCTAATATTTTATCACTTTATTTAAAATCAATGTCTTAAAGGTCATGTCAGGAGGATGGAGGAGAGATGTCCCTGGATCTCTCCACTTGAAATAATAATAAGCTGAACATCTAAAACTTCACAAATAACACTCACCTGCACACAAGCATACTTGAGTGAGTGATCAGTGCATAAGACTTTCCAGAGGTCAGAATCCCAGGAGTCTGAAGATAAATTGGGAGGGACAAAGAAGCTGCTTAACGGAGGCAGAGCTCCCTGCAGGAGGAAAGGGAGAAGAGAAATTGCAGCCAGTTCCCAAAACAGCCTTGCCTGAGGGATCTGTGAGCCCAGAAATTAGAGCAAAAAGCAAAGCAGGAACTAAGTTCAGAGGGGCAATGGCTGGATCTTAGCAGCATGAGGCTGTGACATAGAGATTAGGAACAAATCCCACCAGCCAATGCAGAGTGCACCCTGTTTCCAACCCACATCCTCTCAGACCTAGCACTGTGGCACCCAGGGGAGTTTGAGCAAACACTAGCAAAACAAAAATTTACTATCACTACCCCAGACAGCTGAGACTGAAGGTAGTGATCATGACTTAAATATTTATCAGGAAAAGAAAGGCATTATTAGTCTCAAAGCAGAGATCCAAAAGGCTTGGAATATACTGGAAATCAAAAGAAAAACATCTTCTTAGGAACAGGCTAAAGAGGGACCTGTTTAGGGCTCTTATGATTATAGTGTTTTGATCTGTATCTCCCTTTAGTTTCGTTAGTAAATACTCCACTGTCAGATATTCGTAGATCATCCCAACAGAAAATCAATAAGGAAATAACATTCTTAAATGACACATTAGACCAACTGGACATAATTGACATTTGCAGAGTCTTTCATCTCAAAACAGCTGCTTATACAACCTTTTCTAGTGCATGTGGAACATTCTCAATGATTGACCACATGCTGGGATACAAAACTAGCCTCAACAAATATAAGAGGGTTGAAATCATACCAACCATATTCTCTAATGATAATGCTTTGAGCTGGAGATCAGCTCTAAAAAGAAAGTGATAAGAATCTCAAATTCATCGAGATTAAACAATATTCTACTGAAGAAAGACTGGGTCATAGAAGAAACAAAAAGAGATCCAGAGATACATAGAAATGAACGACAATGATAGTACAACATATCAAAATTTGGGGAACATGACAAAAATGGTAACAAGAGAAAAGTTTATGCCATTACAGGCTTATGTCAAAAAACAAGAATGGGCACAAATAAACAACCTAACACTTCATCTTAAAACACTAGAAAAAGAAGAAGAAATGAAGCCTAAAATCAGCAGAAGGAAAGAAATAATAAAAAATAGAGCAGAATTAAAATAAATTGAGAAAAATACAATAGAAAAAATAAATGTAAAAAAAAAAGAATTGGTTCTTTGAGAAATTTAATAAATTTGGCAAACCCCTAGCAAGATTCACTAAAGAAAAGAGAGAAAGGACACAAAAACAAAATCAGGAGTGAAAGAGACGTTACAACAGATACCTCTGAAATATAAAGGATGCTATGAAAGAGCACATGACCCAAAATTTAATAATCTAGAAGAAATGGACAAGTTCTTAGAAATATACAACTTTTCTTGACTGAATCAAGGAGAACTGGAAAATCTAGAGACCGATCAGCAGTATGAAAATTGAAAGTCATAAAAAACCTACCAAAAAATAAAAGTCTAGGACCAGATGGTTTCAGCAGGTATAGAAGGAAAGTACCTTAACATAATAAGGGCCCTATATGGCAAACCCTCAGTCAACATTATCTTTAATGGTGAAAAACTAAAAACCTTTCCTCTAAGATCAGGAACAAGACAAGTCTTTCCACTATCACCAGTGTAATTCAATATAACTTTAGAAATTCTCACAAATGCAATCAGATAAGAGAAAGAAATAAAAGGCATCCAAATAGGAAATTAAGAAGTCAAATTGTCATTGTTTGAAGAATACATGGTCCTCTACATAGGAAACCCTAAACACTCCACAAGAACACTACTAGAAATAATAAATAAAGTTTCAGGATATAAAATCAATGTTTAAAAATCCATAGCATTCCTATGCTCTAATAACAAATTGTCAGAAAAAGAAATAAAAAAAAAATTATTCCCTTTGCAATTGAAACAGAAAAATAAAATACTTAGGAATAAACCGAAACATGTGAAGGACATATATAATGAAAATTGTAAGACCCTATTAAAAGAGATTGAAAAAGACACAAAGAAATGAAAAGATATTCTGTGTTCTTGGATTTGAAGAATCAACAGAGTTAAATGATCTTATTATCTAAAGCATTAGACAGATTTATTGCATTTGTCATTAAAATCCCATCAGAATTCTTTAAAGAGCAATAGAAGAAAAGAAATCATCAGATTTGCATGGAAGCACAAAAGACTCTGAATCGCCAAAGCCATTGTGAGAAGAAAGATCAAGGCTGGAGATATCACTCTGCCTGACTTCAAATTGTACTACAAAATGACAGTAATCAAAACAGCATGGTATTGGCAGCAAAACAGACAAACAGACCAGTGGAACAGAATCGAGAGTCCAGAAGTAAACCCATATTTATATGGGCAAATAATTTTCGACAAAAGAGCCAAAAACGTACAGTGGAGAAAGGAAAGCCTCTTCAATAAATGGTGCTGGGACAACTGGAAAGCCACCTGTAAAAGAATGAAACTATACTGTTGTCTATTGCCACACACCAAAATTAACTCAAAATGGATTTATGAATCTGAATATAAGAACTGAAACAATAAATTGCATAGAAAAATACATAAGTACTAAACTCATGGACATTTCACTTAAAGAGGATTTTATGAATTTGACCTCAAAGGCAAGGGAAGTGAAAGCTAAAGTAAATGAATGTGACTACATCAAACTAAAAAGCTTCTGTGAGCAAAAAAAAAAAAAAAAAAAAAAAAATCGTCAACGAGGTGAGAGACAACTATCTGAATGGGAAAATATATTTGCAAGCAACATCTCCAATAAGGGACTAATAACCAAAATATACAAATAACTCAGACAACTCAATAACAACAAAAAAAAAAACCCAAATGATCCAATCAAAAACTGGGCAGAGGACCTGAACAGACACTTCTCCCAAGAAGACATACATATGGCAAACAACCATATGAAATGATGCTCAGCTTCACTAGCTATTAGAGAAATGCAAATCAAAAACTCAGTGAGATACCTACCATCTCATACCTGTTAGAATGGCTGTTATCAACAGGACAAGTAATAACAAGTGTTGGAGAGGATATGGATAAAAAGCAACCCTCATACACTGCTGGTGGGACTACAAATTGGTACAACCAGTATGGAAAACAGTATGGAGCCTTCTCAAAAAACTAAGGATTGATCTGTCATATAATCCAGCAATCCCTCTACTGTGTATTTACCCAAAAGACTTGAAAACATTTATCTCTAAAGATATATGCATACCAATGTTCATAGCAGCATTGTTCATGGTAGCCATAACATGGAAGCAACCAAAGTGTCCTACAATACATGGTTGGATAAAGAAGATGTGGTACATATATACAACAGAATATTACTCAGTTATAAGAAAAGATGAAATACTACCATTTGTGACAACATGGATGGACCTTGAGATAATCATATTAAGTGAAACAAGCCAGATAGAAAAAGTTGAAAACCACATACTAGCACTCATATGTGGTATATATATCTAAAAGCAACAAACAAACATGACAAACAAACAGAGACTCACATACATGGACAGTGGACTAATGGTTACCAGACGGAAGTCGAGGAGGGTTGGTAGATGTAATAAAAGGGGTCAAATATGGGGTGACAGAAAGAAATCTAACTATAGACAGTGAACACACAATGAGATATATATATATACACATATATATATACATATACATATATATATCTCATATATATGTGTGTATATATATATCTCATATATATACATATATATCTCATATATATGTATATGTGTATATATATCTCATATATATATATCTCATATATATATAAATAAATATATATATATATATATATATATATATATATATATATATATATATATACACATACTCACACACAATATACTGTAGAATTGTCCACTTGAAACTTATTGGATTTTTTAATCAATGTCACCATAATAAATTTCAAAAAAATTAAAAAATAAATAAATAATAAAATCTATGTCCTATTTATCCAATGGGTGGTTTATATCCTCACTTTTGCTTTCAGCTAAGCTATAAAAAGCCAAAGTCAATTCTCATCATTCAAAACTAGGAAACAAATCATATATTAGAACAATTTGATCCCTTAGTACCTGGATAGCAATTATGAGATGAGGATCAAGCTTGTAAAATGAGATCACTCTGAGGGGCACAAATGGACCCATAAGGTTATTCAATTACTCTGAGCCTTTTGAAAGCATTTGCACCTATTAAATATCATTTAAAAATTCTCTTTAAGGTACATTGCATTGGCCTCAGGAGATATATCCATTCATTGAATAGGAAACCTTGATCTAGTGAACCAATATTATCTGAGTACTTACTAAGTTCCAGGCATTGTGCTAGGATGTGAATTACAATAATGAGCAAAAGAAACCTAGTCTTTGCTCTCAAGGAATTTACACTCTGGTGTGGGAAGCAGTAATTAATCAAATAATCTCACAAATGAAAACAAAATTCCTACTGTGACTAGTGAGGAGGTATAGGTACTATAACAGCACGTACAAAGGGAAAATAAGAAATGCTCCCCTAAGAAATGACACTTGAGCTAAGATCTGAAGAAGTTGGTGTTAAAGTACGGTGTGTAATGTCTCTCAGCTGAGGGAACAGCATGTACAAAGACCTAATGGCAGTGAGGGATGTGTTGAGCAGGATGAACCAAAAAACAAAATGAAACAAAACAAAACAAAACGGCGATGCTGGAGGGCAGAAAGTGTAAACCTTTTTCCTAGTTCATGTGTCTGCTAAGGGCTGTCATTGACCCAATGAACTATCTGCACCTCTAGTACCTGGCAGTGAGGGTAATCTTGTTTTATTCGCATCTCATTACATTACAAAAGTATAGCTAAAAGAAACAATGTTTGGGGATCCCCTCAAGGATACAGATATGCATTTCCTGAGTGGATTTTGAATCTTTTTTTTTTTTTTATCTTGCTGCATGAGCTAAGCCTAAGGTCCAGACTACTGGAAATTAGATCCCCAAAGAGCTTTTTCTTTTCCTCTGAGCTTTGGTATGGAACCATTCGTCAGTATTGAAGAACTCTATAAGAATGATCCCTGTGAAGATGATCATTTGAGAAGAACACCCACAGTATATGGAAGAGAACTATTGTCCTTAATATGCCGAGAAAGCTGAGAAGTCATTAAGGAAATATGTGTGTATATAGACTAAAGGAAAAATAAGTCAGGATATGAACAGTTAATTTACAAAATATCAAATACAAATGACTAATAAGCATGTAAACAAAAGTTCAAACTCAATATCTGAAGAAAATATAAGTTAATACTATTAATTATCTTTGAATTAATTAAGATTTTCAGCAATGTTAATATCCATTGTTGTTGAGTATATTGGAAAATGAATATTCTCATCTATTTTTTAACAAGTTTATTGAGGCATTGTGTCAGGGGGTTCACAAGACCACAACACATTTTGATGATTTGCTAGGAGGACTCATAGGATTCAGCATATATTCATACACATGGCTATGATTTATTATACCAAAAGGATACAAAGTAAAGTCACCAAAGGGAAAAGGTGCATGAGGTGAAGTCCAGAGGAAAGCTGGACTTCCAAGCTTCCATGAGTCCTCTTCCTGTGGAGGACACAGTTATTCCAACAACAAATCATGACAACACATGTGAAATCTTGTCTGTCAGAGAAGCAATTAGAAACTCAGTGTCCAAGGTTTTTTATTGAGGACTGGTCACATAGGTATTCTTTGTCTAGCAAGCACCCAAATGCTTGAGTCCCAGGAGAGCAGGTGTTCAGGGTAAACCACATTGTTTGCCCCAATTAAAATCACAGTCTTAGACAGCTGCAATGTTAATAATTCAATAGCAATCAGCTATTGTTTCCAGTCACACCCTGGGGACAGGACTAGTTTCACATAGCTGATTTCTGAGTTAGATCAAGGAGCACCAATATCCTGGAACTGGAGCTTTTACAAAGCTATGGGTCCCATTAAAATATTGACTGTGCTTTGGGGATGGGCTTTTAACAAAGGTCCAAAAGAGGTCACTTCTTTCTGTCAGCTGTAAGACTTAGCTTTTCATGGCTACCATGCCAATGAACTGGGGAGGGGAGGCATGGGAGAAGACTCAGATTAAAATGCCATAGACTCCATTGTTATTACCAAGATTTAATAGTTTTTCTTGAATAAATTAGTTTGTTCTGTGTCTTCCATTAATTTTCAGAGTTCATAAATGGTTACTTTGTATTGTTTTGTCAGTAATTTTCTTTGCTTTTATGGGGGATCAGATTTACCAAAGTCCTCATTCTGCCACTTTGGAAGTCAACTTAATTTCTCATACATTTTTAAATAAATAAAAATTGATATCACTTTTCCAGAGGGCAGATTATAAATGTGGATATACATTATAAAAAAGTTAATGCCTTTTTAACTAACTTATTCTTTTTTGAGCAGTTGATAATTGGAAATAATCAGAATTCAACAAAATGATTATGTACAGTTTTATGCATAACAGAGAAAAATATATACATACGTATCCAGCCACAAAAGTTTAGTTAAATAAATTTCAACATAATTTTCAATGACTGCATAACATTTCACATATAAATGTACCATGAAAGAATATACAACATGGAGAAATATCTGAAACATACTAATAAATGACCAATGTCTGAGCCTAATTTTGTAATATCATATATTGCAATGTGTTGTAAATTATATATGAATATTATGAATATATTATAACATATATTTTGTAACTCACAAACAGATGTGTGTATATGTTTATATATATATGTATGTTCACACACAGGCATATATATGGATATAATATATACTATAGTATTAAAAGTAGTTATCTGCATGGTGAATAATTTTTATTCTTTTCTTTGAGCTTTTATATATTTTAGAAAATTTTATAGTTAATACATTTCTTTTGCAACCTGAGAAAAATATGTGTTAAAAGACTATGTATTTGGAAGTTTAGTTACATGTATTGGGATGGCGTGCCTTATTACATGAATGTCCTACTTTTGAAGAACTTAAGAGTATTATTCCTGACAAATTAGCCTTTTAACCCATTTGATACTGGTAATTATTTTAAAAAACAAGGTCCCTTTTTAATTTTGACTGCTAAAAATCTTAGAGCCAAATTTGTTGTCTAGAGTAAACAATAACAACTGAAAGGGTTTTATGATATACATTTTTTAACTTTTTCTTAGTTCATTTTATATTCCTTGTATTTTTTAAAATGCTATTGTCAGTTTATTGTGTTTTCTTATACTTTATATATTCTTCTAAGGCATTTTCAATTTCTTTTAGACAATTAGGGCATGAATATATCTGTATACACACACAGATACACATATACATATTTTAAAGGCAAACACAGCATTCATTCTTTATACAATATATTAGTTTTACAATTTATTGGCAGTTTTAGCACACAAAGCTATTTATCCTATTATGTTTCTTCGTAGGTTCATTTTTTCCCTTTAGTCCTATCTATCACAGCCATTATTTTAATCACTGTTTTACACAATCCTGATGTGATTGGTATCTGGTCCACAAGAGCAACATAGTCTCCTGGAAAAAAAAACAAAACAAAACAAAAACAAAAACACTAGTATTGACATAATTTTAGGGATTGTGTCCAGGTTATAACAATTACTAGCCATGTAGCTTCAGGTAAATCATTTAACCAATCTGAATCACCTTATTTGTAAAATAGAATAATACCTTCCACACATTTGCCTCAGCTCCCTTATTTGTAAACTGGGGAGAACACTGCTTATAACATCTGATTCTTAATGAGGATTAAATGAGAGAATAGATGTAAAAGTGTATAGCACAATGCCTAGCAGAACATAAGTGTTCTGTTAATATTAATTCATTTATTTTACATAGCCCCTTGCAGCTATCAAGTTTATTATTGTAGATTAGAGCTTATCAGATGCACTATGGGTATGCTATGTCTGAATAATTCGGATAGGGTCCTCTCTCAGCCTATCACAAAGCACCTAGTATTGAGGTCAGTTCTTTACTGACCTGCCATTTCATGAAGCCATACTACACAGTGTAATACAACAAAAGAAAAAAGGAAAGTGATATATTGTTGTAGTATGGTTCCCTAGGCTGGAGACGATGAGACAATTTAGCATGCAGGATATTTATTCAGGATTGTCTTTAGATTCAAGTCCTGTAGATGGGAGTGGGAGGAAGCACGATTGGGCAGGAGAAGTCCAGCTGTGATGCAGGCCCAGTGACAGACTCTATTGACCCTACAGAGAATGGTGGAGCAAAGCTAAATCAGGCTAAGATGGCTAGAACTTATACCACAACATAGATCAGACATTGGGTGTAGACTACCCAGGGAAGAGGCATGACCTTGGCAAGGATGCTCTCTGCAGCTGAAATAACTGACAGTTGGATGCTGTCTGTCCACAGCAGTCCCAACAGCTAAAGCAACACATTTAAGAAGGATCTGGTTAGAGGCTCATCTCTGTTCACTATAGACGGGAAGAAGAAACACAGTAACATGAAATCACAGTGCTGAAATTTAAGTATAAACTAACAAAATATGTTCTGGTGTATCACAGGCAATGGCCATTCTAGTTCCTGGCTAGAGGAATTTTTGATGCTGTTTATTGAAAGAAAATGACTATAAATTAAGATTGCCTTACACAACTCCTTTTCTCATCTTCAAAAGCTCACAATCTTGGTCTTGCTTCCTTGAAACATAAGGACTGCATGATGCCCATGGCATTAGAGATAAAGATCTGGGATATCATATGTAAAAGCTCTCTCTGTTTTGAATGAATTGTATTGTCAGTTCAGCCAAATTAATTATCGTTCTAATTCATTTAAAATTAGTCCACACATAATTATTACATGTTGCACTTAATCACTGAAAAAGCTATTTACATATATTACCTCACATAATCCATACAACTATGTCAGAAGGCTGGAGTTGTCACCATTTTCTTCATTTTGTAGAATTTTCTTTAACTAAAGTCCACAGTTACTTAAAACAATAAACTATAAAAAAAAGAGGTGGGGGATTTATATTTGTTTTTGTTTCACAACTTATGTAACTGATTTCATGGTTCTAAACTATAAAATGTTTTTTTTTAATTTTTCTTTATAGGTAAATGACAATGATATCTCATTGTGTTGCTCTTTTTATTGTTTTTTTTTGTGTGTTTTGTTTTGTTTTTGTTTT
>NW_024353907.1:1293441-1327639 GCF_902729225.1 Pteropus medius | reverse complement strand
AAGCTCTTTATCTCACCTTCCATTTTAAATGAAAGCCTTGTTGGGTAGCATATTCGTAGTTGTAGATCCTTGTTTTTCATAATTTTGAATATTTCTTGCTAGTTCCTTCTGGCCTGCAAAGTTTATGTTGAAAAATCAGCAGACATTCTTATAGGCGTACCCTTGTAAGTAACTAGCTACCATTTTCTTGCTGCTTTTAAGATCTCTCTTTGTCTTTGACCTTTGCCATTTTAATTATGATGTGTATTGGTGTGGGTCTGTTTGAATTTCTTTTATTTGGGACTCTTTGTGCTTCCTGGACTTGTACGTATAATTCCTTTGCCAGGTTAGGAAAGTTTACCATCATTATTTCTTCAAATAGATTCTTAATCCCTTGCTCTCTCTCTTCTTCGGGGTTCCTATGATCCAGATATTGTTACACTTCATGTTGTCCCAGAGATCTCTTAAACTATCCTCATTTTTTAAAAATTCTTTTTTTCTTGTTGTTCTGATTAGATGTTTTGTGCTACCATGTCTTCAAGTTCACTGATTCGATCTTCTGCTTTGTCCAGTCTACTGTTGAATCCTTCTAGTGTATTCTTCATTTCAGGTATTGTATTCTTCACTTCTGTCTAGTTATTTTTATGGTTTCTAAATCCTTTTTTATACTTACTATCTCTCTATTAAGGTTTTCATTGAGCTCATCCATTCTCCCCCTATGTTCATTGAGCATCCTTATAATCAATATTTTGAACTGTCTCTCTGGTAGATTGCTTGTCTCCATTTCATTTAGCTTATTTTCTGGAGTGTTCTGTTGTTTCATTTGTGGCATATTTCTTTGTTTTCTCATTTTTTTTAGCCTCTCTGTGTTCATTTTTATAAGGATATTTTATTCATCTCTCAGTCTTGTTTAGATTGCCTTATGTAGAAGTTGTCCTGTGTGACTGAGTGACACCCTCACCCTAATCTGTGCCAGGGACTCTGGACATCTTCTTTGTGTGGGTTGTGTGATCTTCTGTTGTAGCTAAGACTTTGTTGTTGTTAGTGCATCAGTGGATGAGATTAACACTCGGGCTGACTAACTATGGGAATTGGCTGTGCCCACAAGGTATGAGTTGCTATGTGGGGGCTTTGTCCACTGAGTGCGATTTGCCATAGCAGGCTTGTGTACTTGTTGAGACTCTCTTTTTGTGTGCTTCTTATGAGACTAGTCAGAGGTTGCTCTATTGTGGTCTAGTGCCAGCCTCTGGGTGTGTTGGTTCTGTGGCCCCTTTAGAGGGGCTTCCCAGTAGGCCAAGGTCAGCCACTGCCTTTGATTGCTGGTGGGAGCTACAATGCAATCTACAGATGGTTGTTGTGTATGCTGGATCTGTAGGTAAGTGGAAGAGACAACGCTGTAGGCCATGGTCCAGTAATCTCCTGTACCTGACCTACATCAGTTTAGCAGAAGGACCAGTGCTCTTTGAGGCCTGACACTGCCTGTCAAGTGCATTTAAGACTCTGTAACTTGAAGAGTCTTTGTGTGATATGTGTGTTGGATATTGGAGGGACACCAGGAATCTCCTGGATCCATTGAGCAAATTTCCCCCTGTCACTGCAGTGTCTGTTTACATGCCAGCACTCTCTCTATGGTTCCCTGTGCAAATTTCAGATTATAGCAAGGCCATCTGCTGCCCACCTCAGGCCTACAAACACCTGAGCTCTATTTAAGAATTAATGCAGATAGTGGGTGTGAGTTTGTGGCCCACCACCTAAAGTTTCTCCCAGATAGGCTTTGCATGGCCCTCATGAACTAAGTGATGTTTGCTGTTGAATTCGTGACCCAAGGAAAGTACAGGATGGGACTGGGTAGCCTAGGAGCAGACTTGTCACTGGTAATTTGAATGTTAGGTGGTGCATTGTCTCAGTGATGCATAAGGCTGTCAGGCCTATACAGCATGGGATTTGCTGCCAGCTCTGGGACTGCGGGCTCCCACCAAAGTCAGATATCACTGCATGACCTACTGTCATCTATGACGGTTCCACAAAACCCCTGAGATCTACCCAAGCGATATTGTATCTCATCCTGATAACAGTGATATTCCCATCACTGAATTCTCTGAACTTTGCTCACTTTGCTGTCCAAAGTCTGTTGCCTATGCAGAATTTGCAACCCTGGCCTGGGGTAGGGCAGGGGCGGCTGTCTGTAAACTTGCTGGGGTCATTTTGTGGGTTGGATGGGGCAGGATCTCAGGGAGTCAAGTGCTGTCAGGACAATACAGCCTCAGTTTTCCGCAACTTCTCTGTCTCTGTGTTCTCGCAGTAGTCACAGATCACAATGAGACAAGGTGCTGTCTGGGGCGGTCTCACAGACCCATGCGATTACTCTAAGAAATATTGCAACTCGTACATGCAGCAGTAGCTTCACTACTAGTTTTCCTTGAAAGGCACTCACTGCATGAGGTCTGTTGCCTGTGCAGAATGTGCAATTCCAGAAAAAGGCAGGGCGAGAGAGGCTGCCTGACAATGGGCCCCAGGCAATTTGTGGCTTGGGTGAAATGGGATCTTAGGGAGACAAGGGCCATCAGACCAATACGGCCTCAGTTTTGCTACAACTTCTGTACCCTCTTGTTCCCGCTCTAGTCACAGATCACAGCGAGACCAGCTGTTGTCTGGGGCAGTCCCATAGACCCCTGTGAACTCCCCTGTTATGCAATATTGCAGCTCTTGTAGGCAGCAGAGGTCTGCCTGCAACTGATTTCCCTGCAATGCCTGCACTGTACTAGACAAAGTTTGTTGTCTGTGTGGACTGTGAAATCCGGGGGAGAGGTAGGGCAGTGGCGGTTGACTGTCAATGGGCCACCTGGGGCAATTTGTGGGTTGAGTGGTGTCCCAGAGAGACAATGGCCATCACGTCAATACAGCCTCAGTCTTGCTGTAACTATAGTAAGTATTTGTATGTTCCCACAAAAGTCACAGATCACAGCAAGACCAGCTTCTGTCTGGGACTGGCCCACAGATCCCAAATATCCACCCAATTTCGTGTTGGCAGCAATGATCTGCCTGAAACTCTCAGAAATGAGCACTCACAGAGCTGGCTGCCTGCTGGGAATGTTTGGCCCCAAATCAGCATAGGTCCTGACAGCTGCTGGCAATAAAAGCCCCCGGCAATCTGCAAGTTGGGTGAGGCAGGCTGATCTCCTCAGGCCAGTGAAGCTTCTGAATTGGCTGTGTGGGAGGGATCTGCACAGGCAAGCTGGTGCAGTCTGAAGACTGACCTGGAGGGGAGGCCTCAGAGTAAGGCACAATGGCGGCTGCCTGTTGAGCCCTTATTCTGGCACAAAGTAATATGGTCTTTCCCTGTATGAATCTTGCGTGAGCCTCTGACCCACCATTGGTGACCCAGTGTCCACAGATGAGAGATTCTGTGCGTGGACCTTTAAAGGGGCATCTAGGATTTCAGTGTCCTTCTATCTCACCCAGACAGCCAGAATCCCCTCTGATTTTTAGTCAGAATTTTGGGGAGCTCCTTATCCCTGGGCTGAGAACTTGGGCTAGGAAGTCCCCAAATGAGGCTAGGAACCCTCTCTCCTTCAGGTGGGTCTCTGCAGCCTTGCTCTCCCTCCTAGTGTTCCTCCACCACCTGCTGGTGTGGGTCCAGCTTGATTTTTGTCTTCGCCCCACCTCCCTCGCCCCACTGGCTTCGATGTGGCTCCTTCTTTATATTATCAAAACTAGATGTTATGACCAGCTGGACTTCAGGTGATTCTCCACATTGATTATTTTATAATTTGGTTGTAATTTCAACACAGACCTGAGAAGAGATGAACCCTGCTTTTATCCAGTCTGCTATCTTGCATCTCTCTGTTTCTTTTATCTCTCTGTGTGGCCTGCTTCTCTCTTTTTCTGCCTCATCTTCTCTCTATTGTGTCTGTGTGTGTCTCTTGTATATCTGTCTCTTTCTTTTTTCTCAGAAATGTATAGAGGTTCAGTAGGAAATATTTTGCTTCAGAGATCTTTGGGTCATCTAAATTAAGTCACTTTGTTAAAAGATTTCCTCATAATAACCATAAACCGAAGACAAATGATTAAAAGGGAGATGAATATTTAATAATAAATCTCTGAATACTTTGTAGAGCTCATTATGTTTTTGGAGACTTTAAAGCTCATTAATTAATTCCTGCTGCATTTGTGTCAAATGGGCTTATGCTTTAACTCTCCTCTGAAAAGACAGACGTATGACAGGCCTCCTAAGCCTCCACTGTACACTGGGGTGGCTGTGCTAACTTCATTTACATCTATGCTTTAGAGCAGAGGTCAGCAAACTACAGCTCATGGGCTGAATCCCATCTGCTGCTTTTTTTTTTTTGTATGAGTTAAGAATGGTGTTTATATTTTAAAAGGTTAAGAAATGGAAAATATAATATGTGGCTGAAACCATATGTGACCTGCAAAGCCTAAAATATTTACTCTCTAGCCCTTTACAGAATAAGCTTGCTGACTTCGGCTTTAGAAAATTTTGCATGGGAGTAGACACACCGGTAATTTCTGTAAGGCATTTGAAGCATGCCCAAATAACTTTTCCCATACTCTCTTGGGCCAGATTCCCAAGAAGCAGAACTTGAGGCAGGGATGCTTATGTAAGTGGTTTAGTGAGGGAGCATTCCCTGATGAAACCTATAATGGAGTAAGGCAAACAGAAAAGGGCAGGAGAAGAAGCCAGGTAAAGATGTGGTTTCAGCTGTATTTTAGACTCAGTCTGATCTCATGAGGAGCTCTATAATATGAAGAATACCACAGAGTTGTTCCACCTTGAGGCAAAGGGGCTGAGCTTTAATACCTCAATATCAGTCAGTAATTAGTAATGGCCTGTGAGGGAGAAACTTTCCCCTACCTAGGATCTTCTGTTTGGTCTAGTAATCAAATCGATATGAAACAAATTAAGAGAAAATAACCAAATTTAATTGCATATGTACATATGGGAACCCCACATGTATGAGAGGCAGAAACAGAAAGGGAAAATGAAGTACATATGACATTTTAAGCTGAGGATGAGGCAAGGTACCTTGGGAGAGGAAGGTCATTGCAGAACAATAAGAGTAGATATTCAGTAATTTGAAATTTGCTCTGCCATATAGATGGATCAAAAAGGTTATTGCTGATAATTACTTATTATGGGCAAGGCCCCTAATTTAAATTCTCCTAGGTAGTTAAGGGGAGGGTGGCTGTCAACACCGAGCTGATCAAGATGGGAAGGTTTCGGTGGTGAGATGCCCAGTTGGAAGAATGCACAAAGGGCCAACATGAGAATGAAACAGTAGGCACCAACTTTATTGCGGGGAGAGTGCTTCTATTGTGGGGAGTGGAGTTCTATTGTGGGGAGCACGCTTCTGCTTCTGCTCTTCTTCTGCTCCTTTTCTGCTCACCAGGGGGCTGCATGGGCTACACACATATCAGAGTACAATAGTGGCATTCAGCGACACATGTGTGATACAACAAGCTGAATTATGTTTACATATTCTAGACTCAGGTGCCCTACTACACTAGTGTAACA
Source organism: Pteropus medius (assembly GCF_902729225.1). NCBI lineage: Eukaryota > Metazoa > Chordata > Mammalia > Chiroptera > Pteropodidae > Pteropus > Pteropus medius. The sequence continues at coordinate 1,322,127 of NW_024353907.1, read as the reverse complement.
TTCTAAATCTGGGGTCCTATTCCTAGCCATGAGCCTGGATCATAGCCACACCTGGGACCAGCCAGGCCTGGGGCCCACAGTGGCAGAAGTTTCTCTTGAGCCTGCAGGGTGTCATTTGCTTTTAGCTTAAAATAGTATGTATACCACATAGGCACATCTTGGGGTGACTTGTTCTGAACTTCTACAGGGCCAACTCCCAGGAAAGGCATCTGAGTAACCTCTTAGGCATCTTTGCACAAAGCAACTCCTGTTGGTCTAGCACAATTCTCCAGAGATAGATGAATTGTGAGCTATTAGTAGCTAGTACTTGTAGCAGCTGGAGAATGAACATAATAACCTGATGAAGTGGATCTGGGCAGGGAAGCAATGGAAAATATCACACAAATGAAAATGGAGGTAGAGAGGCTACTCTGAACTTACACCCCTTGTTGCAGGTTGAAGCCTCTCCTGAACTCCAAAGATGTCCTCGACTCTTGAGTGGCTGTCTGGGATGCGCTTCAACATCCTATTTGCAGTTACACAGCCATGTCCAAGAGGGTATATCAGCCTTATGAATATGTGAGAAGCATGGACTTTACAGTATAAAGAGGGATGGAATGCCTGAGCTGGACAGGTTTCAAAGGTCGTCAGATTCAATACACTCATTTTAAAGAGTAGGAAAGATTTCACAAGGTCTCACAGCTGGCAAGCAGCTGAGTTAGCACTACATCTCTGTCTTCTAACTTGCAGTACAGGGTGTTTTTCACCATTCTATGATGCATCTCTGGGATGTGTACCTAACATCATAGTATGGTTAGTGCTTCTATGTTTAAGGGAAGGTAGAAAATTATCAGTTAATTTTCTCTGTCATTTAATTCATTAGCAACTATTCCTATCACATGTGAAGTTTTTCTCCAAGTTGCTAAGTATGTTTTTAATAAACTTATTTTACTTTAATTTACTTTTAGATTTAAATAATTATTGTGAAGATAGTACAGATTTCTTATATACTCCATATCATTCCCCCTGTTGTTAACATCTGGCATTAGTGTAGTATTTATCTATATCTATATCTATTCTATACATAAACATCTATATCTTTATGAAGGCGGAATTGGTTCATACTGATGTCTTCAATTCTAATCCATAACCACATGGATCATTCTAGCTTCCTTCTCTGGAACCTCCCACTCCAACAGTGAGATCTGGCTTCCACTCTCTGCCATCCACTTAATTAATTGTTCATTTCTAGTATGTATGTATATTGTTTTCAGAATTGTTAATCCATACTCCTATGGGAAACAATTTTATCAACTAGAATGCAGTGATTAAATACAGTTCCTATTGCTTTTAGTTTTATAAAATCCACTCATTTCCAAGGTGACAGGTCAGTACCTTTTCACCCACCTCTTTCGGTGAAGCTGTTTCAAACATTTATAATACATTTAGTTTCTTTTGTCACATTCTGTATTCCATTCTGGGATGTCTTGAACTCCTACATGAATTTTTTTAAAAACTTGCATATATTACATTTTACTCATTGTACTATAAAGTCCTATGGGTTTTACAAATGCTTAATATCTTATTTTTACAATTACAGTATCATATGTTCTGGAAAAGGCAAAACTACAGAGAGTAAAAACGTCAGTGGCTTCCAGGAACTTGGAGGAAAGGATATGAGAGTTAAATAGGTAAAATGCATTGTTCTTTATAGAATGAGTGAGGAAATGTCCTTTCTGTTTCTATTTTCTGGAAGAGATTGTGAAAAATTTTATCACTTCCTCTTTAAATATTTGGTACATTTCACCAGTTAAATCATCTGGATCTGGTGCTTCCTTTTCAGAAATTTATTAATGCTATTTCATTGCTAATTTAAGGTTATTCAAGTTAATTATTTCTCTTTTATGATTTTTGATAGTTGTATCTTTCAAGGAATTTGTCCGTTTCATCTAGTTATCAAATATTTGGGCATTGAAATGTTGCTTGTGTTTCTTTATTATCCTTTTAATTTCCATGTAATTAGTTGTGATGAACCCTCATTCATTTCCGATATTGGTAATTTGGGTCTTCTCTCTTTTTTTATTGGTTAACTGTCTATGAGTTTATCAATTGTATCTATTGATCTTTTAGTTTCACTGATTTTCTGTTATTTTCTTGTATTTAATTTCACAGATTTTTACTATAATTCTTCTTAATTCTTTCTACCACTTGCTAAATTGTTCTTCTTTCTCTTGTTTCCTATGGTTTAAGCTTTCCTTATTGATTTTAGATCTTTCTTCTTCTCTATTATATTTATTTAATGCTTTAAATTTCTCTCTTAGCTTGCTTTCACTGCATCTTATAAATTTTGATAAGCTGTATTTTCAAAAATATTTTTATATTATGTTCTTGAGACTCTTCTTTGACACATTTGTTATTATAAATGTGTTGCTTAATCTCTAAAAATCTCCAGGATTTTCCAAGTGTCCTTTGTTTTTTATTTCTTTTAAATTCCATTGTAGTCTAAGAACAAACTTTGTATAATTTTTATTCTTTTAAGTTGTTAAGGTATATCTTATGGTCCAGAATGTGATCTATCTTGGGGAACATTCCATGTAAGTTTGAATAGAATGTATATTCTATTGATGTTGGATGAAGTATTCCATTAGTGTCAATTAGATAAAGTTGATATTTCTCTACAAGTCAACTATATCCTAATTGATTTTCTACCTTCTTGGCCTATTATTTAATGTTGAAGTCTCCAATTATAATACTGGATTCATCTACTTCTCCTTTCACTTTAACTGGTTTTAGACTCGTGTATTTTGGCACTCTGTTGTTAAGTTCATACATGTTTAGGGTTATGTATTTTAAGAGTCTCATGTTCTACTGACTGAGCTAGCCGGGCAGTCTTAAGGTTATGTCTTTTAGAGAATTGACTCCTTTGTTATTATGTAGAGCCTCTCTTAATCTCTGATAAATTTCTTTGCTCTTAAGTCTACTTGCTCTCAAATTAATATAGCTAGTCTAGCTTTCTTTGACTAGTGTTAGCATCGTATATTTTTCTCTCTTTACTATTAAACCATCGGAATCTTAATAATTAAAGCATATTTCTTGTGCAGTTTGCCCTCCTAAAAAAAGTCATTTATTTTCAGTGTGCCCAGTTTTTTTCTTATTGTAAGGACTAGAGCAATGACTTCCAAACTTTTTATATATCAGAGCTAAAACCAAATGTCTGACTAATCTTTTAAAAATCAACATTTTCTTGTTCTCTTCTTCCTCTTCAGCCAGCATCAAAATTCTTGCCTATTTTTCTTGCAACCTCTTTCAGAGGGCTTCCTCAACAGAGTGGTTTGACTTCTGGGAACACTGTTCTCTTTTTTATATCACACCTATCTGACTTAAAATGCACAGAGGGCTGTGCAACTTCTCTACTTAGAAATCTTGCTGCTTCTAATACCTGGTCTCAAAAGTCATGATGTCAGCTTTACTCATGACTTTGTGAAACATTCATATGTACTTGTAGAGATTTCACTGTGTTTTCTTTCGTTTTGGTTTTCTTTGGAAATACTCCAGAATATCAGTCAAGTTGTATGAATTCTAACTGAGAATCTAATTCAAATTCCTTCTCATGGGGTCCTCAAGCCTATAAAAAGTAAGGATTAAAGAGCGGGGTACCTAAGAATCTGATATAATATTCTAACAGTCAGGGAATGATGTCCTGCATGGACCATAGTATATGGCAAATAACAGTATAGATTGTCACCCGAAATATGGTGGGAAGAAGTCTAAAGTTGGGCAAGGCAAGATTGAGCAATGTCTCAAGAACACAATCTTTCTACCATGTCGAATTTTGTGTGTTAGATGCTTGTATCTTGTCTTAAGATGGCTGCACCATCTGCGTACATTTGTTTTATCAGAAAAGAAGAAGAAATGTCTCTATAAGATCCTTTTTTCCCTTACAGCAGCTGGTGAGATTTTTATTGTGACATAAAGTGAATATATACTTCTGATTTAAAGAAATGCTTTATAAGTGCTCTGATATCAACAACTTGAGGTAGAACCTTACCCAGGAGTTTTAATAAAAAAAATCTTTCATCTAATATAGTTTCTTTCATTAATACTTGTATTTCTCCATTTATCCACGCAGTTCAGCAAAAATGTATTTAGTGCCTACTGTGTGTCATGTGCTGCTATGTTAGATACTATATATATATATATATATATATATATATATATATATATAGTATATAGTATATAAAAAAATATAGTATAGAGAGAGTAGAGAGAATCCCTTTATATTATATATATATATATATATATATATATATATATATATATATATATATATCCATATATATCCCTTTATATTACAAGTGTACCTCTAGTGGAAGAGAGACTGGAAAAGTGAGTGTTTAACCTTTGCAGCCTCCCTAGGAAGTGTGCTAGGGAGGAGTTTAGAATGAGTGTAAAGTAATGCACGGTGGCAGTCTCTGTTGACTGGCTCAAACTAGTTTCAGAAACAGTGAATTCTCTCCTTTAATTCTTGCCATAACTCTGACATTGAATAGGATGGTGGACAGTCTGTTGTGGATTGAGAGGTAAGTTTTCTGACTTTGATATTATTACTTTTCTTCTTTCTCATTTTTAAAACTTGTTTCACATTTCTACTCCTCCATAAAACTGGACCACTCCCATCTCTTTTCATAAAGAAACTCTTATTTTCTATATTATTCATTTAGTATGTATGCGTGTCAGTGTAGGTCCTCTGATAAGAAGGTTATTAGACATAGTTAGGAGTGTAAGTGGTTTATTGGGAGAATAATGTTTATGAAAAATAAAAGGGAATAAGACAGAATTGGACAGAAAGAACCTCAGACTATGAGGCAGGTCTGACAAAAGTTTGGCCAACCCAATAAGGAACTCTTGAAAAAAGATCGTCCATTAGTGGAGTCTTGTATTAGGCAGTAATGGCCAGTCCCTAGTATCTGCACTATGATCAATTATTGGCTGAGAGATGCCTGGGAAAATGATGAATTTGATTCAAATGCTGCAATGAATCTCAAAGGCCCTGCAGATAGAGGTTTTTAGCTAATTGATCCTTTCATGGCTGAATGCCAAGTTCTTTCTTAAAGGGATAGCTGGATTGTGAACCTCCATGACTGCCACTAACTGATTTTTCAGTCATGTTAATTACCAAACTGCCCACAAGCTCTTCTTGTCTCTACTATGTATAAAATAATATGCTAGGCAATTTGATGATTCAAGGAAGTGTAAGACACTTTCTGTGTTGGTTATCTTCTGTTTTCCCCTCTAGATTCACTCTTTACCCTTTTCCACCTTGCTCAGTGCTCCTGGAGCCTGCCTTATGTGGAATGTACCAAAGAGTTCCAGTGCCATTTGGCTTCCAATTAGATCTGACCAATTAAAGCTTCAGCAACAAATTAAAAGGAGGGAAAAGGATGAGGGAACATTTTCCCCTGGACACCCTCTTATTTTTTTCTGGACTCCCCTTTTAGAGATTATGATAGGTTGGCTTTGTCACTTGCCCCAAGTCACTGTTCTTAAGATTCTTCTGTACAATTTTATCTTTTTTCAGGTTCTAATAACCTCTCTTTCTCTTTATCTCTTCATTTCTTCAGGCATAGGGGTAGTAATAGCTACAACTATCTGTAACAGTGCAAATAGGTTCCTGCACTATTCTTGTAGTTTCCCTACACTCTGTCCAAACCTTTGTTATTAGACCCTTTGTAAATAAAACCTCTGTAAATTATCTTAATTGGAGTGTGCCACCTGTTTGCAGATGACATATGAATATGCCATCTCTACCTAATTAGTCTGATATCAACAACTTGAGGTAGAACCTTACCCTGGAGTTTTAATAAAAAAAAAATCTTTCATCTAATATAGTTTCTTTCATTAATACTTGTATTTCTCCATTTATCCACGCAGTTCAGCAAAAATGTATTTAGTGCCTACTGTGTGCCATGTGCTGCTATGTTAGATACTATACACAGAGATATTGGTCCAGTTATCAAAGAGGAGCCTAGAACACAGGCACAAATTATAAAATACAGTCAAGCGACAAGGGAGCTGAGAGTAAATATATCCAATTGAACTATAAACATGTGGAGGACAACGTTATTATTTTAAACCTAGGAAGCCAGAAAAGGTTTTGCTGAAAATGTGACACTTGAATGAGTTTTGAGAGAGGTATCAAAAGGTAGACAAAATAAAAGAAAGTATGACCTGAGGCCCAGGTTCTATGTGGCTAAAGAATGGAATGAAGAGAAAGAGAAACCTGAGAAAGCTTGCAGAAGCATGTCAAAGTCATAAAGGGCACTACACCCCATGTTAAAGACCTCAGATGGTATTCTGTAGACAGTGAAGAGGTAATGAAGGGTTCTATTCAGGGATGTGAGAATGGCCAAATGTACATTTTAGAAAGTTCATCTGATGGTATCCAAGAGGGTGAATTAGAGAAAAGTGAGAGACTCAGTGAGATCAGCTTAGTAGCTATTACAATAGCTCAGGTGAAAAAGGAAGAGACCCTGAACTAAAATAGTAGGAAATAATAATAATAATAATAATAATAATAATGATAATAATAATAATAATACTGATGATAATAACATACAGAGCTAGAGACTGATTTGAAGATGTTGTTGATTGAGTCATCAGGGGAACAGGAAGATACTACTACTTTGGGAAGAAACTGTAATTCTTGAATGGCATTTGAATACCAGGAGCTGATTTTCAATTGTCTGTAATAATCTAAAGGTAAATACCTTGCCTTAATGCGACTGAATGACTATGTGCTGGTGTTTATCATTGCTTTAAAATGGGAAGAATGGATAATCTCTTCTTTAAATTTCCTGTGCAGTTGTGTAGTGAAACCATTTTTTTAAAAAAGAAAATCCTATGAGGGAAGAAACTTAATGGAAGTTATATGTAAATAGACCATTACTTTGTGACTTTGCCTATTTCCATTTTCCATCACATATGATTGCAAATTTGTCTCTACAAAGTAATAGCCTTTTCTTCTTTATTCTTGGTAGCTCATATATTTTTTTCTCTTATAAAAACAAAGAGTTATGTAGCCTGGGAAAAGGAATTGAAAGTAATGGTACTTCCTATGAAAAAAGTACTGCATTTAAAAGCCAAGCATTTTAAATAACACCATGTTGTAAGTTTTGATATCCACTCAAAGATATTCTTTTCTTCTGTTGATAACTTATTCATGCACTTCCTGGTGATGTTAATGATAATCATTGTATACTTTTCAAGAAGAGAATAGTTTGTCCTAAAAATAACTCTGGGAAATATTTCTTATTCAGTCCTTCAGAACTCCTACACTGAAAAATATTCATTGTGCCTCTTATTTCCTGTTGGTGCTCTTTTTGTCATAAAAAATAAATATTGACAAGAAGTAAGCATTTTCCTATTAGAAAAAAATTGAAACCTCAAATAGACAAAAGGACAAAGGGTAGGACAGTCAATTGACTAAAAAGTATGCAAATGAAAAATTAGTATATGAAAATGTTCAACTTAAATAATAAAAAAGAAATGCAAATTAAACCAACAATGAAATTGTTTCATTCATAAATTTTCAAATTATAAAGTATTAATATCCAGTTGTAACTAAAGTGGAATGAAATAAACTGCCTCATATAAGGTTGATATAAATCAGTATAAATTATCACAAGTTTACTAGAGGGCAATATGGAAATGTTTATTAAGATATTTAAAAATATTTACAGCCTTTGAGCAATCAATTTCACTTCTAAAAATGAATCCTAAGGAAATTAAGACAAAGGTCCAGTGGGATTTAGTCAAAGTGTAATATTTGCCATGTTATTGATAGCAAAAAGTTTAGTATTTATGTGTGTGTGGAAGAGAGTAAATAATCCACAGCAAATATTTGTTTAAATCTATTTATCTGAAATTTTTATGATTGATATATATATATAATCAGACCTGGTACCCATAGGTAACAGAGATAGTACACTTGAAATAGGGTAATTCCAGAATGGTTTATTTATACGCAGGAACACAGGGATAGTAGCAGCCAAGATGCCACAATTCTAGACTTGAAAGCATAAGAGAAAGGGGCAAGAATATTGTGTAGAGTTGGTCAACTTAAGATGAACAGTGAGTGACCTTTGGTTAAAGAAAATATCCAGTCCAAGGCAATCTTTCAGGCAGAGAACTAGGGATTAAAAATTCTATCTCATACCCCTTTGTTTCCCACAGTCTATTGCCAGGACTGTCCACTCACCAAATCAAATAGGAACCCCCTCCTGTGTGGTCCATATAGTCAGCTTCTGGTAGAGAATAGAGACTTGTGGTGGTGGCGGTGGGAGATGGTGAATGAGAAAAGGTTAGAGAATAGTGGAAAATGAATGGAGAGGGGGAGTAAAATAGAAGTCATCTCATACAGTCCACTCCTTTTGATTTGCAGCATTGTATTTCATTAGGATAAAACCTTCATTATCTCAAGAAAGGAATACATTAAGATCCCTCAAGGACCTTATCATGACAAGATGATAAAAATCCCATTGTTTGTTCACCTAAAATATAAATTATTAACTAACGAAAGAGTTCATATAATACAGTGTGGGATAAAGGACTAGTTAACACAAAATGTTGGTGTGTTAGACCCCACTTCTATAGCTAGTTATAAAGGGTAAGTTGATTATCATAGCTACCTTCCTCTGCCACATATTACACATACCTTTATCTTTGCTGGCATATTGGCTGGATGGTAATCTTTACTTGGGGGGGTGTAGTCCAAACTTTAATCCATAAATTTCAGTCTTTGATGTCTGGTTTTTATTGAAATGATGGAATCTTTCAAGGATCAGGACTACTGAGTATAATAAAATAAAATAAAATATGCCCTAGGGAATGTCCTGGGTTTCATCCCAGTCTTTCTTGCAATTTTTGTGTAGCAGCAACCAAATTTCCCTCTGATAATCAGAATACATCACTTACCCAGTACAGTAACCATCTTCTATGGCTATTGGTTTAGTGGCATAAAAAGACCAACAAAGCTCAGCTCCCACTATTGGGACCATACCTATGTTCTCTGGTACAAGGAATTCTCTCTTGGCTACTAGGACATCTACACCCATGGAATACATGTTTGTAGTAACTGGAACAAAAATACTTCCAGTGGGTTATTAGATACAATAGTTATGCCATTGGTTTCTGGACTCATACATTATTATGATAAGGAATTATCACATATTGAGAGTTGCAAGATGTTTTTCCCCAGCTGGCATTGTCATTGAAGTTTCAGCCCTCCACTACACTCTACATAAAGCCAGCTGCTTCTGCATGAAATAGCATCTGGTAAAGCCAGTAAAATCTATGAGCATTGGAAGAACATTTGTATGACCAGGTCATAAAATAAATGAGTGAAAGTCGGTATTGTAAATATGAAACTCTAATTTTCTACCCTCACTCAAGACCAGAACAAGGCTGTCAGCCTTAGAGTCCTCTGGAAAGTGATTAAAAGATTATTTTCTAATGAGACTGAACTTAGATGATTCATAAATACTGACATTTTGGGAGTTTTCAATGAAAAATCCACTTGGCCATTTATTTAATTGTACAGTCCTTGGTCATCAAGGCAGACCCATGGATAAAGAACCTCTGATCACCTTTTCGTTATCTCAACTTTATGAATGGGCCATCGAGAATCACCAAACGTTTGGGGAAAGTCATCAACACAAAGAAAGATAGAGTAATTGGGATTCATTTCATAAACTATATAATTGTCTAACCAATGTACTGCATGCTTGAAATTAATAATAAAATAAAATTTTAAAAAAGACCTCAAAAAACTTAAGATAATGCATAAAACGGAGGAACTTAATTTATATCATCAGAGGTTAAGACTGGTTATTAAAAATTAAAAATATTAAGGCTTGGGTTCAAGATGGTGGACTAGGTAAATGCAAGGTTTGCCTCCTCTCAGGTCCACATTGAAATTACAATCAAATTATAAGAAATAATGAACATGGAGAATCACCTGAAGTCCAGCAGATCATAATGTGTACATCTGATAATATAAATGAGCCACATTGTAATCGTTAGGAGGGGCAAAGTCATAAATCTGGCTGGACTCACATTGGAGGTGGCGGAGGAACACCAGGAGGGAGAGTGAGGCTGCAGAGGCCACCCTGAAGAAGAGAGCAGTCTTAGCTCCAGATGGGGGCTCTCCAGTCCAGGGAATAGGAGTTCTCAAAAAGTCTGACTGCAAAAACCAGAGGGAATTTTGGCCATTGGAGTGAAATGGAAAGCACCTGAAATCCCAGACACTCCATTAAAGGGCCCACGGACACTCACCCAGAGCACCAGCAGTGGGATGGAGGCTCAGGAAAGATACATACAGGAAAAGACTGCATTACCTGATGCCAGAACAAGGGCTGGACAGGCAGCTGCCATTGTGCCTTAGTTGGGCTCCCCTCTGCAGAGCAGTCTACAGACCAGCGGCTCCAGCTTGCCTGTGCAGGTCCCTCCCCCCACATAGCCAATACTGAAGGTGCTCTTACCTGAGATGGGACCACCCAATTTGCATATTTCCCAAGGGTGGCTTGGTGTGGGGAGGGCAGGGGGAAGGGGTGCTGCCCCATCCTGCCTCTCCCTAGGGCCAAACATTCCACACAGACAGAAGACCTCAGCCAGTGCTGTGAGAGCATTTTGGGGATAGTTTCAGGAAGATGACTGCTAACAGCATGAGCCGACGCAGAATGCGGGGAGCTGTGGGCCAGTCCCAGACAGATGCTGGTCTTGCTGTTATCTGTGACTTTTGTGGGAACATGTGCGTGGACAGAGAAGTTGCAGCAAGACTGAGGATGTATTGGTCTGATGGCCATTGTCTCTCTGAAACCCCATCTCACCCAACCCACAAATTGCCCTTGAAGGCCCAGCCATTGATAGGCAACCACCTCCACCCTACCCCTCTCGGGAGCTGATACAGTCAACAGACTTTGGCTAGTGCAGTGAGCACATTTAGGTAAAATCAGTTGTAGAGAGACCCTCTGATGCCTGCACAAGCTGCAATATCTCTTGAAGGATTGCAGGGGTTGGTGGAATTGCCCCAGATGGCAGCTGGTCTCACTGTGATCAAGGACTACAATGGAAAAGCACAGATACAGACGTTGCAGCAAACCTGAGGATGTATTGGCTTGACGGTCATTGTTTCTCTGATACCCTGTTTCACCCAAGCATGGTGACAGGCAGCTGCCCCTGCCCTATCCCTATCTGGAGTTGCTCATTCTGTGCAGGCAACATACGTTGACTAGCTAAGTGAGAAAATTTCGAGGAACAGAGTGACAGGCAGATCACTGCTGCTAGCACAAGATACAATATCTCTTGGGCAGATTGTAAGGTTTGGTGGGTCCATCCCAGATGGCAGTAGGTCTTGAAGTGATATGTGACTTTTGTGAGAGCCTGCAGTCACAGAACTATTGGCAAAGCTGGTGCTTTTTAAGGTTCACGGCCCTGTGCCTCACTGAGACATCGCCCCAACTAACACACAACTTACCTGTGGTAATCTAGTTCCCAGACAACCTGATCCCATCCTGTGCTTCAACATCAAACAATATCACTCAGTTTGGGTGACACACACAAAGCCTGTATATCTGGGACAAGCTCTCAGTGGCAGGCTACAAACTCTTACCCGCGAACTTCAGTAATTCCTGAACAGATCTTGGGTGTTTACAGGCCAGAGGTGGGCAGCTGCTGGCTTTCCTGAGAACTGAAACTTGTACAGGGAGCCACAGAGGCACTGCTGGCATGTAAACTACACTGCAGTGGTAGGGGTAAATCTACCCAAATTATCCAAGTGACTCCCTGGGTCCCTGCACCACTGAACGTATATATCACCCAGATGCTCTTCCATCTGTGGAGTCTTACAGGCAATTGACAGGCAGCACTGGTCCTTCTACTAAACACCTCAGGCTTGACACAGGGGGTAACTGAACAGTAGTCAATAGCGTTGTCTCTTCCACTTACCTATATATCTAGCATAGGCAGCAACCAACTGCAGATTGCTTTGTGGCAGTAACAGGTTGCCCCAAGCAATCAAAGGCAGTGGCTGACTTTGGCCAATTGAGGAGGCCCTCCCAAGGGGCCACAAAACCAATGCATCTGGAGGTTGGCACTAGACTACAAAAGGGCAACTCCTGACTAACCCCATTAGTGGTACACATAAAAGGTGTTAGGGCAAATCGCACTCAGTGGACACGGCCCTCACATAGCAACTCATACCTGAAAGCATAGCCAATTCCCAGTTAGTCAATCTAAGTGTTAATTCCATTCACTGAGGTACTAACACCAGTGAAGGCTTAGCTACAACAGAAGATCACACACGATCCACACAAAGAAGATGTCCAGAGTCCCTGGCACAGATTAGGGTGAGTGTGCAACTCAGTCACATAGGACAACTTCCACATAAGGCCATCTGACCAAGGCTGAGAGACGAATCAAATATTCCTATAAAAATGAACCCAGAGAGGCTAACAAAATGAGAAAGCAAAAAAAAATAAAATAAAATAAAATAAAATAAAATAAATGCCACGAATGAAACAACAGGAGAAAATTCCAGAAAATAAACTAAATGAAATGGAGGAAAGCAGCCTACCAGAGACAGATTTCAAATATTGGTTATAAGGATGCTCAATAAATGTAGGGAGAGAATGGATGAGCTCAATGAAAACCTCAATATAGAGATAGTAAGTATAAAAAAGAATTTAGAAACCATAAAAATAGTTAGAAGTGAAGAATAAAATAACTGAAATGAAGAATACACTAGAGGGATTCAACAATGGATTGGAAGAAGCAGAAGATCGAATCAGAGAACTGGAAGACAAGGTAGCAAAAAATAGCCAATCAGAACAACAAAAAGAAAAAAAAAATAAAAAAGAGTAGTTTATGAGGCCTCTGGGACAACATGAAGCATAACAATACCTGGATTATAGAAGTACCTGAAGAAGAGAGAAAGCAAGGGATTGTGACTCTATTTGAAGAAATAATGACGGGAAACTTTCCTAACCTGGCAAAAGAATTATACATACAAGTCCAGGAAGCACAAAGAGTCCCAAATAAAAGAAATTCTAACAGACCCACACCAAGACACATCATAATTAAAATGCCAAAGACAAAGAGAGAATCATAACAAGAAAAAGGTAACCAGTTACTTATAAGGGTACGCCCATAAAAATGTCTGCTGATATTTCAATATAAACTTTGCAGGCCAGAAGGGACTGACAAGAAATATTCAAAGTTGTGAAAAACAAGAATCTACAACCATGAATACTCTACCCAGCAAGGCTTTCATTTAAAATGGAAGGTGAGATAGAGAGCTTCCCAGAGGGGAAAAGCATAAAAAATTCATCTCTAACAACCCAGTATTATAAAATGTTAGAGGGCTTCTGTAAAAATAATTAAAAGAAGTGGGAGAGGACAAAACAAATAAACACAAATAATAAAAATGGCGATAACTATGTACCTGTCAATACTCGCTTTAAATGTAAATGAATTGAATGCTTTAATCAAAAGATATAGGGTAGCTGAATGGATTAAAAAAACGACTCATGCATATGCTGTCTACAAGAGACCAACTTCAGATCGAATTACACTCACAGACTGAAAGGAAAGGGTGGAAAAAGATATTTCATGCAAAAGAAAATGAAAAAAAAAAGCCAAGGTAGAGATACTTATATCAGATGAAATGGACTTTAAAACAAAGGCTATAATAAGAGACAAAGAAGGACATTACATAATGATAAATGGATCAATAAATCAGGAAGACAAACCCTAGTAAACATATACACACTCAACACAGGAGCACCTACATACATAAAACAATTATTGGCTGATATAAACAGAGAGATCAACAGTAATACACTCATAGTAGGACACTTTAACACCTCATTGACACCAATGGACATATCTTCCTGACGGTAAATCAACAAGGAAACAATGATCCAAAAAACACACTAGACCAGATGGATTTAACAGATATTTTCAGAACATTTCACTCCAAAGCAGTAAAATATACATTTTTCTCAAGAGCATATAGAGTATTTTCCAGGAGAGACCACATGTTAAGACACAAATTAAGTCTCAGTAAATTTAAGAAGATTGAAATCTTGTCAACTGTCTTCTCTAATCACAATGGTATGAAACTAGAAATGAACTACAAGAAAAAAAAATGGCATATTGCACAAACACATAGAGGGACAATAACATGCTACTAAATAATGAATAGGTTAACAAAGAGATCAAGGAAGAAATCAAGATACCTAGAGACAAATGAAAATGAAAACAAAATGACTCAATATCTATGGGACACAGTGAAAGCAATCCTAAGAGGGAAATTCATAGCAATACAGGACTACCTCAAAAATAAGAAAAAGCTCAAACAAACAATCTAAACTTACACTTAAAAGAACTAGAAATAGAAGAGCAAACAAAGCCCAAAGTGAGTAAAAGGAAGGAAATAATAAAGATCAGAGTGGAAATAAACAAAATGGAATCTAGATAAATAATACAAAAGATTAATGAAACCAAGAGCTGATTCTTTGAAAGGATAAACAACATTGATAGACCCTTAACCAGAATCATCAAGCAAAAAGGAGGACTCGAATAAATAAAGAAATAAAGGAGGAGAAATAACTACGAACTCCACAGAAATACAAAGGATCATAGGAAAATACTGTGAGCAATTATACACCGACAAATTGGATAATCTGGAAGAAATGGATACATTCCTAGAAACATACTATCTCCCAAGAATAATCAAGAAGAAACAAAATCTCAACCAACCGATACCATCAACAAAATCAAATCAGTAATCAAAAACCTCCCCCCAAACAAAGTCCTGGACTAGATGGCTTCATTGGAGAATCTGGCCAAACACAAATACAAAGAAGAATTAACACCTGTTCTTTTCAAAGTATTCCAAAAAATTCAAGATGAGGGAAGGCTCCCTAACTCCTTTTATAAGGCCACCATTTCCTTGATTCTAAAACCAGACAAAGACATTATAAAAAAAAAAGAAAACTATAGGCCAATATTTCTTATGAACATTGATGCAAAAATACTCAGCAAAATATTAATAAATCGAATTTAGCAATACATTAAAATTTTCATACACCATGATCAAGTTGGATTTATTCCTGGGATGCAAGGTTGGTCAATATCTTCACATCAATTTATATAATACTCCACATTAACAAATCAATAGATAAAAATCATATGATCATATTAATAGGTGCAGAAAAAGCGTTTGACAAAACCCAGCATTCATTTATGATAAAAACTCTCAACAAAATGGGAATAGAGGGAACATACCTCAACATAATAAAGACCATGTATGACAAACCTACAGCTAACAGCACACTGAATGGGTAAAGGCTAAAACTGTTTTCCTTAAGATCAGGAACAAGACAAGGATGCTCACTTTCACCACTCTTCTTCAACATTGTATTGGAAGTCTTAGCCACAGCAATAAGACAAGAAAGATAAATAAAAAGTATCTGAACTGGAAGGGAAGATTTAAAACTCTCGTTATTTGCGGATGACATTATACTATATATAGAGAACTATATATACTATATATAGAGAACCCTAAAGATTCTCCCCCCAAAAATGTTAGAACTGATCCATGAATTAAGTAAAGTATATTACAAAATAAATATTCAGAAACCATTGGCATTTTTATACACCAATGATGCACTTTCAGAAAGGGAAATTAAGAATACAATCTCATTTACAATCAATTTATGTCATACACCACAGTAACAAATTGAAAGATAAAAATCATATGATCATATCAATTGGAAACAATAAAATACCTAGGAATTAAATTAACCAAAGAGGTAAAAAAAAACTGTTCTCAGAAAAATAAAAGTCATTGAAAAAAGAAATTGAAGAAGATAAAAATAAATGGAAGCATATACTGTGCCCATGGGTAGGAAGAATCAGCATCTTTAAAATGGCCGTATTACCCAAATCAATCTATAGATTCAATGCAATCCCTATCAAAATAGCAATGACATTTTTTTTCAGAGAGCTAGAACTAATAATTTTAAAATTTACATGGAACCATGAAAGACTCCAAATAGCCACAGCAATATTTAGAAAGAAGAACAAAGTTGGAGGTATCACATTACCTTATATCAAATTGTACTGCAAGGCTACAGTAATCAGAACAGCATGATACTGGCAAAAAAACAGATACAATGATCAATGGAAGTGAATAGAGAGCCCAGGAATAAATCCATGCCTATATGCTCACTTAATATATGACAAAGGATGTAAGAATATACAATGGGGTAAAGACAGTCTCTTCAATAAATGGTGTTGGGAAATTGGACAGATACATGCAAAAAATAGAAAATGGACCACCTTCTTATACCGTATACAAGAATAGATACAAAGTGGATTAGACTTAAATGTAAAATAGGAAACCATAAAACTTCTAGAAGAAAACGTAGGCAGTAATCTCTCTGTTATTGCTATTGTTAATTTCTTTTGTGACATATCTCCTCAGGCAAGAGAAACAAAAGAAAAAATAAACAAATTGGATTACATCAAACTAAAAAGGTTTTGCATGGCAAAGAAAACCATCAACAAAACAAAAAGACAACCATCTGAATGGGAGAGGATATTAGCTTATGATACACCTGATAAGCGGTTAATACCCAAAATATATTAAGAACTCAAAGAACTCAATAACAAAAACACAAACAATCTGATTAAAAAATAGGCAGAAGACCAGATAGATATTTCTCCAAAGAGGACTTACAGATGGCCAATAGACATATGAAAAGATGCTCGAGATCACTAATCATCAAAGAAATACAAATTAAAACCACAATGAGATATCATCTGACCCCTGTCAGAATGGCTATCACCAATAATTCAAAGAACAAGTGTTGGTGAAAATATGGAAAATAGGGAACCCTCATATATTGTTGGTAGAATTGCAAATTGATATAGCCGGTGTGGAAAACAGTCTGGAGGTTCCTCAAAAAATTAAAAATGGGTATATCATTTGACCCAGCAATTGCCCTCTGGGTATTTATCCAAAGAAAACCAAAATAACAATCTGTAAAAATCTATATGCATCCCTTTGTTCAAGGCAGCACAATCTACAATAGCCAAGATACGGAAGCAACATAAATGCCCAGCAACAAATGATTGAATCAAGAAATCATAGTTCCTATGAGCAATGGAATCTTACTAGAACATTAAAAAAAATGAAATCGTTCCGTTTGTAATGACACAGATGGACCTAGAGGTTATTATGCTGAGTGCAATAAGTCAGACAGAGGAAGATAAATACCATATAATTTCACTTATATGCAGGATCTAAGGAACAAAAAGAACAAAGTAATCGAAAGCAGACTTGCAATTATAGAGGACAATCTGGTGATGGCAGAGGGGAGGGGGGCGGGGAGCTGTGAGAAAATGGTTAAAAAGTACAAATCAGTAGCTGATAGATGGTCAGTGGGATGTGGAGCACAGCATAGAGAATGCAGTCAGCATTAATAGAATGGCTAGGTGTAGAGCCAGAGGAGAGAAAGAGCAATCAGGGGGATTGTTTCATAAACTATATAAATGTCTAACTAATGTCCTGTATAATTGAAACTAATAATAAGTAAAATTTAAAAAAATAAAAATATTAAAATAAGAGTTTCCGTTAAAAAATGTAATATTCATTTATGGAATTATCCCAGAAATTGGAACCAAAAGGCAAAAAGATTTACAATTAAGACAAAAAAAAATTTAAAAATAAGATATATTACAGGCAATAAGAGTTGCAGAAAGCGATAAATTTTTCCAGAATTATTTTCTGTTTTATAAGAAATAATGCAAAAATATTTCCAAGTATTGATGGACTTGAGTCTTCAAACTGTAAAAGCCTCATAACAGCCTAACACAATAAGTAAAAATATCTATTCCATTGTACTTTATTTAGAACCTCAGAACTCCAGAGACAGGATTCTAAATTATTCTGGAGAAAACAGATCACTTACAAAATACATAAAACATACATAACATTGGGCTTCTCTGCAACATTAGAAGTTAGAAAACAATGGAGCCATATCTGTAACAGACAAATAAAAAACAAGCGGTGTAGACATGTGGAAGTTAACATCAGAAAAAATAGTCAAAATTCTGCTGGGGGAGTAGAACAGAAGGTGAAGGTGAGTAGGGGACTGCTGTTTATAATTATTATTTTGTCATAAGCCTAGTCAATCTATTTAACTTTGTCAATTATCTGAAGGTTTAAATGAAAATTGTTTTAAAAATCAGATGTTGTGCTGGATTGGATAATCTTAGAAATTACTGTAAATGTACTCTTTAAAGAATTTTAGTCTGTTAGCTGTCTTGCAATGGGGCAGATAAAGCATATTTTCTTGCATAGAGGCATGGGAACTATAGGAATGTTAATAGTAGATATAATTCTCCAAAACAGCAAAATGGAATTAAAATAAAAATATTATTCATTTTTTATTACTGTAAGTGCCAGGCACTTTATATAAATGATAACTGATTATTACAATAATCCTACAGATTATTAAAGATTTAGAAACTGAGATCCAGAATGACACAGATACTTCATGTTCACAATTAGTTAATGGCAGAGATGAATTTGACTACAGAATCCAGAGCTCTATATCTACCATTGCTACTTGACATTGAAATGCAAAAAGACCCCAAGTTGCTTAGGCTTTGCACACATGAAAGAATGGGGAAAATATGCCTCCAGTGGATACAGTTTCAGACTCCACAATCTTCCACGTGACACTAAAAATACCCAAGTGAAGAAAGGGAAAATAGAGTGCACTCTTAAACACATTGGAGAAGTATTTAAATGAAGATATTGTCAAACAAAGAATACTTAATATTATAAACTACTTAGAAAACATGTAGATAGATATTTATGATTACAAATGATGTCTCTATCCATTTGTATAAGGTATTGAGTAAAACATCAATTTGGAGAACTAAAGGATAGGATTGGTATTTATAATTTCATAAATTTAAATTTTACTGTAATTTCAAATTTAAAGTTAACAAAAATAGAACAAAGAATTCTTACATATTCTTTACCCAGATTTGTTAAATATTTATATTCTGAACTATTGCTCCTGCCACCCTTGATATTTTTCCTGAAACATTTTAGGATAAGCTGCAGACATCAACTTTTACCCCTCTACACTACAGTAAGAAAATAAATCAATTACTTTGGGACTAAGGATAAAGACATTTTCTTATATGACCATAGAACAATGAACAAAATTAGAAAATTTACATTAATAATTGACTATTATATAATCCATAGTTCACATTAAATTTTTTTAAACTACTTTATATTATTTATTTATTTAAAAAAAATTTATGGTGACATTGGTTAATGAAATTCAGTAAGTTTCAGCTGCACACTTTAACAATAAGGCATATATGTATTTACACTGCGTGTTCACCTCCCATAGTTAGATTTCTTTCTGTCACCATGTATTTCACCCCTGTTAACCTATCAACCTCCCTCCTCCTCCCACCCTCTACCCTCTGGTAACCATTAGTCTATAGTCTATGTCTATGAGTCTCTGTTTTTTTTGTCCTGTTAATTTGCTGCTTTTAGGTTTATATCCCACATATAATTGATATCATGTGATTTTCAACTTTTTCTCTTTGGCTTATTTCACTTAGCATGATTATCTCGAGGTCCATCCAGGTTGTTGCAAAGGGCACTATTTCATCTCTTATGGCTGAATAATATTCCATCGTATATATATACCACAGATTCTTTAGCCAATGATCTATTGTAGGACACTTTGGTTGCTTTCATGTCCTGGCCACTGTGAAAAATGCTGCTATGAATATTGTTGTGCAAAAATCTTTTCGGATATGGGATTTCAAAACTTTGGGGTAAATACACAGTAGAGGAAAGGGTTGCTGGATCATATGGTAGATCAATTCTTAGTTTTTTGAGGAACCTCCATACTGTTTTCCACAGTGGCTGTACCAATTTGCAGTCCCACCAGAGAAGTGTATGAGGGTTCTGTTTTCTCCACATCCTCTCTAACATTTGTTATTACTTCTGTTGATTATAGCTTTTCTAACAGGTGTGAGATGGTATCATATTGTGGTTTTGATTTGCATTTCTGTAATAGCAAGTGATGTTGAGCATCTTTTCAAATATTTCTTGTCCATTTGTATGTCCTCTAGGGAGAAGTGTCTGTTCAGGTCCTCAGCCCTTTTTTTTTGATTGGATCATTTGTTTTGTTGTTGTTGTTGTTGTTGTTGTTATTGAGTTGTATGAGTTCTTTGTATATTTTGGATATTAGGCCTTTATCGGAGGCATTGCTTGTAAATATATTTTCTCATTTGGATGGTTATCTCTTTACCTTGTTGTCGGTTTCTTTTGCTGTGCAAAAGCTTTTTAGTTTGATGTAGTCCCAGCCATTTATTTTAAATTTTACTTCCCTTGCTTTTAAAGTCAAATTAATAAAACCCTCTTAAAGTCCAAGGTCATTGAGTTTAGTTCCTATGTTTTCTTCTATGCATTTTATTGTTTCAGGTCTTATATTCAGGTCCTTAATCCATTTTGAGTTAATTTTGGTGTGTGGTGATGGATAACAGTCTAGTTTCATTCTTTTGTAGATGGCTTTCCAGTTTTCCCAGCACCACTTATTGAAGAGGCTTTTCTTTCTCCACTGTATATTTTTGGCTCTTTTATGGACACAAAAATTATGTGTCCATATCAATATGGGTTTACTTCTGGACTCTCGATTCTGTTCCAATTGTCCATGTGGCTGTTTTTCTGCCAATACCATGCCATTTTTTTAATGTTCTCATTTAATAATTTTATTTTTAAATTTAGTTTCAAGTATACAATACATTGGTTAGACATCTATATAGTTAGTAAAATGATCCCCCCAATTGCTCCTCCTCCCTGACCCTCCACCTAGTCAACGTATTTATGCTGGTGCATTCCCTATACTGTGCTCCTCGTCCCCGTGACCATTCATCAGCTACTAATTTTGTACTTCTTTAGCCTTTCACCCCATTCTCCCAGACCCTCAAATCCTCCTCACCTATGTCCAACCCAAATTGTCCTCTATCTTTTTGAGTCTGTTTTTGATTAGTTTGTTCTTTTTATTCCTTAGATTCCACATATAAGTGAAATCACATAGTGTTTATCTTTCTCTGTCTGACTTAAACAGCTTCTAGGTCCATCAAAGCAATATCTTTTTCCATTCCCTTTCTTTTTATATGTAGGTGTCTTGTTTTCTTATCCTTTCAGCCACTCTATCTTTTGGTTGGAGCACTTAATTCTTTTCCATTTAAGGTACTTATTGATAGAAATGTAGTTGTTCTCATTCTTTATTCCTGTTTTTGATACATGCTTTTTCTTCTTAAGGAAGTCCCTCCAACATTTCCTTTAATACTGTCTTGGTGGTGATAAATTCTTTTAGTTTATTTTTGTCTTGGAAGCTCTTTATGTGTCCTTCAAATCTAAATGATAGTTTTGCTGGATTAATTATCCTTGGTTGTACATCCTGGGTCTTCATCCGGTCAAATACATAATTTTTTTTTTTTTTTTGCCCTTCTTCTGTCCTGCATAGTTTCTTTTGAGAAATCAACTGCCAGTCTTATGAGTGTTCCCTTATAAGTAACTATCTGTTTTTCTCTTGCCGCTTTCAATATTATTTCTTTGTATTTAACCTTTTGACTTTTTAAATATGATGTGTCTTGGTATGGGCTTCTTTGGATCCCTGATTTTTGGAATTCTCTGAGCTTCCAGGGGTTTTATATCCATTTCCTTCACCAGGATAGGGAAGTTTTCCATCATTATTTTTTCCAACAACTGTTCAACGTCTTGATTTTCTTCAGTTACACTGATCAGGCGAATATTTGGAGACTTAATAGTGTCCCATATCCTCCAGAAATTATTTTTATAGTTGGCATCTTTTTTCTTGCCATTGTGATCAAGTGTCCTTGGCTTTCTTGTTCTCTAGATAGGGCATTTGATCCTCTTCTTTATTCACTTTGGTTATTCCTTTGTTTATTCCATTTAATATACTTATCTCAGATAATGTGTTCTTCATTTCAGACAGCTTCTCTTTTATAATTTCCATTTCCATTTTTATGTTTTTTATTTCTTTGTTGAAGTTCTCACTGAATTCATCTATACTTCCCATAAGTTCATTGAGCATCTTTATAAGCAGTGTTTTGAACCCTGCATCTGTTAGATTACTTGACTCCATTATATCTGAATCTCTGTTCTCTTCTCTCATATGGTTTCTTCTTCTTTGTCTTTTCATTTTGGCTGCCTTTCCGTGTCTGTTTCTATGTACTAAGCAGAGCTCCTAAGTCTCCGGTCTTATTAGCGTGGATTTGTGAAGTAGGTGTCCAGTGGCATAGTCCCGAGAGGGGTTTAGCTGCAGGCCAAACTTAGCCCAAGCCTCTATCCCTCTGGGGCCACCTGTTAAGATTCAGCAAGCAATCTACAGATGCTGTGCTTATAGTTGCGTGAAAAGGCCATACCAGAAACTGAGGCCAGCTGCCTCTAGTGTGAGTCTAGGCACTGCTCAGCAAGGAGCACCTGACTTGCTGAGGCTATACCTGGATGTGGCTTTGGTGCAGCCATGAGTTGGGAGAGGCGAGGTTTCAGGGAATCCTCTGGACAAAGCGAGCGACCTCTGTTATCCAGTTGGATGATGTCATAGCTATGGTGGATCTGTGTCCACGCACTGGGTGGGGAGAGGGCTCAACAGGGAACAATGAGTAGTCTTGGCACTTCTTTACAGAGAGAGTCTCACCTTGGCCCTCACTCCAACAACGTCTCCCTGTAAGTCCCTGGTGTCCCCTGCACACAGCTGAATCAGCATTGGTGCTCAGAGCGAGCAGGTCTGTCATCACATAAATTCGCTCACGGACACCACCACTTAAAGAGGCTTCTTCCTCTGCCGCTGCCGCAGCCTCGGTCTCACAACTGCTGGAGACAAGACAGTCCCACGTCCTCGCCCCGTCCTATATTCTGCCATTGCGGAGTGATTTCTTGGACTTCTTCCTAGTTGTACGGCTTGTTCATCTAGATTCCAGGTGATTTTTCCTTAGTGCTGTTCCTTATTAACGTCATAACTTTGATTTGGTTGCCAGAGGGAGGAACAGAGCCTCTATTATCTAT
This sequence comes from Pteropus medius, assembly GCF_902729225.1. Classification (NCBI taxonomy): domain Eukaryota; kingdom Metazoa; phylum Chordata; class Mammalia; order Chiroptera; family Pteropodidae; genus Pteropus; species Pteropus medius. The sequence continues at coordinate 1,298,948 of NW_024353907.1, read as the reverse complement.
GCCATTTTGTTCTCCTCCACCATGCCATTTTGATTACTGTTGTTTTGTAGTGTAATTTGAAGTGGAGCAGAGTGATGCCTCCAGCCTCGTTCTTTTTTCTCAGAATGGCTTTGGCAATTCAGGGTCTTTTGTGTTTCCATACAAATCTGATGATTTTTTGTTTTATTTTTTTAAAAAATGCCAATGGGATGTTGATGAGGGTTGCATTAAATCTGTATAATGCTTTCGGTAATATAGTCATTTTAACTATGTTGATTCTTCCAATCCAAGAACATGGAATATCTTTCCATTTCTTTGTATCTTCTTCGATTCTTTTAATAGGGTCTTGTAGTTTTCATTATATAGGTCCTTCACATGTTACATTAAATTTATTCTTAGGAATTTTATTCTTTTTGTTGCAATTGCAAAGGGAATTATTTTTTCCACAGCTTTTTCTGACACTTCATTATTAGAGCATAGGAACCTTATGGATATTTGAACGTTGATTTTGTATCCAGAAACTAGTGTATTTGCTTATTGTTTTTAGAAGTGTTCTCATGAAGTCCTTAGGGTTTTCTATATAAAGAATCATGTCATCTGCAAATAGTGAGTTTGACTTTTTCATTTCCCATTTGGATGCTTGTTATATCTATCTCATTTGATTGCACTCACTAGGACCTCCAATGTTACATTGAATAAGAGTGGCAATAGTGGACAGCCTTACCTTGTTCCTGATCTTAGAGGGAAGGCTTTTAGTTTTTCATCATTAAGTATAATGTTAGCTGAGAGTTTCTCATAGGTGGCCTTTATTATGTTAAGATACTTTCCTTCTACACCAATTTTGTTAAGTGTTTTGATCATAAATGGATGCTGTATCTTGTCAAAGGCTTTTTCTGCATCTATTGATATGATCATATGATTCTTATTTTTTAATTTGTTTATGTGGTGTATTACATCAATCAATTTACATATGTTGAACCATCCCTGTGCCTCTGGAATGAAGTCCACATTATGGTGGTGTATAATCCTTTTAATATGTTGCTGTATTCGGCTCACTAGTATCTTATTTAGGATTTTTGCATCTGTGTTCATGAGAGATATTGGTCTGTAGTATTCTTTTTTTGTGTTATCGTTACCAGGTTTTGGTATCAGAGTAATATTGACCTCATAAAATGAATTGGGAAGTATCGCCTTCTTTTTGATTTTTTGGAAGAGTTTCAGGAGAATAGGTATTAAATCTTCTTTGAATGTTTGGTAGAATTCACTGGTGCAGCCATCTGGTCCCGGACTTTTACTTTTTGGTAGGTTTTTGATGATTGTGTCAATTTCCATATTGCAGATCGGTCTATTTAGATATTCCAGTTATTCTTGATTCAATCTAGGAAGATTGTATTTTTCTAAGTACTGTTCCATTTCTTCTAGGTTATTAAATTTGGTGTTATATACTTTTTCATAGTATTCTTCTATGTTCTTTTTTATTTCTGTGATGTCAATCATAATTTCCCCTCTTTCACTCTTGATTTTGTTTATTTCTCTCCTTTCTCTTTTTTCTTTAGTGAGTCTAGCCAGCAGTTTGTCAATTTTATTTCCATTCTCAAAGAACCAGCTCTTTTTTGCATTTGTTTTTTTTTCTTTTCAATTTCATTACTTCTGTTCTAATTTTGATTATTTCTTTCCTTCTGCTGACTTTAAGCTTCATTTGTTCTTCCTTTTCTAGTTTTTTTAAGATGAAGCTTTAGGTTGTTTAATTGGGCTATTTCTAGTTTTTGGAGACAGAACTTTCCTCTTATGATTTGAACTTTCCTCTTATGACCGCTTTTGCCATGTTTCAGAAATTTTGATATGTCGTACTATCATTATCATTCATTTCTAGTATCTCTTGAGCTCTCTTTTTATATCTCCTCTGACCAAGTGATTCTTCAGTAGCATGTTGTTTAATCTCCATGTATTTGTTGTTCTTCCTGCTATTTTTTTGCAGTTGATCTCTATTTTCAAAGCATTATAATCAGAGAATATAGTTGATATGATTTCAACTCTCTTATATTTGTTGAGGTTATCTCTGTGTCCCAGTATATGGTCGATCCTTGAGAATGTTCCATGTGCACTAGAGAAGAATGTATAAGCAGCTGTTTTGGGATGGAAGGCTCTGTAAATGTTAATTATATCTAGTTGGTCTAATATGCCATTTAAGGATGTTATTTCCTTATTGATTTTCTGTTTAGATGATCTGTCCATATTCAACAGTGGAATATTTAAGTCCTCAACTATGATAGTGTTTTGGTCTATTTCTCTCTTTTGCTATTTTAATAATTGCTTTACATATTTCAGCACTCCCTGTTTGGGAGCATAAACATTAATAAGTGTTATGTGTTCTTGGTGCATGATTTCCTTTTTCATTATGAAGTGTCCCTCAATATCTTTCTTTACCATTTTTTTTTATTTTGAAGTCCATTTCTTGTGACATTAGCACCACTACTCCCTCTTTTTATGAATGTCAATTGCTTGAAATATCATTTTCCACCCTTTCACTTTGAGTCTATATTTGTCTTTGGAGCTGAGATGTGTCTCCTTGATGCAGCATATGGTTAGGTTGGGGTTTTAAACCCATTCTGCAACTCTGCGCCTTTTCATTTGTGAGTTCAGTCCATTTACATTTATGGTGATTATTGAAATATGAGGTTTTCCTATAATCATTTTATCTTTTGCGTCTGGTAGCTTGGTGTTTCCATTGCTTACTTGTCTTGTGTTTATGTTTTCTTTATTTTGGTGGGCTTTTGTGGATTTTCCCTCTGGTTCTTCTCGTTTTATATTATATACTTCAGTTCTGAATCTTTGTCGTGTGGTTACAATTACGAATACATAAAGGATACTTATATATATATGGTTGTCACCTTTCTTCTGTGCGTGCCTTATCTCCATTTCCCTTTTGAGTTTGGATCTTTGAATCCTCCCTTTTTCAGTCATTGTTGTCTCAATTTGTCCCTATCTATGCTGAACATTTATTACTATCTTGCTATAGCATTTTTCTTCTTATTATTTAATCTTATAATGTCCTGTTCTTAGTAAGGGTTGCTCTCCTCTGCTTCTACTTGCCTGATGGTCACTTTACTCCTAATTATGTTTTTCTTCATCATTTTGTTTGAAGTGAGCTGTCCCTTTTCAGTATTTCTTGTAGTGCAGGCCTCATAGTGGAGAAATCCCTCAATTTTTGTATGTTTGAAAAGTCTTAATTTCTCCTTCATATCTAAAGAAGAGCTTAGCTGGATATATTATTCTAGGCTGGTAGTTCCTTTCACTTAATATTTTGAATATTTCATTCCACTCCTTTCCGGTTTGCAAGTTATGTGCTGAGAATTCCAATGATAACCTAATGGGTTTTCTTTCATAAGCTACAGTTTTCTTCTCCTTGGCTGCAATAAGAATTCCATCTTTGTCATTGATTTTTGATAATTTTAATACAATGTGGCCTTTTTGGATTGAGATAATTAGGAGTTTTGTTGACTTCTTGATTTCCAAGCTCCAGTTTATTCCTTAGATTTGGGAAATTCTCATCAACTCTTTGAAAATGCTTTTTAGTCCTGTTCCTTTTCCTTGCTTTCAATAATGCCCATTTATTCTTATGTTTCCTCTCCTGACTATATCAGCTAGTTCTTGTATTTCTTTCATTATTTTTTATTCTTCAGTTTCTCTCTTCTTTCTTCTGATTTATTTCTAGATTTCTGTCTTCGATATCACTGATCCTTTTCTCCATTTGATTAACTCTATTTCTCAGCTTGCTGTTTCATTTTTCACCTCTTTCAGTGTGTTCTTCATCTCCAGAAGATCTATTCTGTTCTTGTGGGTTTCAATCTCCTTACTCTGCTCATCTAATTGTTTTTTCAATTCTTGAAATTGTTGATATGATTCGTTTTAAGTTTTTTCGGAAGTACCATCCTGAATTCCTGTCATTTAAGTTGCATATTTCTATGTCTGTAAGCTTATTTTCTGGAGATTTTTATCTTTCTTTTTCAGATGCCTTGTCACCTTGGTTGTTCATGGTGTTTAATGGACTATTTCTCTGCCTGGGAAATACTCCATGGAAATGTATTCTTCTTTTTTTCCAGAATAATTTATTATATAAAGGTCTCTCTTTAGCCTGCTGCAAAGAAGGCCATTTTCTTTTGTTTTCCAGTAAGTGGTATCTAAGCCTCTTGGATCCCTGCTTTAAATAAAGCCTTAATAATGCCTTTTTAATTTCTTTTGGATATTTAATCATGCTCACTACCCTCAGTTTCAGTCCCTGTCAGTATCAGCAACAGTTTCAGTAGCATTTGCTCAGATTCCCATAGGGCTCTGCTGTGTTTGGTCTTGGAGGATATGGGGGGAGGTGCCCTCTGGTTTTGGGATTGGGGGCTGAGATTCATCTTAAGTTTTGCAACCATGACTGGTAAAAATCAACTGTTGTTTCTCTGCCATCCTGCTTCTCTGATCACTGCCCTGATGACTGGGCCCTTTCACCGGCAATGTGGAGCTCACAGCTCTCCCAGACAGGGCTGTTCAGGCAACTCACTGCAACTTCTCCCCTCCCTTCCCTCCTACATGGAGATGCCAAGGCTGTGAGGGGCAGCTTGTTTGTTTCTCCCAGTCCACTGCCCGACACCCAGTTTTCTGACCTGTGATAGCTCTATGAGCAGATCCTAGGCTCAGACATGCTGGTGTGCAGTATGGATGTTTTTTCCTTGAGTTTTAGATTTTCAGCTTATTGTTTTTTCATGGAGAGAGATCTGGGGATGTCTCTCATTCCACCATGTTTCTCCAAACCTCCTTTGTCATTAATTTTCAATAATTTCAATATAATATGTCTTGGAGAAGGTTTTTTTTGGGTTAAGATAATCGAGTATTCTGTTAGCTTCTTGGATTCAAAGCTTTAGCACATTCCTTAGACTCGAGAAGTTCTCATCAACTATTTGTCAGAATATGCTCTGTGATCCCTTCTCCTTTTCTTCCTTTGGAATAGTCATTATTCACATATTGCCTTTCCTGATAGTATCAGCTAGTCCTTGTATTTCTTTTATTATTTCTCATTCTTTAGTCTCTCTTTTTTCTTTCTTCTTCTCAATTATTTCTAGATTTCTGTCTTTGATATCACAGATCCTTTCCTCTATTAGGTCAGGTCTATTTCCTAAGTTTGGCATTTCATTCTTCTTCTCTTTTAGTGTGTTCTTCATCTCCAGAAGGTCTATTATTTTTGTTTGTTTGTTTGTTTGTTTTTTAGGGTTTCAATCTCCTTGCTAAAAAATTCATTCTGCTGGTCATTTTTTTTTCTCATTTCTTGAAATTATTGACCTGAGTTACTTTGCAACTCATCATTTTCTTTCCAGAAGTGAAATCCTGAACTCTCTGTCATTTAAATTGTATATTTCCATGTCTTTGAGTTTATTTTCTGGAAATTTTTCTCTTTCTTTCTGAGCTGCCTTGTAACCTTGTTTGTTTATGGTTTTTCAGGGACTATTTCTTTGCCTGGGCATTAATGGGTGTGTGTTCTGCTT
>NW_024353907.1:1237539-1293297 GCF_902729225.1 Pteropus medius | reverse complement strand
GATAAATACTCAAGTCATGATCTCTACCCTCGGTATTAGTCCATGTCAAGAGTTAAGGAGAATTTTGACAGCTCATTTGCCCAAATTTTCCTGGAACTTCATGTTGTCTCATCTTGGAGGATATGGGATAGGGAGAAGCCATGCTCTGGGTTGGTGGGTGAGAGTTGCTTCTAGTTTCTGTCTCTCAACTTTGCACTTTGCATTTCGTGCTGCTAAGACTCAGCTGTTGCCCTTCTGCACTTAGTTCCCCCTCTGCTTTCTATTACGTTCTCTGGGCTTCACTGTGCAGCTTATAGATCCCTCAGGCAGGGCTGTTCAGGGAACTGGCCACAATTTCTCCCTTACCCCTTTTCCTTCAGGGAGATCTAACTGACTGCAAGAGGCAGCTTCTTTGTTCCTCCCAATCCACCCTCAGACTCCCATAGTTCTGACTTCTGCAAGCTCTAATGTGCAGATCGCTCACTCAGATGTGCTTTCTGTGCAAGTGGGTATTATATGTTGAGTTTTAGATGTTCAGCTTATTGTTATTTCAAGGGAAAAGATGTGGTGAAATCTCTCACCTGGATGGATGCTCTGGTCTTACAGAAGTCTCAAATTGGAACATTTCAATTGAGTTTTCACCAACCTTTAAACTCATCCACCAAAAGGACCTTTTTTCAAAATTAATTTTCAAAATGTTTTCAGAAATATCTCATTTGTCCTTTATAGCAGAAGATATATGCTACATATAGAAGAAAATGTCCTTATTTAAAAGACAAGGAAATTGTGGCTTAAAGAAATCAGTGGCTTTTTCAAGATTTCACAGTAAATAGGGAGCTTGGAGTAAGATTCCTGAAACAGAAGCCTGGGAACCCTAAGCTCTACATAATAGTGGTACATTTCTTCTCACTTTCCCCTTTCTGTATTTTCCTCCTTAACATTTCTAATGCATTCCACCCCTAACTTACAATTTAATCCCTGCTTGGTCAAATCACTAAATATTTATCATTAAGCTACAAAAACTCTTTTACAGCACAGCTGAATTATCCTTTCTCTAAAACAGTGTGGTTGGAAGCATCTAATTCTTCTCACTGAAACCCCAACCCCTACCCACTGGTCTGTTCTCTTATCTCAAGGCTCTGATAACACAATCACAGAATAATTCAACTTTTGAACATTTTCAAAAATCTGATTTATTCTCTCATACTCTTGGTCACCTTGTTAGGCTAAGAACAAAATTCTCCTTAACATTTAACATTTAAAACCCATAGATAATGTGAAAATTATTAAAGTCAACAACATTTTTCTACATTTCTTAACCTTTTTAACCAAATTATGATAATAATTCGACCTAAGTAAAGATTAGAGTTGCGTGTTCCTTTTCTTTTTCTTTATCCCCTCGAGAGCTGCTAATGAATAAGAAAATGTCCCAAGATTAGAGAGCAGGAGGGTAAAAGAAAATCAAGTGGTCTGGTCAATTTACTGACTAGCCAGTGAGTTCCTACACTAGGAATTGGCTGTACAATTCCCTTTTGAGGAAATGCAATCACACATTTTTTGAAGCAGATATTTGATTTGGAATTCCGTCATTAAATTGCATCTCCAAATCTTGCTGGTTTCATGACTCGTCAGCACATCTGACATCCAGAAAATTTGGGGTTACATTCTAAAATTAGGAAAGAAATGGAAAACACCAGAAAAGACCCCAACACTCATACCTTCTTGATAGCCAAGTAGGAAAGAGCATAGGTTCTAAAGTAGTCCTTAAGAAGTCCTCAAATATAAAAATGTCCATTTCTGCTTTGGAGGCATTCCAGATAAATCAGAGAGTGAACCTTAGGATTTCATCTTTGTTTTACTTATTGTCACAGCCTATACACAGTGTCTAAATATTATACAACTGTTAGATTACCTGAGGGATTGACTTGAAAACATTAGGACAACAGTCTATCCTTTAAAGAGAACTGGATATTGGTTATCACCAGAAAATGTGGAGTACAGATATATCCTCTGAGATTAGAATTTTACAAAATGTCCTAGTTATTGAACTATTTCAAGAAGTATAGTTTATCTTAATCCAGACCTTAAGAACAATAATTAGAAAAAATGACAAAAGCTCTTCCAAAACATTTAAAATAAGATACTATGCCTACATGTGTAAAAGTTAATAATTTATCACAGAAGAAATAATTAAAAATCAAAATATTTACTTTAGTTTAATTGGTGATGCCCAGGAAACTATTTTTGGGATAGCAGGGCTGGAAAGGTTAAAGTGAATTACAACTCTAAGCATAGCTCACAAATAAGTTTTCTTTTCATCATATAAATCATCTTTCTCTTCATCTCCTGTTTTTTTTTCCTCTCTCTAAACATACTATTCCAACAACAGTCACTTTTAGTGGTTTAAATAAAAAAATAATAATTACCATACCTCTTGAAATGCAATAGACTGCTGAGAGTTTCCTGCTTCTCTATTTTCTGTTTTATTTTTCAGTCATTTATTTCACAAATAATCACTCTGTTTCTACTATCTATGCTAAACACATTCACTCACTGGTCATCTTTTAAACAATATTTGTAACAGTATTATTTTGTTTCAATAATGATATAAACATCAAATTAGTCATTTTTAGTCTGAATCTTTAATTTTCTGACACTAAAAAGTCCTTTCCAGCGCCACAATTTCCTTCTCTACAAATGAATTTTTGGCCCTTAAAAAACATGAAAATGTGTATTGAATTATTTCTTCTTATGTCTTTTTTTGTTAGATTAAGCTGTATATTTAAATAAATTAACAACTGAGTCATAAAATGAATAATTTTTCTGATTCTTCTCTTTTGACTTAATTGATTCAATAAATATTTCTGAGTACCTATTGTATAAGAGGTGATGTCACATGTCACTTTGTAATTGAAAGAGAAGACTCACATTCTTTCGAAACTAGAAGAGAATTATATAAACAGAAAAAAAATCCACCTGATATTTTATCACTGTCTGTCATTGGATCCATTGGTTACAAAACAGGATCAAATACCATGCTTTCTTTTAAAGAAAAATGTTGATAAGGTGAGGAAGGCATTTAAAAGATATATAAACAAGACCCTACATTGCATGTGGAAGTATAAATTGGTACAACCACTTTGGAGTGTTGTTTGGCTGTATCTAGTAAACCGAAATATACATATACCTTATAAACTAGCAATTCATCTTCCAGTTCTATACCCAACAAAAATACGCACATATATTTAACAAAGACCCACTGTAAGATTCTTATAGTAGCTCTGTTAAGAATAACCAGATAATAGAAACTACTCATACGCTCATCAGTAGTGTAATGAATAAAATGTGGCACATTTCTACAATTGAATTGTATTCTATGCAGTAATAAGAATAAAAAAATTACAACTTCATGCAACAGCATGAATGAATCTCATGAATATAACGTTATATGAAAGAAAAAAGATGCAAAATATATACTGTATGATTGCATTTATATAAAATACCAAGACAGGCAAAACTAATCTTATTATTAGAAGTCAAATTAGTAGTTTTTCTTTTGCTTTTTAATTTTTTTATTCTAATACTTAAAAAAAATTTCTCAATTACAGTTGACATACAATATTATACTAGTTTCATGTGTACAACATTGTGATTAGACATTTATAATACTTACAAAGTGATCACTCCATTAAATCTAGTACCCATGTGACACCATACATAGTTATTACAATATTGACTATATTCCTTATGCTATAATTTATATCCGTATGACTATTTTGCAACTACCAATTTGTACTTCTTAACCTCTTCCCTCTTTTCACCCCTCCCATCATCCTCCCCTTCCATCTGGCAACCATTAGAATATTCTCTATATCTATGAGTTTGTTTCTGTTCTGTTTGTTTGTTTAGTTGTTCAGATTCCACATATAAGGAAAATCATATGCTAGATATCTTTCTCTGACTTATTTCATTTAGCATAATACCTTCTAAGTTTATCCATATTGTTGCAGATGGCAAGATTTTATTCTTTTTTATGGTTGAGTAATATTCCATTGTATATATGTACCACTTCTTTATCTATCTACTGATGGACATTTAGGTTGCTTCCATATCTTGGCTATTGTAAATAATGTTGCAATGAACATGTGGATGCATGTTTTTTTGAGTTAGTATTGTGGATATCTTCAGTTAAATACCCAGAAATGGAATTGCTGGGTCCTTCTTTGTCTCTTGTTATATCCTTAGATTTAAAGTCTATTTTGTCTGGTATAAGTATTGCTACCCCAGCTTTTTGTTTGTTTATGTCCATTTTCATGAAATGACATTTTCCATCCCTTTACTTTAATCTCCATGTGTCTTTAGATATGAATCGAGTCTCTTGTATATATTATATGTAAAGACCTTATTTTCTTATCCACACCACACTATGTCTTTAGATTGGAGCATTTTATCTATTTACACTTAAAGTAATTGTTGATGTCTTCTCTGATTACAATGGTATGAAACTAGAAATTAACTGCAAGAAAAAACTGGAAGATACACAAACACATGGAGGCTAAATAACATGCTACTAAACAATGAATGGGTTATTAATGAGATCAAGAAAGACATCAAAAGATACCTAGAGACAAATGAAAATGAAAACACAATGACTCAAAATCTATGGACACAGAGAAAGCTGTACTAAGAGGGAAATTCATAACAGTACAGGCCTATCTCAAAGAACAAGAAAAAGCTCAAATAAACAATCTAAACTTACACCTATAAGAGCTAGAAATAGATCAGTAAACTAATCTTAAAGTGAGTAGAAGGAAGGAAATAATAAAGATCAGAGTGGAAATAAACAAAATGGAGTCTAGATAAACAATACAAAAGATTAATGAAACCAAGAGCTGATTCTTTGAAAGAATAAACAAAAATTACAGACCATTAACCAGATTCATCCAGAAAAAAAGAGAGCGTATTCAAATAAATAAAATCAGAAATGAAAGAGGAGAAATAGCTACGGACTCCACAGAAATACAAAGGATCATAAGAAAATACTATGAGCAATTATATACCAACAAATTGGACAATATGGAAGAAATGGACATATTCCTAGAAACATACAATCTCCCAAGACTGAACAAGAAGAAACAGAAAATCTGAACTGATCTATTACCACCAATAAAATGGAACCAGTAATCAAAAACCTCCAAAAAAACAAAAGTCCTGGACCAGATGACTTCATAGATGAATTTTACCAAACATTCAAAGAATAATTAACACCTATTTTTTTCAAACTATTCCAAAAAATCAAGACGGAAGCCTCCCTAACTCCCTTTGTGAGGCCACCATTACCTTGATTCCAAAACCAGACAAGGACATTCTGAAAAAAGAAAACAAAAGACTGATATCTTTTATGAACATTGATGCAAAAATCCTCAATAAAATATTACCAAACCTAACTCAGCAATACATTAAAAATATCATACACCAAGATCAAGTTGGCTATATTCCTGGAATGCAAACTTGGTGCACTATCCATAAATCAATTAATGTCATACATCACATTAACAAATTGAAAGATAAAAACCATATGATCACATTAATAGATCCAGAAAAGGCATTCTACAAAATCCAGCATCCGGTTATGATATAAACTCTCAGCAAAGTGGGGATAGAGGAAACATACCTCAACATAATAAAGGCCATATATGGCAAACCTACAGCTAACATATTCAATGGGGAAAGGCTAAAAGCATTTATCTTAAGATCAGGAACAAGACAGGGATACCCACTTTCACCGCTCCTGTTTAACATTGTATTGGATGTCTTAGCCACAGCAATAAGACAAGAAAGAAAAATAAAAGGCATCCAAATTGGAAAGAAAGAAATAAAACTCTCGCTATTTGTCAATGACATGATACTAATACAGAGAACCCTAAAGATTCCACCAAAAAACTGTTAGAACTGGTCAATGAATTTAGTAAAGTAGCAGGTTACAAAATAAATATTCAGAAGCCAGTAGCATTTTTTTCTAAGTTAATTAATTTATTTTTTATGATGATATTGATTGGTTAACAGCATCTGGTAAGTTTCAGCTGTACATTTTAACAGTAAGGCATATATATTGCATTGTTTGTTCACCTCCCATAGTTAGATTTCTTTCTGTCACCACATATTTAACTCTTTGGACCCTTTTACCTCCCCACTTTCCCTCTCCCCTTATCCTCTGGTAACCACTAGTCTATTGTCTATGTCTATGAGTTTCTGTTTCTTTGTCCTGTTCACTTGTTGCTTTTAAGTTTATATCCCACATATAAGTGATATCATGTAATTTTCAACTTTTTCTGTCTGGCTTATTTCACTTAGCATGATTATCTCGAGATCTATCCATGTTGTCGCAAATGGAATTATTACATCTCTTATGGCTGAGATGTAGAGGAAGGGATTGCTGGATCATATGGTAGATCAATTCTTAGTTTTTTGAGGAACCTCTATACTGTTTTCAATAGTGGCTGTACCAATTTGCAGTCTCACCAGCAGTGTATGAGGGTTTCTTTTTCTCCACATCCCTTTCGACATTTGTCATTACTTGTCCTGTTGATTATAGCTGTTCTAACAGGTTTGAGATGGTATCTCATTGTGGTTTTGATTTGCATTTCCCTAATAGCTAGTAATGTTGAGCATCTTTTCAAATATTTTCTGGCCATTTGTATGTCCTCTGGGGAAAAGTGTCTGTTCAGGTCCCCTGCCATTTTTTGATTGGATTATTTGTTTTCTTGTTGTTGTTGAGTTGTATGAGTTCTTTGTATCTTTTGGATATTGGGCTCTTATTGGAGGCATTGCTTGCAAATATATTTCCCCATTCAGATGGTTGTCTCTTTACTTTGTTGTTGGTTTCTTTTGCTGTGCAAAAGCTTTTTAGTTTGATGTAGTTCCAATGATGAATTTTCAGAAAGTTAAATTAATAAACCAGTTCCATTTACAATTGCATCAAAAATTATAAAATACCTGGGAATCAAATTAACCAAGAAGGTAAAAGACCCGTTCTCAGAAAATGATGTCATTGATAAGAGAAATTGAAGAAAATACAAATAAATAGATTCATATACCATAGTCATGGGTAGGAAGAATCAACATCATTAAAATGACCATACTACCCAAAGCAACCTATAGATTTAATACAACCCCTATCAAAATAACAATGGCATTTTTCAGAGAGCTAGAATAAATAATCCTAAAATTTATATGGAACCATGAAAGACCCCAAATAGCCATGGCAATCTTGAGAAAGAAGAACAAAGTTGGATGTATCACACTACCCGATATCAAACTATACGACAAGGCTACAGTAATCAAAACAGCATGATACTGGCATAAAACCAGATACATTGATCAATGAAACAGAATAGAGAACCCAGAAATAAATCCATGCCTATATGCTCACTTAATATATGACAAAGGAGGCTGGAATGTACAATGGGGTAAAGACAATCTCTTCAATAAATGTTGTTGGGAAATTGGACAGATATATGCAAAAAAATAAATAAATAAGCTGCACCACGTTCTTACTCCATATACAAGAATAAACTCAAAATGGATTAAAGACTTAAATGTAAAACTCGAAACAATAAAACTTCTAAAAGAAAACATAGGCAATAATCTCTCAGATATTGCTTCTAGTAATTTCTTTTCAGATATATTTCCTCAGGCACAGGAAACAAAAGAAAAAATAAACCTATGGGACTATATCAAGCTAAAAAGTTTTTGCACAGCAAAGGAAACCACCAACAAAACAAAAAAACAACCATCTGAATGGAAGAAGATATTTGCTTATGAAACATCTGATAAAGGCTTAATATCCAACACAACATAAAACAAACAATCCAATTAAAAAAATGGGCAGAAGACCTGAACAGATATTTCTCCAAAGAGGAAATACAGATGGCTAATAGACATATGAAAAGATACTCAAGGTCACTAGTCATCAGACAAATTCAAATTAAAACCACAATGAGATAACACCTGATACCTATCATAATGACTATCATAAATAAATCAAAGAACAACAAGTGTTGGTGAGGATATGGAGAAAAGGGAACTCTCATACACTGTTGATGGGATTGCAAATTGGTACAGCCATATGGAAAACTGTATGGAGGTTTCTCAAAAAAATTAAAAATGGATATAACTTTTAACCCAACAATTGCACTTCTGGGTATTTATTCAAAGAAAACCAAACCAATAATTCATAACAATCTATGCACCCCTATGTTCATGGCAGTAAAATTTACAATAGCCAAGATGGAAATGACCTAAGTGTCTCTAAACATATGATTGGCTAAAGAAATTATGGTTCATATACATACATATATATATACACACATACATATATATATATACATACATATATATATATGTATGTGTATATACACATACATATATATATATACACACATACATATACATATATATATACATACATATATATATATACACATACATATATATGAACCATATATATGTATGTATATATATATGTATATGTATGTGTGTGTATATATATATATAATATTCCATTATAGATATATGGTTCATATACATACATATATATATATGTATGTGTATATACACATACATATATATATACATACATATATATATACACATACATATATACATACATATATATATGTATGTATATGAACCATATATATATAATGGAATATTATATATATTCCATATATATATATATTCCATATATATATATATATAAAATAACCATATATATATATAATGGAATATTACTCAAGCATTAAAAAAATGAAATCCTACCATTTGCAACAATATGTATGGACCTAGAGGTTACATTGAGTGAACAAGTCAGACAGAGAAAAGATAATATCAAGAAGATTCTCATACCTTATACGCAGAAATCATAAGGAACAAAAAAGCAAATCTAATCAAAAAAACGACCCACAAACATAGTGAATAAGACAGAGGGAGGGGCTTGCTGGGGGGGCTGAGAATGGGGTGAAGGCCAAGAAGTACAAATTAGTAGTTGATAGATGGTCATGGGGAGCATGGCATAGGGAATGCAATTACCATTAATATATTGGCTAGGTGGAAAACCAAAAGAGAAAAGGAGTAATTAGAGGGATTGTTTTATAAACTATATAAATGTCTAACCAATGTACTGTATACTTGAAACTAATTAAAATTAAAAAAATAAATTTATCTAAAAATATGTAAAGTAATTGTTGATAGATACGTAATTGTTGCCATTTTTCATGTTTTTGTTCCTTTTTTCCCCTTTTCTTTTTTTAAAATAAGTCTCTTTAAATTTCTTGTAGTACTAGTTTTGTGGTGAAAAACCCCTTTAGCTTTTTTTTTTTGTCTGAGACAAGGTAGTAGTTTTTCTTGGATGGGGAGTAATTGGGTGAGATCATGAGTGGGGAGTTTCTGGTGTGCTGGGAAGTTCTGTTTCTTAATTTTGGTGATAATTACATGGACAGATTTAGTTTGGGAAATTCATTGAGCAGCATGCTTTTAATATGTGTGCTTTTCTATAAGCAAATTGTACTCCAATAAAAAGTTTTTAAAAAGACACTAAAATAATCTTAAAAACCAGCATACTGTACTAAAATTTACATGTTTCTTTAATTTGTCCTACCTTTTATGATTACTATTTGTTTTTGGTTTTGTTTATTGTTCTTTAGTTTCATTCTAGTATACGACAGGAATGACATTTTGCACCACATTCATTTCAGAGTTGGGAGGCCAATTAGATATTGTGGTTTTATTTGCACTGTGTGATCTTACTTTATCTTATCAAGATTTTCTATTTATTGTTCTATAATGCCAAGGTTTTGCATGAGCAATCTTATTAACAATCAGTGATGTGAAAAACTGCCAAAGTGAAGCAGAATTAGTTGTGAGCCTGTAACTTTGATAAATGCCATAGCATTCTAGCTCCCTGCTAATCACAGTTATGGATATTGCATCAAGAAATTGTGCTTGAAAAATTAATTAAATCCTGTTATAGAGACAAATGAATATAAAGGGCATGGAGAAAAGCTAACACAAAGGGAATGACAAGCAGCAGCTTATTGAATTGAAGAGATATTTTGCCATATAAACAGAAAAATAATGAAATGCACCAAAGATACTAAACTGGGAGATGTTGCCTTGACCAGCAAGGACTGAGAAATCATTCTGTTGAACTTGGCAAGGTTAAAGATAGAGCAGGGAATAAAATTAAATACAACCATGAGAAAATAGAAGCTGCAACACCTAAGAAAAGTAACAGAAACAAATATTCTGTGGGAGAGAGAAGCTGTAAAGGCCAGTATCCTGAGAGAGGCTGGAGAGAGCAAAAGCATAAAAATATAGGTACCAGGAGCTAATAAGACTGGAGAGAATGACCACTGATCATTCTCAACTCTGAGGGTCCCTTTCTTCTTATTCTCCTTTGAGCTATCTTGGAACTTCCTTCAAGGTTAATAGTAGCTTGTTAAGAAACTCACATAGAATTAGAAATGTCATGTAGAAATCACATGAAATGAAGTTGTGTGGGGGGAACACAATTGTATCTCTGATCCTTGCACTGTTACTTAGGCAGAAGACCAAGGCTCTCCTTTAAAAAGTTACACTGAAAACATTTATCTGCCAAGATTTATGCATTCTGATGTTCATAGCAGCATTATTCACAGTGGCCAGGATGTGGAAGAAACCGAAGTGTCTTACGAAGGATGATTGGATAAACGTGGATGGACCTCGGGATAATCATGCTAAGTGAAATAGGCCAGACAGAAAAAGTTGAAAACCATATGATTTCACTCATATGTGGGATATAAAACTGAAAGCAACAAACAAACATGACAAACCAACAGAGACTCATGGACACAAGACAGTGGATTAGAGATTACAAGAGGGAGAAGGGGGAGAGTAGATAGGAGTGAAAGGGGTCCAAAACTTGGGGATGAAAGGAAATCTAACTTTGGGTGGTGAACACAGAATGCAATATATATGGCATACTGTTGAATTGTACACTTGAAACTTATTTGATTTTATTAATGTCACCCTAATAATTTTTAATAAAAAGTTATATGTATATGCTCACATGTGTGTATGTGTATGTGTTTGTGTGTGTTTTTATTCCTTGAGTTCCTTGTTGTGCCATTATGCTCACAGCACAGTTGATAAATCCGCTTCAAAGGTGGCTAAAGTGCCAATAACTGTGGTTTGTTCCTTTCCCACCTTGACTTCTAGCTCATTGAATATAAAGCCAGTCTCTGGTACTTTGAATTTAACCCTTCTTTTTATACTGTGTCTTTTGGTTACCACATTTACTAAAACCATGGACAATATAAGCTATTCTTAGATGCATGTTGTATAGTGTATAAATAATTCATAGGATACATTTCATGCTCTATTTTGTGTTAAAAACATTTAATTTGCTGATAGAAACTCTAGTACAAGCAAGATGTCAATAAAATGAAGGCATGTGAATTTTAGAGAAAAGCACCCAGAATTACTATGATTAAACAAATTAAAAAGTTACCAGAGAGGTGGTAACTTTGAGTTTTAAGATATTTGAAAAACAATGTAATATATTATGAAAAATGAAGATGTAAATATTTTGAGGAGGAAAATTATTATCTTGAACCAGGCTAATTAGACTAAGGAAAGCAGAGAAAAACACAACCTTTAGAGAAGGTACTCAACTTAAAATGGAAATATAGAATGAAGATAATTAAAGTAGTTAAAAGCAATAAGAATCATGGAAGTAAAACCCAGTCTCTTGCCTTTGCCTAACCTCTAGGGCATCATTCCCATAGAGTACAGTATCGTCTTCCAGAGGTGCCATGCATATTATATTCTATGATAACCATGTTCCCCCACACATCCCTCTTGTTCCCCAGTTGTACTAACACCAAGAATTCCCTAACTCCTTATAGAAGAGGAGAAAGAGGGTGTCAAAGTTCTGTGGAACTCCTAAGCATGTCTCAGGAATCAGAAGAGAAGTGGGGCTTTGATATAATTCTGAGGGCAATAGGAGAAACATAGGAGGCCTGATATTTTACATTTTACAAAGTTATACTGACAAAAGAGTTGAAAATATACTAAAAGAGAATAACTCTTGGGCAGAATAATCCCTTTCAAAGTTATAACTGCTTTTCTGAGAAAGGATGAAAGTTATTCTAAGAGAGTGCTGGTGGCAAAGATAAAGCAGGGAGGGGATGTTGAGGAAATAGCTAAGAAGCAGAATTTACAAATCTGTCACTAGTAGAATACTGAAGTGGAAAATATATAGAAAGGGAATGTGAAGAAAACCTCCAGGTCTAATGTCTTGGTCACATATAAATACAGAGTAAATATATATATATATATATATATATATATATATATATATATATACATATATATATATATATATATATATATATATTTTGGTTTTGGCTTTGGTAGAAACACATAGGATAACATATATATATATATATATATTTGGTTTTGGCTTGCAGAAAGGAAGAATATATATATTTGGTTTTGGCTTGCAGAAAGGAATGACTTGTTTTGAACAAGCTGAGTTTTAGGTGTCTGGTGAGTGTAGAACTTCAGATGAAGTTCTCTAGTAAGGAAATATAAATATGGACCAAGTTAAAAAGAGAAAGGCTTACTTTGGAGGTTGAGATTTAGGAGTATTGATACTTAGTGTTAGTTGAAGCCATGGGCTTGAATAAGATCTTCCATTGGGAGGGAGTAGCTAGAGTGGCTGAAGACAAAGGAAACATAAAATTGTTGGTGTAGAAAAGAAGCCATAAATATCAATCATGACTTCATGACAGCTTGCAGAATTCTAACATCTACCCATCTTTCTTTCCATGCTTTATAAATTTAAATGTTTTAACAAAATCCACTTTTATTTGCTCAACTTCCTCTTTGTTATAGAGTGCTTGTTGGTGCTTACTTTTGAAATTTAATTTATAGTTGAAAAATACCAAAACATGCATATCACCAGAGATCTGGAAAAGGAGTTAGAAGTAGTAACTGGAGTGAATGTATTTACAACTGGAAAAGAGAGGGATGCATTGTATTTCCCTTTGTAATAAACGTATGGGAAAGGAAGGAATGAAGAAAAGAATGAAGGAAGGGAAATTATAAAAGGATGGAGATATTAGACAATCAAAAGTGGAACATTGTAATTTTGATGGCCCAGATTCTGAACTCCCTGCCTATTTAGGATGGATTCAAAGGAGGTAGATGATAGAACCCCAGTTCCCACTGTCAAAATCTAAAAAGAGAAAGGAATTCCTTCCCTATCTCCTGGAAGATATACTCTGGGTCCATTACAGAAGCATGGCCAATCAACTGCTTCCTCCTAAGGTTTAGAATCTTAAAAGGTAATACAATGCGACAAGTTGTTTATAAATTAGATTGAAGGGTGTGACAGAATAAGAGTCCATGTACTATACATAGAGATAAACCCCTTGGAGTCCCCACTCAAGTAAAGATGTGCTGCCCAGCTATAGAGAGTGTCAGAGGACTGCCTCCAGGTTTCACCAACATTAAGGGTCTATTGCAGCTACAGAGAGCCACTTCAGCAGAGGTCATACCCTTCCCTGGGCAGTTTGCATCTGGTGACTGAATGGACTAATTATATAAAGACAGCCATTTCAGCCCAATGCAGGACCGTTTTATGGGCTTTACTTGCTCCTGAGTCCTCTGCCAGGTTGGCAGAGGCTCTGCCAACTCCATATCACAATTCTTACTCTGCCTAATCCTGCTTTCTTTTCCTTATCTTCACATTTTTAATTCCTAATAAACACCTTTCACCTTAAACTCCAACTCAGTGAATGCCTCTGGTGAACCCAACCTATGACATTCCACCAGTATGGTGGCATGTGTCCAGTTCCTCTGTCGCCAGTGGTGAAAATATAAGTAGAATATTTCTATGACAGAATCTTGATTTCCTATGTATTGGCTGAGCCCAGTTCTATAGCATTCTTATCAATTATGTAGTTTCTTTGTACTCTTTCAATAAATTAATTGCCTACTAAACATATTATTTGTAATGAAGAACCTGGCTGGTACAATGTATATTAAAATTTGAGTATTTCTACTAACCCTGAAAGAGTATTTGTGTGTGCTATGCCCCCAAAAATGTTGTCTTCAAAAAGATCTCCTCAGACATGTTATTTTAACCGAAAAGAGAAAAGATAATTTTGGTTTGACACAATTTGAGAAGTGTTTTGGTTTGGGTTCCTTTAAACAGATCCAGAGACAAAGACTTGGGTGCTGGCAGTTTATTTGGGAGTGATCTCTGGAAACACTAGTAAGAGTGAATTATTGAGAAAATAAAATTTGTGAGCAGCTGGAGCTTTAATTTCACTGGGGAGCCCTCTGAGAAACTGCGTGGGACATTCTTCAGAGTTGATGCTTCCAGAGGATAGGCAGGCCAATGCATTTATCCACCATTTTCTTCCTTCGCTGGTAAATATTTGCTTTGTTTTGCCTAAAGAAGTAAGAATTCCGGCAAGGCACAATGATATCCATTTACAAGAGAATAGGCATGTATGTTTTTCATATGTTGATATTTACTGGAGACATTGTGGATTACTCATCAAAATGGGTACTCTAGATAGGGGTTTGACAGTACAGGCTCAGACCTGGTGGTAAATATGATGTTCAAAAGCAGTGGCAATCTCTGTTTTCAACACTTAGTTGGTTATGGTAGATATAAAATGTTGGAACTTGAGTAGAAGACTGTGGTAAGAATGAATGGTTCAAAACTAACAAGACTCCTTGACTGGAGAACAGCATGTCAAGGAGTCTTGTTAGTTTTAGCAAGGTCAGGCAGAGAGGCAAGCTGACCATTAGAAATTGGGAGCTAGAAGTTTCTATGTTAAGGTTTATGATTCTCCTGCCTAGAAAAGGGGAACTGTAAGCACAAAGAAGGGTGTCCAGCTCAAGAGGGCATTAGAAGCCCAAAGAGATTGCTGGAACAATACCAATGAAGAAGCCCCAGGAAACACTGCAGGAATTTGTGGTTATTGAATTTTGCCTGATGCTGAACTCCATTTGACGTTCAACTAGAACAACTCAACCAGTTCCAAACTCGTGTTAGAATTGTCAGTTGGTAGTCAAGGAGGGTGGGGCTGGAGGAATGCCAAAACATAGAGGTCCAGCAAAGCCTCTTATTTGTCATCTAAATAGACTCTTGACATTTTTGAAGAACTGAATTTATTTAGTAATCATATTTCTCCAATAGAGTCATGGGCACATATATTTCTAGAATGTCAGTATAAATAATTATTGCCCATAAATAAAGTGCTCATACATTTGTCAATTTCTACTTAAATGATGTGTTAAATTTTGAATACAAAAGAATAAAACATAGTTCTTCCCTTGCAGAAGCTTATGATATTATTAAATGTACATAATTCTCATGTCTCCCTAATATAATTAAAACCTTGTTTCCCCAAGTTTATCAATGGAGAGTGAATCTCCACCTGCAAAGGAAAAGACAAACTTTGTAGCACCAACACTTACCTCTAATATTCACCTTCCCTCCTCCACCCAAAATAATAATATTCACCTTCCCCTTGAGTTCTCACTAATTCCCATTGCCATTGTGTTGACATAAGGAGGAGTTCTTCTTCCAAAAATGAACTCATGGTCCTTCTTCAAATGCTGAAAATCACATATAAGGTTAAGAAAAAACATTTAATAGCTAGCACTTAGAAAACTCCTGGCACATGGTAAGTACAGTTGGCCTTCTGTATCCATGGGTTCCACATCTGCAGATTCAACTGTATATCAAAAATATTTGGAAAGAAATGTTATGTTATTGTTGGTGTGTACTATGTAGTTAGGCCTATGATGATTTCATATGTACCGAATATGTACAGACTTTTTTTCTTGTCATTATTTCATATTCTTTACATAGCATTTATATTGTATTGGGTATTATAAGTAATCTAGAGATGATTTAAAGTATACAGAAGGATGTGTGTAGGTTATATGCAAATACTATGCCATTTTATATAAGGGACTGGAACATCTGCAGATTTGGGTATTCGCAAGAGGTAGAAGAGTTGTCCTGGACCCAATCCTCTCAAGATACCAAGGGATGTCTCTTACTATATAAGCATTTTATGCATATTAACTTGTTGAATCCTCATAAAAATCTGTGGAGTTAGTACTATACTTATCAATAAACTGAGAAGAGAGTGGTAAAATAACTTGCATAAGATTATCCAGCTAGGAAGTACCAAGCCAGGATTCCAGTCCAGGCAGTGTGACTCCAGGGTCTGTCTTTGTAAGGACTACTCTATCCTGCTCCAAGAATTTATTCAGATCCATAGACAGCAAAGGGAAGTAATCCTTGGGAAAAACATACTATGCACAAATTGCTTACGCAGTAAGACATTTATCTTAATCTTTGTTTCCCTTACTTGGGCAAGTTACTTCACATATCAGGTGTCATCTTTCTCCTTTTGCTTTTCAGTGTCCTCTAAGGCCCAAGAGTCTGAAAAAGCAACAGGAGGCACTTTTTCTCTCTTTCTAAATCCTCCTCTACCAGGATCTGTATATTCCTCATGTGACTGATGCCGGTAATCTTTATCCTTTATATGAGACTTACTCTACTTGCCATGCTTCCATCTTATTACAAGTGAAAACAATTGGTAAATTGTGAAGAACTGTCAAAAATCAGAATGTTATCTGTACTTAGCACACATAAAGACAGTTAAAAGACATTGCTCTAACATCCTGTTTTAGGTGAAAATGGCAAACATATCAGCAGGAATGTTCACAGAATCTGTAATCAGTGATCTAGTTAGTTTGGTAGCTAAACATAGAAGCATCCTGAAGAAAGGTGAATATGCAGATTAATTTAATGATGACTGGACATATGTTTGCAATTCAAAAGAATGAATAATTTTAATGTTTGCATTAGTTTTTGTCGTGCTTTTGATAAAAACTATTTAAAAGTATAAAGAAATAAACACTTGGGCATTTCCTCTCTTCTTTGTCATGTATTCATTACCTAAAAGCCAGATTGAACATACTTCTTTACCAATATTGAATTTAAATTTTGTTTTTCCTCCTGGTATGGAAGAGATACATTAATTTGTATATTTTGACTAACACGTTTCTAGAGAAAATGATTTTAAAATATCACTTCATATTTTCTTTGGAATGTGTGTAAAATTTGGCATACTTTAGGGTTTGTTGTATAAGAACTGCAGTAAATATTGCAAGGCTGGAAATGATATTTTAGTGACTTCATAGATTTTATCTAAAGGTATGTATTTACACAAAAAGAATAATTTTTATCTTTCTGAATATTAGCAGTCACATCTATTAACTTTTAATAACTAATTAGTAATAAGAATATATAAAAAGTAATAAACTGAGGGGATTTTTTTTTGTTTATTTTCTCCTGAAGCAGATATCTAGTCTTATTATGTCTTGACTTATTTTTTAAAAAGTAAAAGATATTTCTCTAATTGCAAATATAAAATATTCCTGTACCAGATATATTGAAATGGCTCCACAATTATTTGCATTTTTCAGCTCAGACTTGACAAACATCCAAACAATTTAGAACTGTTACTCATAAATCCTGTCTATTCTGGTGGACTAGTCCTTAAATTTCTGGAGCTGCATCCCATTGGAAGATAAAAATGAATTTTATAATCTCACTGCATTATACTGAACACAGTACAAATGTTAATGAATATTCACTATAAAATTAAAGGTTATTGGAGCCTTAAGATTTGAATTAGTATGAAAGTGTAGTTTTCTGTAGTCCCTGAGTACTAAGAAAGCTACTGTTTTAGTGTCTATGGAGATTATGTTGGAAAAATCTTTTCAAAAATTGGAGAAAATTCAGGATTCCATGGAAGTGGGAAAACTTTAAAGATGGTAAAATGCTGTCATATGGGGCCTGGGTGAAGGAACTGGGGAGATTTACTTGGGAAGCCTGAAGTCAAACATAATATTGTTTTTCAAATGTATGAAGGACAAGTGTTGAAGGCAGAGTGTGCTTTCTTTGTGAACTTTTAGAAAATAGAACCAGGACTAAGGAGGTAAAGATAATATATTTCAGCTCTTTATAACTTTGTTAAACAGGAACTATTCACTAAGGAGCTCTTCAGAAGGTGGTGTGCTATCCATGTCAAGAAGTGTTCAGGTAGAAATGGGATGGCTATCTATCTGTTTTAGGGATGAAGTTGATGGAATACCTTCATTCAATAGGTAGGAGGTGGGGTTAGATCATTTCTAGAAATTATTTCCTACTTTATGTTTTTTTTTGTTTGTTTCTTTAGTTCTAACCTCATCACCATCTTTATACTGAAGGTCACAAATGCAGGGTGAAATAGTCTTTATGATCCAGTATGGTAACACTCCTTTACTGTTTTAAATAGAATAACTTATTAATATCTGGTAATAATCTTTAAGATCTAATTTCTACAGACCATTTTACATTGAGTCATTAGTTTTTTATACTTCAAGTGTCTGCAAAACAAAAGATGGTTGCAAAATTAACTATAAAATAAAAAGTAATGATATTCTTACGTATAAAAAGTAAATAAAAGATATAAGGGAAGATTCCATGTACAATAATAAAGCAACAATTGTATTATCCAAGAATAAGCAAGACCAAAAAATTTGTAAGACCTATATAAAGAAAATTTAGAAATTCTACAGGAGGACTTAAAAAAACATCCATTCAAATAAAAAGGTACATATCATTTTTGACTGGAAAAAAATAATCTATTAATTCAGTACAATCATAATTATAATTCCAATGTTATCCTTTGGAGAATGAGATGAAATAAAACTCTTAATAGCCTGGAAATATAAACATGAGATACTAGTTAAGAAAATAGAGATAAAGAGGAATAACAAGAGGGGATAAAATGCACAAAATGTTAAAACATAGTATAAAGGCATTATAATTAAAACTCCGAAAAATAATAGACCGATAACTCAAAAAGAACAAAATGAAAAGCCCCAAAATAGACCTAAGTAAATATTTGTAGCTGATAAAGATGATACCTCAACTCTGTAGGGAAATAATATATTATTTAGTAAGTAGTGGTGGTGGTATATTTGGCTATCCATTTCAAAAAACATAAAACTGGATCCCTAACTCATGTCTTAGAAAAATATAATTTTCAATCTATCACACTTTTTACGTATATTTTTTTAAATTAATGCACTAGAAAAAATATAAATGATCTGAAAAACACTTTTCTAAGTATGACTAAAACAAAACAAACCACAGAGAAGACAAAGTAAAGGAATGATAAATTTGACAACTAAAAATTGTCGACCAAAAAACAATATCATCTTGGTGTTTCATCACCAAAAAGGATTTATTTGGGAAAAAGAAAAGTTTGCAACCCAGCGCATGCAGACATCACAAGCCACATGCAAGATCTGTCTGCATGTGGAGTTGGAAGGGTATTTACATAAGGAGAAAGGAAGTTAATGGAAGGGGAAATTAGAGCTTTCCTATAAATATAGAATTCTTCTTGTAGGGTTCTCTTGTAGATTTCTTGAGGTTACGCAGAGCATGAAAACTTCCATGAGCCCAAGCTCCTCCCAAAGAGCTTCCTGACTGATTATGTTTGTTCAAAGTTCCAATTAATCTCTATCAAAATTAATACTTTGGTATTAAAAGTAAAGTCAAATAAAAATAAAGGCAAATAATTATCATTGAATCTTCAAGAATGTCAATTTTTAAATCGCTTCATGGAATTTTAAATGTGAATATCCATAAATACACCACTTAACTGTTGGCAGATTTTTTATTTCACATCATTTCAAGATTACTATCTTTCCACATGAATCTTTACTATTCTATTGAAAAATGAGCAAAAAAATATAAAGGGGCATTTGAAGGTTAAAAAAATACAAATGACCAATCAACATATGAAAAGATGTTTAGTCTCACTCAAAAATTAAAAAGAATAAAACAAAACAAAATAAAACAAAACAACATTTTTATTTATTAGGTTGCCAATGATGGATGGGCTTTTCTCAAACTTTTGAAGTTTTAAGAAATACTCATTCTTATCATTTGCTGGTGCAGTGTAAATTGGTGTAACTTCTTATAGAGCAATTTGGTTCAACAACTCTAGCACTAGATTTACCCTACAGAAAAGCTCAGAATTTTCACTAGACTTAAACATGTTTATTAAAAGGAAAAGTCTGAAAATAACATAATATATTCTGGAATACTTTGCAGCTATTAAGAAGAATGACATAGATGTGCATTTGCTGATATGAAATGATCTCTTAGATAAATTTTTCACTTATTCCATCTTCTTTTCAGAAGAGTTTACTGAAGACCAACTTTGAGCTACCAGTATTCTATTCTAAGCACTAAATGTACTGTAGTGAATGAACTAAGCCCCAGACCTCAAACACATACACACTAATAAGCAAAATAAATACAAAACATAAAGACAAATAAGATGATTTGAGGTAGTATTAAGTTCCTCTAAAAGCTTAACACATAATAATGGAGCTTAGAGTGATGAGGTAAGGTTTGGAGGGAATAATTTCAATTTTTATTTTTAGATATTTTGTATTATTTGAGTTGTTTTTTGCTCTCTGCAGAAAATTTTTGTTTTAATTTGAAAAAATAGTAAAAATATATTTTGAATGATGATAGAAGAGGTGTTTTGTTCCCTACAGTTGAGAAAAAAAAATGAACTGCATCTAGGTTAAAACGTCTAACTCTGGAAATAAATATGATGTTTTGACTTTTGCTTTCTGTTTCTTTTTGTTTTATAAGGAATTCACCTTTAACTCTGGCAGTTTTCATGTGCTTTGTGGGAATTTGAGGAAATTTAGTTGAGAGGATCCCTAAGTGATTATTTACCCTTTAGTTTTGCTTGTTTTTAAATTTTATATTAGTAGAATTATATGTATTTTTTCTTTCTTGATTTGTCAAATTCATCCATACTGTTGCTGTTAGCTAGTGGCGTACTGAAGCTAATGGTTACCAGCTCATGGGAGATGATCATACACATCTCTTCTCAAACCCATATGCAATGACATTACATTGGTAACTTGAATTTAGCAAAGGTAAGAGCATTTACAACATAACAATTAACAAAAGCAACAAATTCTGAGCTTTTTCGTTCAGAGAGCCAGTTGTTAATAACCAGCACACCAATATATTTAGCTGTAGTTAAACTACTTTAATTTCTGCACCTTCTTTCATTATATAGCTGTATCTTATCTTATTTATCCATTCTTTCTTGATGGACAGGAGTTTCCAGTTTTCTGCACACTTAAACAATTCACCTATTTATGCTCTTGTTTGTGTGTCCTGATGCACATAAGCACACATATATATAGGGTATACTCTTAAGAGTGGAAATATCAGGCCACAATTCAGTCTCAATTCTCTAATCTCTAGTCCTGACCTTGATCTTGGCTCAGCAACTCTTTACTATCTTGTTAGCACTTTTATGCTTCTTAGATGATATTTATTCTCTGCTTGTTTGTTTGCTTGCTTATATTTTGTCCAGTGTTTTGTTTTGTTTTTAGCATTTTTCAGTAAGAAGCTTGATCTAATGTTTTTTTTCTCTTTTTTGTTAAATGTTATTTTATTAGTTTCAAGTATACAGTACATTGGTTAGACATTTATATAGTTTATAAAATGATCTCCCTAATTGCTCTTATTCTCCTCTGGCTCTCCACCTAGCAATTACATTAATGCTAACTGCATTCCTTATGTCATGCTCCCCATCCCCGTGACCATCTACCAACTACTAATTTATACTACTTTAACCCTTCACCCCATTTTCCCAGCCCCCCAAACCCTCTCCCCTCTGGCTGTCACCAGATTGTCCTCTGTATTCGTGAGTCTGTTTTTAATTAGTTTTTTGTTGTTGTTGTTGCTGTTGTTGCTTGGATTCTGCATATTTCACTCAGCATAATAACCTCTAGGTCCATCCATGTCATTGTAAATGGTAAGATTTCATTTTTTAATGGCTGAATAATATCCCATTGTATATATGAACCATAACTTTACCCAATTGTCTATTGCTGGGCATTTAGGTTGCTTCCATATCATGGCTATTGTAAATTGTGCTGCCATGAACAGAAGAGTGCACAGATCTTTAAGAATTATTGTTTTGAATTCCTTTGGATAAATACTCAGAAGTGCAATTGCTGAGTCAAAAGGTATATCCATTTTTAATTTTTTTGAGAAACCTCCATACTGTTTTCCATATGGCTGTACCAATTTGCAATCCCACCAACAGTGTATGAGAGTTCTCTTTTCTCCACATCCTCACCAACACTTGTTGTTCTTTGATTTATGACAGGTGTCAGGTGATATCTCACTGTAGTTTTAATTGGCATTTGTCTGATGATTAGTGACCTTGAGCATCTTTTCATATGTCTATTGGCCATTGTATTTCCTCTTTGGAGAAATATCTGTTCAGGTCTACCTCCCATTTTTTAATTGGATTGTTTGTTTTGTTATTGTTGAGTTGTATGAGTTATTTATACATTTTGGATACTAACTCCTTATCAGATGTATCATAAGCAAATATCTTCTCCCAATCAGTCAGTTGTCTTTTTTGTTTTGTTGACGGTTTTCTTTGCCGTACAAAACCTTTTCAGTTTGATGTTGTCCCATTTGTTTATTTTTCTTTTGTTTCCCTTGCCCAAGGAAATATATCTGAAAAGAAATTATTGTTAGTAATAGCAGAGAGTTTACTGCCTATGTTTCCTTCAAGAAGTTTTATAGTTTCAGGTATTATATTTAAGTCTTTAATCCATTTTGAGTCTATTCTTGTATATGGTGTAAGAATGTGGTCCAGTTTTTTTTCCCACATGTATCTGTTCAATTTTCCCAACACCATTTATTGAAGAGACTCTCTTTGCCCCATTGTATATTCCAGCCTCCTTTATCATATATTAAGTGAGTGTATAGGCATAGATTCATTTCTGGGCTCTCTATTCTATTCCATTGATCAATTTATCCATTTTTATGCCAGTACCATGATGTTTTGATTATTGTAGCTTTGTAGTATAGTTTGATATCAAGTAGTGTGATACATCCAACTTTATTCTTCTTTCTCAGGATTGCTGTGGCTATTCAGGGTCTTTTATAGTTCCATATTCATTTTAGAATTATTTGTCCTAGCTCTCTGAAAAATGCCATTGGTATTTTATAGGGAGTGCATTGAATCTAATTTATCAAAGATTCTATTATTAAAACTTTCCTTTCATTGTTCCTTCATAACTCAATAACACCTTGAAGCTATTCCTGATTTTACCTCCTAAAGTGCACCATTAGACAAATAGCTACAAAGCTGAGACGGGGCTTTTTTTTTATAGACAACTTTTAATGGATATAAAAGATCACCTTTTCTGTATGAAAAATTGTTGTCAGAAAAGAATAAATATCTTATAGCTTAAAATAGAGCAAGATCCCTTTACACTATACATTCCTTGGCTAATAGCACAATATTCTGTTCACAAGGAACATCAGTTCTAAACGTGGGTTCTGATTTACTCTACTGTGGCCATATGAATGTTCTGGGGGCAAAGTATCAATGAGTATATGTGATCTTTCCTTTTGTCTTTATTCAAGTTGCTTTTGTGCTTGAAGGAATTATGAAAGTTAGGGAATAAGGAGGAGCAGAGGTAGAATGAATAATGCCCCATTCCATCATTTTACCTTAAAGTACATTTCATTCTCTTCCTAATACTCAGTGTACTAAGGGCTACCCAAGGAGTTTTCTTTTGACCTCTTTGTACGCTAGACGTTTCCAACGCCCCATATACAAATTTTGACATTCTTAAGTCCTGTTTGGTCAGAGTTCTGTTTTTTGCATGATGAAAAATACCTAATTCCTATCAATGTATTTATTTCTCAAGACATGGATATTTTAGCAATATTTTCATTCCATTTAACTTCAGTGATTACTGCTCATCTAAAGAGATTTTTTGGGGGGAATATTTGAGGGCAAACAGCATATATGAAGGACTAGTCTTATCATTTTGGATCATTTTCTAAGATGATCATCTAAAGATGCCATACTGTGCTAAGGATGTAGAAAGCCCAAAGTGAATCTCTCTCACACTAAAATAGAGAAAACAAGATAATCTCCAAAATCATAACTTTTCCTAAGCCTGACCTACAAATGAAGATCTCAAGGCAACAAAGTAAAGTAAATTCCAAAGGATAACAGGACCCACCAAGAAAAGAGATATGTACACACTGTTTCACCCTGGAAGAGCATAAAAAGAGATATCCCACATAAAAGCAAGTGAGAAGAAAGCTAAAATTTTAACAAATACCTGAAATTCAAGTGTTGGATAGTGTGACAGTGTAGACTATCTCAGAGTCCCATTCCTTCCTGAGATCTTTTCCATGGGCCTCTGCCTGGTACTCATGAGAAAGATTAAGGAGGACAGGAAACGAGAGCACAGGCATAAAACACCACCAAATTGGTGGACCTTTTTCTCATATGAAGCAAAAGCCTTAAGACGCTGGTAGAGGGGTAGAAAATCTTCCTTTACCCAGGTTCAAGCAAGGATCCATCGCTTCTGAGGTAATAGTAGAAAAAAGCCACCTGCCACTTGAAAAATGTAGACATCTTCTTGTGATTCAAGCAAAGATTCATTGCTTTGGGAGGAGGGTAAGAGGTAGGGCAAGAGGTAGGAAATACTCCTTTTCCAAGTCACAAGCAAAAGTAAACTGCCATTATGGGAGGTGAAGGACATCTGTCAAAATCACATCATAAGCATTGCACTAAGTAATAAGGAATAGCAATCTACTACTTGGGGAAGGCACAAGAAACCCTCTCATCACCGTTCCCAAGAAAAATATGCTTCTTTTGAAGGAAGAGTAATATCTGAAGCCTGCTACCCCTTGAAGAGAGGCAGAAAACTCTCTTCTATCCAAGATGCTCTATACATACAAGAAAGAGTTTGGTTGCCATAGGGGTAGAAAGAGCAGGAATACTGAGAAATCCCCACTCCAAATTTTCAGGTATACATAGCCAAACACTGAGGCTGAATGAGGCTGGGTGTCACAAAAGAGAGTGACTCACACTTTCAGGCAACCAAAAAGAAGGAGAAAATCTAATGCTAGCAGACCTGATCTGTAATAAATGTAAGGTATCAGATGCCAGATGGAGATTTGGCTCTACTTAAAGAAACAGGGCTAGCAATAGTAAAAACGAAGATTGTATAAAACACTTTTCTCTTATTTTTAGTATTTTTTAAAGAAATCGAGAATGGTAACAATGTGTTGTGGGATTTGTAACCTACATAGATGTAACATATATGTAGAAATAAAGTTTATGACAACAGTAGCACAAAGGACAGGAGAGAAGAAAATGGAAGTGTACTGTTGCAATGGTTTTATACTATACATGAAGTGTGTAATATTATTTGAAGGTACAAGTGATAAATTTGATTTGTGTATGTTTATTTATTTATTAATTTTTTTTAGTGATATTGGTTAACAAAATCCAGTAAGTTTCAAGTGTACAATTTAACAGTAAAGCATATATGTATATATATATATATATATGTTTTATATATATAAAGCATATATATATACATATATATATATGTATATATATATATATTGCATTGTGTGTTCACCTCCCATAGTTCGATTTCTTCCTATCACCACGTATTTGACCCCTTTTACCCCACATACCTCCCCCTTCCCACCTCCTCCTACCCTCTGGTAATCACTAGTCTATTGTCCATGCCCATAAGTCTCTCTTTGTTTGTCCTGTTTGTTTGTTGCTTTTAAGTTTATATTCCGCATATGTGTGAAATCATGTAGTTTTCGATTTTTTCTGTCTGGCTTATTTCACATAGCGTGATTTTCTCGAGGTCCATCCATGTTTTCACAAATGGCAGTATTTCATCTCCTCTTATAACTGAGTAATATTCCATTATATATATGTACCATGGCTTCTTTATCTAGTCATGTATCGTAAGACACTTCAGTTGCTTCCATGTTCTGGCCACTGTAAATAATGCTGCTATGAACATCGCCATGCAAATATTTTTTCGGATATGAGTTTTCAAGTCTTTGGGGTAAATACCCAGGAGAGGGAGGGATCGCTGGATCATATGGTAGATCAATTTTTAGCTTTTTGAGGAACTTTCATACTGTTTTCCATAGTGACTGTACCAACAATTTGTGTATTTTAAACCCTAAAGCAACCACCAAATAAAATACAACTAATAAATAATACAAATATAATAAAAACATAAAAGTATTCAATTATTGTCAAAGTTGGCATAAAAAAAGGGGAAAAAAGAGCTGAGGAAATATAGAAGTTATGTTGTCTACCTGAAACTAATACAATATTGTATCTAAACTATAACAAAAAACAATTTAAATAAAGTATTATAACCACAAAAAATAATGCCAAGATTTAAAAAATAAAATAGCTTAAGATATATAAAGAAAAAAAAAGAGAAAAAGAAAAAAATAATGAATAAGATTAGCACAATAAACAAGCCTATAAAAAGCAGAGGTGTACTCCATCTAGAATTTCAAATTGAAAACAATTCAGTTTGATTATTAAAAAGTTAAATATATGTATTCATTATAACATGAGTATGGTCGTTGTAATTTTACTGAAGAGATAGAAGAATGTGGAAAAAGAAAAAAGTGCCTTCCAGACACTAAAATTTAAAGAAAAAAACAAGTTTATGGATGAAATGATATGACATTGGGAATTTCTTTAAATAATCTGGATGTGTAGGGAGTAGATGAGAATATAGATTAAAAGAGTTTTCTCTACTTTTTTATAAATGTAATTTTTTTGTCTTTATTGAAATATAATAGACAATTAGTTGCTTGTATTCACATTGTACAATTCAATGAGGTTTTTCAATTATAGTTGGCATACAATAATATACCAGTTTCAGTTGTATAACATAGTGAACAGAGATCCAAATAACTCGCAAAGTAATCACTCTACTAAATTTAGTACACTTCTTCTCTCTTACATATTTATTAAAATATTATTAACCATCCAACTATCCATTTGTACCTCTTAATCCCTTTGTTCTTTTATTTTGTCCTCCAACCCCCTCCCATCTAATATCCCTCTAAATATTCTCTGTATCTATGAGTTCATTTCTGTTTTCGTTGTCGTTGTTGTTGATTTTGTTCTTTAGATTCCACATGTACAGGAAATCATGTGATATTTGTTTTAATCTGACTTACTTCATTCAGCACAATACCGTCTAGGTTCATCAGGCAATATCTTTTTCCATCCTCTTCCTTTTAATCGGTGTGTGTCTTTTAACCCAAAGTGAGTATCTTGTAAGAAGCATATGTAGGGGTCTTGTTTTCTTATCGATTCAGCAACTCTATCTTTTGGTTGGAGCACATAATTCTTTTCCATTTGAGGTACTTGTTGATAGGAATGTAGTTATTGCCATTCTTTATTCCTGTTTTTGATACATGTTTTTTCTTCTTAAAGAAATCCCCCCAACATTTCCTGTAATACTGGCTTGGTGATGATAAATTCCTATAGCTTATTTTTGTCTGGGAAGATCTTTACCTGTCTTTCAACTCTAAATGATAGCTTTCCTAGATAAAGTATTCTTGATTGTAGGTCCTGGATTTTCATGACCTCGAATATTTTGTGCCAAGCCCTTCTGTCCTGCAAAGTTTCTTTTGAGAAATCGGCTGCCAGTCTTATGGGTGTTCCCTTGTAGGTAACTAATTGCTTTTCTCTTGCTGCTTT
This sequence comes from Pteropus medius, assembly GCF_902729225.1. NCBI lineage: Eukaryota > Metazoa > Chordata > Mammalia > Chiroptera > Pteropodidae > Pteropus > Pteropus medius. Next base: position 1,265,557 of record NW_024353907.1, on the reverse strand, counting down.
TAAGATTCCCTCCTTGTATTTAACCTTTGGCAGTTTAATTATGGTGTGTCTTGGTGTGAGCCTCTTTGGGTTCCTAGTTTTTGTGACTCTGAGCTTCCAGGGCTTGTATGTCTATTTCTTTCACCAGGCGAGGGAGGATTTCTATCAGCACTTCTTTAAATAGCTTTTCAACACCTTATTTTCCTTCAGGTAGCCCTATGACACAGATACTTTTACCTTTAATAGTGTCCCATAGGCTCCTTAAATTATTTTTATAGTCTTGGCTTCTTTTTTCTTGCCATTCTGATTGAGTGTTTTTGGCTTTCCCATCCTCTATATAGGTAATTTGATCTTTTTTGTTCACTTTGTTTATTCCATTTAATATACTTATCATCTCAGATAACGTATTCTTCATTTCAGACAGATTCTCTTTTATAATTTCCATTTCCATTTTTGTTTTTTTATCTCTTCGTTGAAGTTCTCACTGAATTCATCTACATTTCTCATAAGTTCATTTAGCACCTTTATAACCAATGTTTTTGAACTCTGCATCTGTTAAATTGCTTGACTCCATTATTCCTGGATCTCTGTTCTGTTCTCTCATATGGTTTCTGCTTCTTTGTCTTTGCATTTTGGCTGCCTTTCTGTGTCTGTTTCTATGTACTAAGCAAAGCTCCTAAGTCTCTCAATCTTATTAGTGTGGCTTTGTGTAGTAGGTGTCCAGTGGCACAGTCCTGAGAGAGGTTCATTTACAGGCCAAATTTATCCCAAGCTTGTGCCCCTCCAGGACCACCTGTTAAGATTCAGCAAGCAATACACAGATGATGTGCTTATAATTGCCTCTAAGGGCCACACCAGAAACCAAGGCCAGCTGCCACCAGCATGAGTCTAAGCGCAGCTCAGCAAGGAGCAGCTAACTCTCTGAGGATACATCTAGATGTGGCTTGGGTGGGGCCGTGAATTGGGGGAGGTGGAGTTTCAGTGAATCCTCTGGACAGAGTGACATCTGTTATCCAGTTTGATGTTGTCTCTGCTATGGCAGCACTGAGTCCGTGCACTGGAAGCGGGTAGAGCTCAACAGAGAAACAATGGACACTGCTGGAACTTCTGTGCAGAGCGAATCTCTCCTCCTCCCTTGCTTCCACAACTCAGTGTCCCCCCGTAAGTCTTTGGTGCTCCCTGCGCAGCCTAACTGGCACTGGTGCTCATAGCAAGCAGGTTCATCACTGAGAAAGTCTGGTCACCTACATGGCCCCTTTAAGAGGTGTCTGAAGCTGTTGGCTGCCACTGCTGCCTCTGTCTCACTCAGCCGCTCTGGACCAGGCAACCTTGCTTCCTCGCCCCGTCCTACCTTCTCCTGTTGCAGGGTGATTTCTTAGATTTCTTAGATTTCTCCCTAGTTGTATGGCTTGTTCCTCTAGATCTCAGGTAATTTTTGTGGTTTGCTCTTTGTTTCTGTCATGCCGTTGATTTGGTCGCCAGAGAGATGAACAGAGCCTCTATCATCTATGCCATTTTTTTTGAGCTCTATATAATTGAAAAAGTATATATAACCCATTTCCAATCATGCATTTACATAAATAAAAAAAATTAAACACACATAAAATACTATCCATTTTGTAAGAAGAGACTCAAACAATAGGATGCGCATTTAGCACAGTAAAAAGGTTTCCAATAGGGTGAGGTTTAGTTAGGGTGATAAATGCAGACAAAGGGAATAAAACATAAACATAAGAAGGATCTTGTAGGAATCAATGGTAATGTCACTACTCTGTTAATGGCATATTTTTACCATTGATTCCTACAACTTTATACCTAACGTGCAATTAAAGGTGGAAAGAGTAGAGAGAGACTGATGGAGAGGAGAGAGGGAGACAGAGAATGGTTAGAAATTTATCTAAGAGACAAAACATAGCCCGCATTACATTTTCATTCAATCTATTCCATGTTCTCCCCAAAATATAAATTTTCCATTATGAACATTTCGTTCTCTGGGAAATTTTAATGCTAAAAATAATGTACTTTAATGATGCTACAAATAGGAATATGTTAAATAATCTGGGAAAATATTGATGCTTTCCATGTCTATTCCTCAGTATATATCATTTATCACATTTTTAGATAATTATTAGCTTTGAGGAAGTTATTGCAATCACCAATCTAATGCATATTTGTTGTTAGTTAATAAGAATTAATGGAACTCTAAATAAACTTTATTTTTAAAAATTACTCTCAAATTTGTATTTTTGTTTGCAAAACTATGGATATTATAGTCTTTTATATATTAATTTAATGTTTCTAAAACTTTTTATTCAGCAGAGCCTTTTAAATAAATTATGTTTGACCTTCAATAGATGATATAAATGAAAATGGAGAAACTCTAATTGAATTGTCAGAGGAAACAAAACCTCCGCCTGCACAGCCAAGTTCCCTTTTTAGCACATGAGAAGCCACAAGAGTATTTATTTCATAGGAATAAAAATACAGGTTTATCAAATGACATACTTTGAAAACAACTTTCCTAAGTAAAATGCAATATTTGTCAATGTAGAAAAAAAATCCAAAATACTCTTTCACAGCTAGTCTCAGCTTACATTTAGACCCAGTAAAGATTTGATGAGTGAAAAAAATGAATGTGAATATAATAAAAATCTCAAAGTATTAACAAAGAAAATATGGAAGTAATAAAAAACAACTAGCAAGAGGAAAAATTATAACACAACCACATAAAATAGAGTACTCTAAACATTTCATTTAAAAGACAGATTTTTAGGTTGTTTTAAAAAAAGTAAAATCCAACTCTATGCTTTCTATCAGAAACCTACCTCAAACATGAATACAGCAGTAGGTTAAAATAAAAAAAAGATAGAGATAAACTAGGAGAACACTAATCAAAGAAAGCTGGGTTGGTTGTAATAATATCATATGAAGTAGATTTCATAATAACACATATTACTAGTGATAAAGATGGATATTATATAAAGAAATAAATTTATTATTCAAGTCATCATGGCAGTCCCAAACATGTATGCAAGTAATAACTGAGCACCATAATACCTAAGCAAAAACTGATATAACTGTCAAAAGAAACAATTTTAGTTTGAGTTTTCAACACTTAAATCTCATTTAATTGTTAGAATAAGTAGACAAGTTTTAGCAAGGGTGTAGAAGACCTGAACAACACCATCAACCAATTTGATCTAATTGATAGTTCTAGAACATTTCACTGAACAACAACAGAATACACATTATTTTCATGGGTACATGGAACATTCACCAAGCTAGACCATATTGTGGGCCATAAAATGTATTTCAACAATTTAAAATTATTTAAAGGATCAAAAAATGTTCTGTTTCTGCTATGGAATTAAATTGAAAATCAATAAAAGAAAGGTATATGGAAAATCCCAAAGTATTTGGAAATTAAACAACCCATGTCTCCAAGAAGAAATCTCAAGGAAAAATAGTAAATATTTTTAAGTCGAAGACGTTAAAACAACATATTAAAATTTATGGTTCATAGCTAAAGCCCTGTACGTTTCCATCTTAAGAAACTAGAAAAGGAAGACCGAATTAAGCTCAAAGCAAGAAAGGGGAAGGAAATAATGAAACTGATGAAATAAGAAACAAAAAATAAATAGAGAAATCAATGAAAACACAAGGTTATTCTTTGAAAATGTCAATAAAACTGATAAGTATTTAGAGAGATGTATCAAGAAAAAAGTACACAAATTATTAATATCGGGAAAAACAAGGGAGACATAACTGTATCTCTTGTAGACATTAATTATTGAATAATAAGGACATATTATCTTTATACCAACAAATTTAATGATTTACATAAAATGGAAAAAAAATCCTTGAAAGAAATATAATATCAAAGCTCACTTACCAAGAAATAGTAAACAGAATATATATATATATATATATATATATATATATATATTCTGGTTTATTATATATATATATAAATTGAATGTGCAATGAGATACCTTCTCATAAAAAAAAAAAAAGAAATTTAATAAAAAGCCAGACCCGGATGAGTTTACTGTTGAATTTTATCAAATATTAAAGATGAAATAGTACAAACTCTATACAAGCTTGTCTTGAAAATAAAAGTGGAAGAAATAAATCTCAGATTATTTTGTAAGATTGTTATTACTCTAATACCAACTACAGACAAAGATATTACAATAAAATAAAAAATATAGATGAGTGTCCTTCATGAATATAGAACAAAAATTCCCCATTAAGGAATTAGAAAACCAAATCAGCAATATTTCAAAAGGATAATGCATCATGACCAAATATATCATACTCTTGGAATACAAATTTGTTAGCATTAAATAAAAGCAATACAATTCACCAAATTAACAGTATAAAAAGAAAAAAAAATATTTTAATAGATGCAAAAAGAGAGTTTGACAAAAGTTTAACATCCATTCATGGTAAAAAAAAAAAAATCTTAGCAAACTAAAACTATAAAGGAATTTCCCCAATCTAATGAAAAGCATCAGCAAAACAGAGCTAACATGGTAATTAATCATGATCGGCTAACCAGTTTTATCCAATAATTAGGAATGAGGCAAAAATGTCCTCTTGGTTTAAAAGGTAGATATATAAACAATTGACCAGAAAGTACTCTAGAATCTCATGAAATCCTTCCTGGGATCTAAATTTGCATTGAGACTAATATTTAATTCAATAATGTTTTTTAAGAGCAGATTATTTTTTTAATAAAAACAATTACCTTTGTTAATACTTACTGGAAATACATAAGTGTTAAATTTGCCTCATGTTCATTAGAACAATGTTAGCTCCTTTCAGGAGGTCAGAGAGGGTAAAGTGAGGGCTCAAAGAAAAGGGGTATTTTTCTATTATGCATGATGCATTTCTAACTATAAAATTTACAGTTATGCTATTATTGTTAGAAATAAATCTTGAGGCCCCTAATGTTATCACTAAGGATACGGAGTCATCCTCCTATGATAAAGGTTATAAAAAAGTACCATCATGAATAAAATAATTTTATGAGCAGTGTGCGAAAAATGTACAGTTATCTTCAAACCTTTTGTTAAGAAAGATATGGAATGCAGAAAAACAATGTATCTGTAATGATAAAAGCTAAGACCTTTCATATAGGTAAAGATGATTTTTTCTTTTGATAATAAATGTATTCCAGAAAAGTTAATACAAGGTTATTGTTATTGTTGTTATGGTTTGGGGAATAAATAAAATTCTAATTAAGCATATTGAAGGAATTTGACAAATCTAGGAATAATATATCAAAATATTATGTGATAAAAGATTATTCCTTTGTTATCTTTTGTGTGACTCCAGACCCAACAGGTTTACATCATTATATAAACACGTCATTTACATTTCTCCACGACTGTGCTCATGCTATTCACTTTCATAACCTTAACAGAAATATTATTCTCTCCTTCTGCTCATGTTTATGTTACTTGTATTCCTGAACATTTCTTTCTACACCATTAAGCTATTACTATCTACTCATTTGCAGTGATTTTTTCCCCTTCTTTGATGTCTTGTGACACTAATTTGGGATATTAACTTATCTTAAACCACATGTCTCTTGTAATGTGTCTCAAATTAAATATTTATCTTTCCAATTAGATTATTCACATCATCATTTCAAGAATTAAATATCTTTTTGGGTCCTCCAAGCCAGTCTTTTTCAAATTGTGGGTTGTGCCCCATTTGTGGATTACAAAATATCTTAGCGGCTCACAACTAGCAAATTTAAAAACAATAATGACTCTACCATTATGGCTATGATACAAAATATGAGAATCAAGTATGAAAAAGTCACACCAAATCCCATACAAAAATTTTCATAATTAACATTAAATAAACACCAGAAAATCAGCAAAACCTCAGTGTGTACACACATACACGTATGTATATATGATTATGGAAGATGGAATGAGATTCATGAAGCACTGATAAATGAAAGAAAGGTTATAAAACATCATGCAGTGTATGATCACCATTTATTCTGGGGATGCATATATATGATTAAGAGGATGTTCAGCAAAATATTAACAATGGTTGTGGAATTCCAAGTGGTTTTTATTCTTTTCTCTGGATTTTGTATCTTCAATAAACAAGAATAACTTTAAAAAACAAAACAAAAACAAACAAACAAAAAAACACTTCAGTATGTAAAGATGGATACCCAAATAGATAGGTGGGTGAATAGATAGATATAATTTTATAAAAAAGAGATTATTCTACAAATTGGTTTTCCATAAAATAATTTCATATAATTTCACTTAAACTGCCATCTGGTTTGTAAGTGGTGTGTAAGCAGTAGGGAACCTTGACCTTTGTGATCACTTTAGACCTCATCTGATTTAAAATTTGTAACACAGGAGTCCAAGGCCTGGAACTTGCACCTGAGTTTGGATATTCCAGAAGAACCACCAGGAAGACCAGAGGGATGAGAAATGCCATTTATTACTCACAAGGCAGGGAAGCTTCAGCTATGACTGGTCGAAGCTGCAGAAATAAAGCTGCTGACCAAGAGCAAGCTGAGCTTTTTTATGCATACAAGCAGAGGGAGGGATTGTCTCATTGGAGGAGCAGCTGCCTTTTCAGACAGATGGGAGCAAGATGTGCTGCTTGGTTACAGGAGCAGATGATATCCATGGGAACAGCAGAAGGTATCCTTGGGAATAGGCATTGCTGCAAGCTCTTTGTGTACTGCCTTCCTTGGCTGTCTGTGGTGCAGCTATCAGTCTTCTGAGTATGTGGAGGGGCTATACTCTGAGTAAACCCTACAATATTATAATCAAAGCCCTAAAAAATATTGCTTTTGCTTACTTCCCTGTGGGGAATTGAATATTTAAAAGGGTCTATAATAAAAATTTCTAAACTTACATAAGGGTAGATAGAATAACATAATAAATCTCTATACTCCACCTAGATTACACAATTGCCAAGATTTTACCATACTCTCTATATCTAATTATTTTTGTTTGCTATGCCTTTCCTGGAGTAGTTTAAAATAAATCCCAGATATAATATCATTTTTACCTCTATATACTTCAATGTGTATCTCTAAAAATTATGAACATTTTGTTAAATAACCATAATACCATTAACACAGCTACTAAAATTAACAATAATTCTTTGGTATTGAATAATAGTTCTTATCCAAATGTCCTTCATGGTCTCAAATCTTCCTTTTATAATTGGTTTATTTGAAACAGGATCTAAGCATTGTTCACACATTGTCACAGGCTACTATTTCTGTCAAAATTTTTTATTGTAAATGAGTCCTCCTATTTTCCTTTCCCATTTTTTCCTGCCCATTTTCTGATTGCAGGAGTCAGGACCATGTTCCTATAGAATGGTCCAAATTATTGACTTGTCAGTTTGCTCCTTGAAGTGTCACTTAACTTGTTTTTCTATATCCCTTATATTTTTGGTAAGTTGGACTTAATACTAGAAGCTATTAAGTAATATTTGAATCAAAGAAAAAAATGCAGACCAAAAATTGCAGAAGTTTTGAAAATAACAATAATGAAAATATGATCTATCAGAATCTATGGATACAGCAAAAGCACTTATGAGAGGAAATTAATAGTTTGAAATGCTTATACAAAATAAAACCAATGTGCATTATTTTTTTTTCTGATTACCTGCCTTGGCCAAGAATACACTTATCCCAACCACAACTATAGTAGATCCATTGCCAAGGCTGGGTCTCATCTTTATTTAAAATTTTGATACAGCATTTGGTTCATCATGGATTTTTGCATTAATTTTTTTTAAATATTGCATTGAAATATTTGTCTTGATTAATGTACTTTTTGGTGCCTCTTTAAATTTTGTATCCACTTGTACCTACTAGAAATTTTATGGTTTGAGGTCTTACATTTAAGTCTTTAATCTATTTTAAGTCTATTATTGTATACAGTGTAAGAAGGTGGTCCAGTTTCTTTTTCTTTTTTCTTTTTGCATGTATCTGTCAAATTTTCCCAACACCATTTATTGAAGAGACTGTCTTTACCCCATTATATATTCCAGCCTCCTTTGTCATATATTAAGTTAATATATAGGCGTAGATTTATTTCTGTGCTCTCTATTCTGTTCCATTGATCAATGTATCTGTTTTTATGCCAGTATCATGCTGTTTTGACTACTGTAGCCTCGTCATATACTTTGATATCAGGTAGAGTGATACATCCAGCTTTGTTCTTCTTTTTCAAGATTGCCATGGCTATTCGGGGTCTTTTATAGTTCCATATAAATTTTAGGATTATTTGTTCTAGCTCTATGAAAAATGCCATTGTTATTTTGATAGAGATTCCATTGAACTTATAGATTGCTTTGGGTAGTATGGCCATTTTAATGATATTGATTCTTCCTACCCATGAGTATGGTATATGCTTCCATGTATTTGTATCTTCTTCAGTTTCTTTTCTCAATGACATCACTTTCTGAGGACAGGTCTTTCACCTCCTTGGTTAATTTGATTCCCAGGTATTTTATTGTTTTCGATGCAATTGTAAATGAGATTGTTTTCTTAATTTCTCCTTCAGAAGGTTAATCATTGCTGTATAAATGTACCACTGACTTCTGAATATTTATGTTGTAACCTTCTACTTTACTGAATTCAGTGATCAGTTCTAAGAGTTTTTTGATGGAATATTTAGGGTTCTCTATATATAGTATCATGTCATTGGCAAATAACAAGAGTTTTAATTCTTCCTTTCCAGTACGAATACTTCTTATTTCTCTTTCTTGTCTTATTGCTATGGCTAAGACTTCCAATACAATGTTGAAGAGGCATGGCGAAAGTGGGTATCCTTGTCTTGTTTATGATCTTAAAGAAAATGCTTTTAGCCTTTCCCCATTGAGTATGATGTTAGCTGTAGGTTTGTCATTCATGGCCTTTATTATATTGAGGTATGTTCCCTCTATTCCCATTTTGCTGAGAGTTATCATAAATGGATGCTGGGTTTCGTCAAACACTTTTTATGCATCTATTGATATGATCATATGGTTTTTATCTTTCAATTTGTTAATGTGGAGTATCACATTAATTGATTTCTAGATATTGTACCAACTTTGTATCCCAGGAATAAATCCAACTTGATGATGGTGTATGATATTGTTAATGTATTGCTGAATTCGGTTTGCTAATATTTTGTTCAGGATTTTTTCATCAATGTTCATAAGAGATATTGGCCCATATTTATCTTTTTTTGTAATGTCTTTGTCTGGTTTTGGAATCAAGGTAATCACAGCCTCATAAAAAGGAGTTAGGGAGCCTTCCCTCTTCTTGAATTTTTTGTAATAATTTGAGAAAAATAGGTGTTAATTTTTCTTTGAATGTTTGGTATAATTTGCCTATGAAGCCATCTGGACCAGAACTTGTTTTTTGGGAGGGTTTTGATTGCTAATTATATTTCATAGGTGGTAATCAGTCAGTTCAGATTTTGTTTCTTCTTGATCAGTCTTGGTAGATTGTAAATTTTTAGTAATGTATCCATTTCTTCCAGATTGTCCAATTTGTTGGCATATAATTGCTCAGTATTTTCTTATGATCCCTTGTTATTTCTGTGGAGTGTAGTTATTTCTCCTCTTTTGTTTCTAATTTTATTTATTTGCATCTTCTCTCTATTTTCCTTGATGAGTCTGGTGAAGGTTCTGTCAATTGTGTTTACTCTTTCAAAGAAGCACCTCTTGGTTTTATTCATCTTTTCTATCGTTTTTCTAGACTCTATTTTGTTTATTTCTGCTGAGATCCTTATTATTTCCTTCCTTCTACTCACTTTGGAGTTCTTTTTTCTAGTTCTTTGCTGTTCTTTTTCCAGTTCTTTTAATTGTAAGGTTAGATTGCTTATTTGAGCTTTTTTTTGTTCTTTGAGGTAGGCCTGTATTGCTAATTTCCCTCTTAGGATTGCTTTCACTGTGTCCCAAAGATTTTGAGTTCTGTTTTCATTTTCATTTGTATCTAGGTACCTTTTGATTGCTTCCTTAATCTCATTGATAATGCATTCATTGTTTAGTAACATGTTATTTAGCTTCCATGTGTTTGTATATTATCCAGTTTTTTTTTCTTGTAGTTTTATACTATTGTGATCGGAGAAGATGGTTGATATGATTTCAATCTTCTTAATTTTATTGAGGCTGTTTTTTGTGTCTTAACATGTGGTCTAGCCTGGAAAATGTTCGATGTGCACTTGAGAAGAATGTATATTAGCTTCTTTGGGGTAAAATGCTTTGAAAATATCTATTAAATCTATCTGGTCTAGAGTGCCTTTTAGGTCCATTGTTTCCTTGTTGATTCTTTGCCTGGACAATTTGTCCATTGTTGTCAATGGGGTGTTAAAGTCCGTTACTATGAATTTATTATTGTTAAACTCTCCTTTTATGTCAGTCAATAATTGTTTTATGTATGTAGGTGCTCCTGTGTTTGGTGCATATATGTTTACTAGGGTTATGACCTCTTGATTTATTGGTATCTTTATCATTATGTAAAGACCTTCTTTATCTCCTATTGTAACCTTTGTTTTAAACTCTATTTTACATGATGTAATTATTGCAACCCTAGCTTTATTTTTTCATTTACATTGCATGAAATATCTTTTTCCAAACCTTTACTTTCAGTGTGTGAGTGTCATTTGGTCTGAAGTGGATCTCTTGTAAAGAGCATATGCATGGGGCTTGTTTTCTTTAACCATTTGGGTATCCTATGGTTGGGTATCTTTTGATGAGAACATTTAATACATTTATATTTAAAGTGATTACTGATAGTACATAGTTACTGCCATTTTGTTATTTGTATTTGTTTTTCCTATTTCCTTTTTTACCCCTTCTCTTTGTACAGTAGTCCTTTTAACATTTCTTTTAATACTGGCTTTTCAATGATGAACTTCTTTTTTAATCTTTGACATCTATATTTTATTATACATTTCTAAATATTAATTACCTCTAAAGTTATAGTAGCTCTTTTTTTAAATTAAATTTATTGGGGTAACATTGGTTAATACAAATATATATTTTTCACGTGTACATTATCATTTGACCTCTCTATATTCTGTGTGATTACCACCTAAAGTCCAGTTTCCTTCAGCTACCATATATTTGATCCCCTTAACCCACTTCACACTCCCCCTAAACCCTATATTTGACCCCCTTTACACCGTCTACCTCTGCCCTCTTCATCCACCCCACTAGTAACCACTAGTCCATAGTCCTCTGGTAACCACTAGCCTATAGTCCATGTCCATGAGTCTCTGTTTGTTTGTCCTCTAAAGCAACTAATTTGTTGCTTTTAGGTTTATATCTCATATATAAGTGATATTAAGTGATTTTCAACTTTTTCTGTCTGGCTTATTTCACTTAGTATGATTATCTCAGGGTTCAGCCAGGTTTTCGCAAATGGCAATATTTCATCTCTTCTTATGACTGAGTAATATTCCATTGTATATATGTACCACTACTTCTTTAGCCAATCATATATCGTAGGAGACTTCAATTGCTTCCATGTCCTGGCCAGTGTGAATAATGCTGCTATGAACATCAGTGTGCAAATATGTTTTTGGATATAGGATATCAAGTCTTTAGGGTAAATACCCAGTAGAGGGCTTGCTGAATCATATGGTAGACCAATTTTTGGTTTTTGAGGAACCTCCATACTGTTTTCCGTAGTGGCTGTACTGATTGGCAGTCCCACCAGCAGTGTATAAGGGTTCCTTTTTCTCCACATCCTCTCCAACATTTGTTATTACTGTTGATTATAGCTATTCTAACAGGTGTGAAATGGTATCTCATTGTGGTTTTGATTTGCATTTCCCTAATAGCTAGTAATGTTGAGCATCTTTTCATATATTTGTTGGCCTTTTATTTGTCCTCTAGAGAGAAGTGTCTGTTCAGGTCCTCTGCCCATTTTTTCATTTAATCATTTGTTTTATTTTTGTTATTGAGTTGTTTAAGCTCTTTGCATATTTTGGATATTAGGCCCTTATCGTAGGTGTTGCTGGCAAATATATTTTCCAATTCGGATGGTTCTCTCTTTACCTTGTTAACAGTTTCTTTTGCTGAGCAGAAGCTTTTAGTTTGATGTAGTCCCATTCATTTATTTTTGCTTTTACTTCCTTGCTTTTGAGGTCAAATTCATAACATCCTCTTCAAGTTCAAGGTCCTTGAGTTTAGTTCCTATGTTTTCTTCTATGCATTTTATTGTTTCAGGTTTTATATACAGGTCCTTAATTCATTTTGACTTAATTTTGGTGTGTAGTGATAGACAACAGTCTAGTTTCCTTCTTTTGCAGGTGGCTTTCCAGTTTTCCCAGCACCATTTATTGAAGAGGCTTTCCTTTCTCCACTGTATGTTTTTGGTTTTTTGGTTGAAAATTATTTTCCCTTATAATATGGGTTTATTTCTGGACTCTCAATTCTGTTCCACTGGTCTGTGTGTCTGTTTTGCTGCCAATACCATGTTGTTTTGATTACTGTCACTTTGTAGTAGAATTCGAAGTGAGACAGAGTGATGCCTCCAGCCTCGTTCTTTTTTCTTAGGATGGCTTTGGCTATTCGGAGTCTTTAGTGCTTCCATACAAATCTAATGATTTTTTGTTCTATTTCTTTAAAAAATGTCAATGGGATTTTGATGGGGATTGCATTAAATCTGTATAATGATTTAGGTAATATGGTCATTTTAACTATGTTGATTCTTCCAATCCAAGATTATGGAATATCTTTCCATTTCTTTGTATCTTCTTTGATTTCTTTTAATTGGGTCTTGTAGTTTTCATTATACAGGCCTTTCACTTGTTCTGTTAAATTTATTCCTAGGTATTTTATTCTTTTTGTTGTAATTGCAAAAGAAATTATTTTTTCCATTTCTTTTTCTGACGCTTCATCTTTAGAGTATAGAAATGCTATGGATTTTTGAAAGTTGATTTTGTATCTAGAAACTTTACTGTATTTGCTTATTATTTTTAGTAGTGTTCTTGTGGAGTCTTTAGGGTTTTCTAAATAGAGAATTATGATATCTGCAAATAGTGACAGTTTGACTTCTTCGTTTCCTATTTGGATGCCTTTTATATCTTTCTCTTGCCTGATTGCACTTGCTAGGACCTCCAATGTTATATTAAATAACAATGGTGATAGTGGACAGCCTTGCCTTGCTCCTGATCTGAGAGGGAAGATTTTTAGTTTTTCACCATTAAGTATAATGTTGACTGAGTGTTTGTCATAGATGGCCTTTATTATGTTAAGGTACTCTCCTTCTATACTGATTTTGTTAAGTGTTTTGATCATAAATGGATGCCATATCTTGTCGAAGGCTTTTTCTGCATCTACTGATATGATCATATGATTCTTATTTTTTAATTTGTTTATGTGGTGTATCACATTGATTGATTTGCATATGATGAACCATCCCTGTGCCTCTAGGATGAAGCCCACTTGATCATGGTGTATAATATTTTTAATATGCTGCTGTATGTGGTACGCTATTATCTTATTTAGGATTTTTGCATCTGTGTTCATGAGAGATATTGGTCTGTAGTATTTTTTTGTGTGTGTTATCTTTACCAGGTTTTTGTGTCAGGGTAATATTGGCCTAATAAAACGTATTGGGAAATATTGCTTCCTCTTCAAATTTTTGGAATTGTTTGAGGAGAATAGGTATAAATCTTCTTTGAATGTTTGGTAGAATTCACTGGTGAAGACATCTGGTCCTGGATGTTTACTTTTTGGTTGGTTTTTGATGATTGCGTCAATTTCCATATTGCAGATAGGTCTATTTATGTTTTCCTGTTCTTCTTGACTTAGTCCAGGAAGGTTGTATTTTTCTAAGTACTGTTCCATTTCTTCTAGGTTATTAAACTCGGTGTTATATACTTTTTCATAGTATTCTTGTATGATCCTTTGTATTTTTGCGATATCAGTAGTAATTTTCCCTCTTTCAACCTTGATTTTGTTGATTTGTGTCCTTTCTCTTTTTTCTTTAGTGAGTCTAGCCAGGTGTTTTTCAATTTTATGAACCTTCTCAAAGAACCAGCTCTTTGTTGCATTTATTTTTTCTATCATTTGTTTTGTTTTGTTTTCAATTTCATTTATTTCTGTCCGAATTTTGATGATTTCTTTCCTTCTGCTGACTTTAAACTTCATTTGTTCTTCCTTTTCTAGTTTTTTAAGATGAAGCGTTAGGTTATTTATTTGGGCTCAATCCTGTTTTTGGAAAAAGGCCTGTAATGATATGAACTTTCCTCTTAAGATCACTTTTGCCATGTCGCAAAAGTTTTGATATCTTGTACTATAATTATCATTTGTTTCTATGTATCTCTTGATCTCTTTTTATTTCTTCTCTGACCCAGTTATTCTTCAGAGCCTGTTGTTTAATCTCCATGTATTTGGGTGTCTTCCTGATTTCTTTCTGCAGTTGATCTCAGGTTTCAAATCATTATGATCAGAGAATATGGTTGGTAGGATTTCAACCCTTTTATATTTGTTGAGGCTATCTCTGCGTCCCAGTATGTGGTTGATCCTTGAGAATGTTCCATGTGCACTAGAGAAGAATGTATATGCAGCTGTTTTGGGATGGAAGGCTCTGTAAATGTCAATTATGTCCAGTTGGTCTAATGTGTCATTTAAGGATGTTATTTCCTTATTGATTTTCTGTTTAGATGACCTGTCCATATCTGACAGTAGGGTATTTAGGTCCCCTGCTATGATGGTGTTTTGGTCTGTTTCTCCCTTTCATTTTGTTAGTAATTCCTTTACATATTTCGGGGCTCCCTGATTGGGAGTATAGATATTAATAAGTGTTGTGTCTTCTTGGTTCATGATTCCCTCTATTATTATAAAATGTCCCTCAGTATCTTTCTTTACCTTTTTTATTTTGAAGTCTATTTTGTCTGATATTAGTACCACTACTCCCACTTTTCTCTGAATGCCATTTGCTTGAAATATCATTTTCCACTCTTCCACTTTAAGTCTATATTGGTCTTTGGAGCTGAGATGTGTCTCCTGGAGGCAACACATGGTTATTTATTTATTTATTTATTTATTTATTTATTTATTTATTTATTTATCCATTCTGCAACTTTGTGCTTTTTTATTGTTGAATTCAATCCATTTACATTTAGGGTGGTTATTGAGATATGAGGTCTTCTTATAGCCACTTTATCTTTTGCTTTCTGGTAGTTCGATGTTTCCACTGCTTCCTTATCCTTGTGTTTCTGTTTTCTTTATTTTGGTTGGCTTTTGTAGGTTTTCCCTCTGGTTTTTCTTGTTTTATGTTATATACAATGATTCTGATTCTTTGGTGCATGGTTATCATTATGAATATGTAAAAGATAGTTATATGTATACAGTTGTCCATTTCTTCTGTGAGTACCTTATCTCCATTCCCCTTTGTGAATCTTGATCTTTGAATCCCTCCGTTTTCAATCATTGTTATGTCAATTTGTTCCTATGTGTGTTGAACGTTCATTACCATCTTGTTAAAACAATTCCTTTCTTATTATTTAAGCTTATAATGTCCTGTTCTTGGTAAGGATCGAACTCCTCTGCTTCTATTTGCCTAATTATATATTCACTTTACTCCTAATTATATATTCTCTTTTTTTTTTTTGTCATTTTGTTTTAGGTGAACTGACCCCTTTCATTATTTCCTGTAGTGCAGGTCTCATAGTGGAGAATTCCTTCAATATTTTTATGTCTGCAAAGGTCTTTATTTCTCCTTCATATCTAAAAGAGAGCTTAGCTGGATTCATTTTTCTAGGCTGGTAATTCCTTTCACTTAATAGTTTAAATATTTGATTCCATTTATTTCTGGCTTGTAAGTTTTGCGCAGAGAAGTCCGAGGATAATCTAATGGGTTTTCCTTTATAAATTACCATTTTTTTTCTCCCTGGCTGTCTTGAGAATTCTGTCTTTGTCATTGATTTTTGATAATTTTAATACAATGTATCTTGGTGAAAGCCTTTTTAGGTGCGATAATTGAGTATTCTGTTGACTTCTTGAATTTCAAGCTCCAGCTCATTCTTTAGATTGAGAAATTGTCGTCAAATATTTGTCTGAAAATTCTTTCTAATTCCTGCTCCTTTTCTTCCCCTTCGAGAATGGTCATATTCTTATGTTTCCTCTCTTGATGGTATCAACTAGTTCTTGTATTTCTCTTTCATTATTTTTCATTCTTCGGTTTTTCTCTTCTTCCTTCTGATTTATTTCTAGATTTCTGTCTTCGATATCACTGATCCTTTTCTCCATTTGGACGACTCTATTTTCCAAGCTTGCTATTTCATTTTTCAACTCTTGCAGTGTGTTCTTCATCTCCAGAAGTTCTATTTGGTTCTTTTTGAGGCTTCAATCTCCTTGTTCTGCTCATCTAATTGTTTTTTAAATTCCTAAATTGTTGATTTGAGTTGTTTTGGATCTCATTGAGTTTTTTCAGAAGTACCATCCTGAATTCTCTGTCATTTAATTTGCATATTTCTATGTCTGTAAGCTTATTTTCTGTAAATTTTTCTCTTTCTTTCTGAGATGCCTTGTCACCTTGGTTGTTCATGGTGTTTAATGGACTATTTCTCCGTTGGGCATTGATGGAAGTGTATTCTACTCTTTTTCTAGAAAGAAGATTTATTATATAAAGGTCTCTCTTTAGCCTCTTGCAAAGAAGGCACTTTTCCTTTGGTTTCCAGTAGGTGGCATCTAAGCCTCTTGGATCCTTGCTTTATATAAAGTCTTAATAACGTTTTTTAAATGTTCTTGTTGATATTTAATCACGCTCGCTACCCTCAGTTTCAGTCCCTGTCAGTGTCAGCGACAGTCGTGGCAGCATTTACTCAAATTTCCCTGGGACTCAATGGTGATCAGTCTTGGAGGGTATGGTGGGAGGAGCTCTCTGGGTTGAGAGTTGGAGGCTGCGGCTCAGCCTCGGTTTTGCATCCATGGCCAGGAAAACTCAACTGTTGTTCCTTTACGATCCTGTCCCACCTCTGCTTTCTGACCTGATGACTGGGCACTGCAGCTTTCCCAGGCAGGGTTGTTTGGGGAACTTGCTGCAGGAACTTGCTGCTCCTTCCACCCTCCCCCTCCTCCTGCAGGGAACTCTGGAGGCTGTGAGAAGCAGCTTCTTTTTTTTTTTTTCGTTTCCACTGCCCAACACCTGGGGTTCTGACCTGTGGTAGCTCTTATATGCAGATCTCACACTCAGACATGCTGGTGTGTAGTTTCAGTGTTTTTTGTTGAATTTTAGATGTTTACCTTATTGTTATTTCAAGGGGAGAGATCTTGGGACGTCTCTCACTCCACCGTGTTTACAAAAATCCAGTGATGAATTTCTTAAGCTTTTCTCTGTCTGGGAAGCCCTTTATCTTCTCTTCCATTTTAATAGAAATCCTTGCTGAGTAGAGTATTCGTGGTTGTATATTTTTGTCTTACATAACTTTGAATATTTCTCCCTTGTGATCTGCAAGGTTTCTGTTGAAAAATCAGCAGACATTCTTATGAGGATACCTTTGTAAGTAACAAGCTGGCATTTTCTTGCTGGTCTTAAGATTCTCTGTGTTTTTGATCTTTGGCATTTTAATTATGATGTATCTTGGTGTGGATCTGTTTGAATTCCTCTTGTTTGGGACTCTGTGCTTTCTGAACTTGTACGTCTAATTCCTTTGCCAGGTTAGGGAAGTTTTCTGTCATTATTTCTTCAAATAAATTCTCAATCCCTTGAGCTCGCTCTTCTCCTTCAGGTACTCTTATGATCTGGATATTGTTACACTTCATGTTGTCCAATAGGTCTCTTAAACTATCCTCATATTTTTTAATTCTTTTTTTTTTCTTTTTATTGATTGAGTGTATTCTGCTACCTTGTCTTCTTGTTCGCTGATTTGATATTCTGCTTTGTCCAATCTACTGTTGTTTACTAGTGTAATCTTCATTTCAGTTGTTGTATTCTTCATTTCTGTTTGGTTCCTTTTTATGATTTCTATGTCATTTTTTTTATGCTTTCTCTCTCTCTCTCTCTCTCTCTCTCTCTCTCTCTCTCTCTCTCTCTCTCTCTTTCTCTCTCTCTCTCTCTCTCTCTCCTTATTGTACTTATCTATTCTTTTCCTACATTCATTGAGCTTCCTTATAACCAAATTTTGAACTCTGTCTCTGGTAGGTTGCTTGCCTCCATTTCATTTACCTTATTTTCTGAAGTGTTTTCCTGTTGTTTCATTTATGGTATGTTTCTTTATTTTCTCATTTTATTAGACTCTCTGTGTTCATTTCTATGTGTCAGGAATATTTGTTTCATCTCGGAGCCTTGGCCAGATGGTCTAATGTGGAAGGTGTCCTGTGTGGCTCAGTGCCACACTCTTCCTAATCCCCTATGCCAGGGGCTCTGGACATGATCTTTGTGTTGATTGTGTGTGACCATCTGTTGTCACCAAACCTTTATTGGTGTTAGTACATCAGTGGATGGGATTAATGCTCAGGCTGAGTAATTGTGGGAATTAGCCACACCCACAGGGTAAGAGTTCCTATGTGGGGGCTGACCCCACTAAGTGGGATTTGCCCTAGCAGGCTTATGTACTTGTTGCAACCACCCTTTGTGTGTACCGCTAATAGGGCTATTCAGGAGTTGTTCTGTTGTGGTTTGGTGCCAGCCTCCAGGTGTATTGGTTTTGTGGCCCCCTGGGGGGAACTCCCAAGTGGGCCTAGGTCAGCTGCTGCTTTTGATTGCTTAGGGATACGCAGTGGGAACTACTGCAGATGGTTTTTGCCTATGCTTGATCTATAAGATAAGTGGAAGAGACAATACTGTAGGCAGCAGTGGGATTATCCCCCATCCCTGACCTAGGACAGTTAGGCAGAGGGACCAATGTTCCTCAAGGCCTTACACTACCTGTCAGTTGCCAGTAAGTCTCTGAAACTGGAAGAGCTTCTGGATGATATGCATGTTGGGTGCTGCACGGACCCCTGGAGTCTTCTAGGTCTCATCAGTAAATTTCTCCCTTCCACTGCAGTGTCAGTTTACATGCCAACACTGTCTCTGTGGCACCCTGTACAAGTTTCCAGTCATAGCAAGGTCAGCTGCTGCCCACCTTTGCCTGAATGCACCACTCCAGAGCAGTGGCAGCTGCCTATCAATGTGTGGTGGGCACTTTGTGTACTGATTGAGGCAGGAGCTCAAGAAGTCAAGGGCCGTCAGGCCTATAACCTCAGTTTTCTGTAAATTCCATTTCTGCACGTTCTCGCAGTACTCACAGATCACATGGAGAAAAGCTGCTGTCTGGGGCAGTCCCACAGACTCCTACGATCCTTTCAAGAGATATTGCAGCTTGTACAGGCAGCAGTGGTCTGCCCACAACTGTTTTCCCTGAAATGTGCTCACTGTGCTAAGCCAAGGTGTGTTGCCTAAGCAGAATTTGCAACCTCAGAATCAAGCATGGCAGGACAGACTGTCTATCAATGGGCTACAGGCACTCTGTGGTTTGGGTGAAGCGGGATCTGAGGGAGGCAAGGGCCATTAGGCCAATACAGCCTTAGTTTTGCTGCAACTTCTGTCCCCGGATGTTTCCGCTATAGTCACAGATCACAGTGAGACCAATTGTTATCTCTGGTGGTCCCATAGACCCCTGTGCTCCCTGGACACCATATTGCAACTCTTGCAGGAAGCAGAGGTCTGCCTGCAACTGATTTCTGTGCAGTACCACCCTGTGCAAGCCAAAGATTTTTGCATGTGCGGGTTGGGAGACTCAAGGGGTCTGGGCTGTGGAAGTTGACTGTCAATGACCCTCCTGGGGCAAATTGTGGGTAGGGTAAGGTAAGGTCTCAGGGAGACAATGGCAGTCAGATCAATACATCCTCAGTCTTGCTGCAACTTAGGTAACCATTCGTGTTCCCATAGAAGTCCCAGATTATAGCAAGACCAGCTGCTGTCTGGGAATGGCCCACAGACCCCGAGATCTGCCCAAGTTTGTGTTGGCAGCAGTGATCTGTTTGAAACTATCTCAGAATTGCAGGCTCACGGTGCTTGCTCCTGCTGTGAATGCAATCTCGTGCAAGCCTCTGACCCACCGCAGGTGTCAAACTTATTTGACCCATAATCAGCACAGGACTTGACATACATTCAGCAACAAAAGCCCCAGGCAATCCACATGTTGGGTGGGGTGGCTGATCTCCTCAGGCCAATGCTTCCTAATGGCCCTGTGGAGGGGTCTGAACAGTCAAGCTGGTGTGGTCTGAAGATTGCCGGGTAGCGGGGGCAGACTAAGTCACCAATGGTGGCTGCCCTTCCAGCCCTCATTCTGGTGCCAGGTAATGCAGACTTTCCAAGTATGAATCCCTGTTGGGTGAGGGAACTGACAAACAAAATGGATACAGTCAGGCTCCCTCCCAGCAAGCCGTACAGTTTCTGGACTGCCTTAGCGACAGAGTCCCAGGTGGCCTTAGATACAGTGTCCTATACAACCTGTAGAATGCATACACACTGTGATTGATTGTGTGATTGATTATAGTACCTGGCCTTAAGTCACTACTGTGCACCTTGTTATAAGAACAGCCCCACTTGTGGAGGCTGGGGAGCTGGAGTTGTGCCTGTGCCTTGCTGTGTCCTGCTATGCCTGAATAAAGCTATGTGGCATCTGCCTACAGCTCCACTGCAGCTTCAAAGCTTTACCGGAACCACGCCACTTCAAACTTCGGTACGGAGACGCGCAGAACCGTCTGGTACCAAGCACCTGACTACCGCGGTATCAAAACTGCCTTTAGATTTTTTAAAAGAACTCTGAGAGACTGAATTGGTGAGTGAACCTGAGATGGGGACGGGGCTGAGAGGCTCCGGGTTAAAAAGTTAAAAGCTTTGGGTGCCAGTAGATCTATAACCCATGCTACCCTGAACCGGCTTTAATCAGAATCTCAGGAAAGCTAAGCAAGGTTGGGCACAGTGCCTTGGACCCGGAGAACCACCTAGAGAGACCACTAGGAAGACAGGTCACGGAGGGCCTAAAACTTATGGCTGACAAAAGATTGAGACAGCTTCAGTTGCCTCACTTAAAAACCTGGAGGTTGATGAACTGAATAGGGATGAGGAAAAGCGTAGTACCTGAGAATAGTGCAGCTTTTAATATAATGACTGGAGTGGAAACAGAGAAGAGACAAATAAGAGGGATGGGTTTTCTAAAATTGTCTAACAGGTGTATACTTGACTAGCTTTAAGCTACTTTATTGGCCCCCAGTTTTATTAATCTCACCTAGGTAATTTTAATAAAATTAAGATTAAATATCAAATACAAATTTATAATTAATAAATGAATAATTTTAATAAAGTTTTTAAATGAAGCTGAATATATTAGTTAAAAATATAATAAAATGTCAGTATTTTTTTTTTTAAAAAAATCAAAACCATTAATAAAACCATTAACCATTCGATGTTCATTTAGTTGCCAGTGTAAAGAAGTGATATCAAACTTCATACGGGTTGTCTAGAACTATGTACATACAACTTAAGAGTAATATGAATGGTTCAGTATTGCTAAATTTCCTTCAGATGTCAACACGGTGCAAACACCGTGCTAATTTCCAAGTTAGAATGAGAGCACAAAGAAAAACAAGAAAATGGACCCTCAGTATTACTGGGAAATATTTCAATATGCAAAAATATATTGTTTTCCTGATGTTTGAGAAGAAGGACTTGAAAAGTGAGCCTTTTCTTTTACTTTAGTACTTCTGCCATTCGAATTCTCTTAGGACTCAAAAGAAGTGTCTATTTTTAATATTGCCAATGGCATAAATCATAAACATTCACAGCACTGAGATATGATTGCCTTTAGTTTTGAGGACTTCATTCCTGTGGGGCCAAAGTGGCATCAGGCATAAAAGTGAACACTTAGCACAGCGGTTTGCTTTGTAATAGCACTGAGCAACAGGGCATGAGTGCAAGAGTTACCCATATGTTCTTGCATACATTTTTATGTATGTATAGTTGTGGTATTGGAATCCTCTGAAGCATGAGCGCCAGGGCAGGTACACCTCTTGCCCAGGTCTGAGAATGGTACTAGCAAAGATAAGCATTAAGTGTGGGAAATACCAAGGATATGAACTCCAAGAAGAGACTTCGAGAAACAAAAATTTATTTTATGGATTTAGAGTTTGCTAGAGGGTGGGTGATGTAAACACCCTAAACTACCTCCCTTTAAAAATACCTAGATAACTCCACATTGCTTATTAATAATTTGTATGTATTCTGCAAATTGTTTTTTTTTTCCTCCACTCAGTATTGTTTTCAAAAATGTACCCAGGTTGATACATATGATTAACCCAGGTTCACTCATTTTAATAATGTATAACATTCTGTGGTATTAATATACTTTTATTTATTTATTTATTTATTGGTGGACATTTATTTTGCTTCCATTTTTTTGACTATTAAAAATGAAAGCTAAGAAATATTCATGTATGCTTCCTTGTGCAAATTGTGAGTTTCTCTAAGATATAACCCCCCAAAAGTGTTTAGGTTAAAGAGGTATGCATATCATTTACTTTCTTGATATTGTCAAATTGCACCAATTTGCAGTCTATCACCAGCATATAAGAGTCCTTATTTCTCAGCACGCTAGCCGTAACAGAGTAATATTAAGCTAATGATAGGTATAAAACCATTTTTATTATTTCAATTAGTATTTCCCTGATTACTAGTGAGGTTGGTTATTTTTCATATGTTTATTGACCTTTCAAGGTTCTCCTTCAATAAAATGCTTATTTAAATACTTCATCCATTTTAGAAATATCATGTTTTTATGAAAACGAATATTTGGATAATTGTTCACATCGTTTCCTAACACTTAGCATACTTTGTTTCTTTTTTCAATTTTTAATTTTAAAAATTTGACAATATGTGTCTTTGATTTAAGATTATATAAAAAAGTTACAGATGAGAAATCTCACTCCTAGTTGAACCCCATTAAGTTCAGTGCCTTGCCAACTCTCCATTGATATTCATTTTTCAATTTACCATTTTGATGTTTATTTATTCTATATTTTTATATTTTATGTGCATTCTTTATTCTTTATTTCTTTTTTCATTAATGAAAATTGTTGGCATGACATTGGTTAATAAAATCAAATAGGATTCAAGTGTACAATTCAATAATAGG
This sequence comes from Pteropus medius, assembly GCF_902729225.1. Taxonomy (NCBI): domain Eukaryota; kingdom Metazoa; phylum Chordata; class Mammalia; order Chiroptera; family Pteropodidae; genus Pteropus; species Pteropus medius. The sequence continues at coordinate 1,242,446 of NW_024353907.1, read as the reverse complement.
TCATATGCATATTGCATTGTGTATTCAACTCCCAAATTTAAATTTCCTTCTATTACCAAATATATGATTCCCTTAACACAATCTACTGCCTCTCTCCCACCTTCCTTCTGGTAACCACTGTCCATGTTCATGTGTTTCTGTTTGTCATGTTTGTTTGTTACTTTTAGTTTTATATCCCACATATGAGTAAAATCATACGGTTCTCAGCTTTTTCTGTCTGACTTATTTCGTTTAGCATGATAATCTCAAGATCCATCCATGTAGTCCCAAATGGCAGTATTTCATTTTTTCTTATGGCTGACTAATAATTCATTGCATATATGTACCGTATCTTTATCCATTCATCTATTGATGGACACATTAGTTGTTTCCATGTCTTGGCCACTGTGAAAAATGCTGCTATGAACATTGGGACACATATTTCTTGTGGATAAATGTTTTCAAGTTTTTGAGTAAATACCCAGAAGAGGGATTGTTCAGTCATATGATAATTCTATTCTTAGTTTTGAGGAAACTCCACACTGTTTTCCATAGTGGCTGTACCAATTTACATTCCCATCAGTAGTTTATGAGAGTTCCTTTTTCTCTGCATCCTCTCCAGCATTTGTTATTACTTGTCCTGTTGATTATAGCTATTCTAACAGGTATGAGATGGCATCTCATTGTGGTTTTGATTTGCATTTCCCCAATAGATAGTGAAGTTAACTATCTTTTCATATGTTTGTTAGCCATTTGTATGTCTTCTTGGGAGAAGTGTCTGTTCAGGTCTCCTGCCCATTTTTTAATTGGATTGTTTGCATTTTTATTGTTGAGTAGTATGAGGTCTTTATATATTTTGGAAATTAGACTTTCATCGAAGGCGTTGTTTGCAAATATGTTCTCCCATTCAAATGGTTGCTCCTTGCCTTTGAGACCAAATTCATAAAATCCTCTCTAAATCCAAGGTCCATGAGTTTAGTACCTGTATTTTCTTCTATGCAATTTATTGTTTCAGGTCTTATATTTAGGTCTTTTACCCATTCTGAGTTAATTTTGGTGCATGGTGATAGACAACAGTCTAGTTTCATTCTTTTGCATGTGGCTTTCCAATTTTCCCAAAACTATTTATTGAAGAGGCTTTCCTTTCTCCATTGAATTTTTTGGGGGGGGCCTTCTTTGTCTAAAATTACTTGCCCATATACACTAGGATTTACTTCTGGGCTTAATTCTGTTCAATTGGTCTGCGTGTCTGTTTTTCTGCCAATACCATGCTGTTTTGATTATTGACGCTTTGTAGTATAAATTGATGTCAGGCAGAGTGATGCCTCTGGCCTTGTTATTTTCCTCAGGATTGCTTTGGCTATTTGGGTTTTTTTGTCCTTCCATACAAATCTGAGGATTTTTTGCTTTGTTTGTTTAAAGACTGCTGTTGGGATTTTGATGGAGATTGCATTAAATATGTATGATGCTTTAGATAATAAAGTTCTTTTATCTACGTTCTTTATTTCTTATTAAGCATTAAGTGTGGAAATATCAAGGAAAGGAACTCCATAAAATAAAAAGACAACTCAGGTTAAGAAACTACTATTGCCATAAATTTAGAAGTTCTCTCTTCGTTTTTCCTAGATTGAGTTCATCAACCTCTCCATTCCTAGAGATAACCACAATTATGAATTTGCTTTTCTTTATATTTTACCCCTATCTATGTCTTTATTCTACCATCATATTTCATTGATAGTTCCATTGAGTATGGGATTCTAGGTTAGAAATATTTTTCCTTCAGCATTTTGAAAATATCATTTCATCTTCGCTGAAACTTCCAATATGTGGGTAACTAAATCAGTCTCCAGTGTATCTTTTCCTCACTCTCTGGACAACGAAGGAATCTTTGATCAACATTTCTTAAGACCACCAATAATAGAGGCTCCCTTAATAAAATATCTTTCACTAATGCTGATGGACAGGTTTCAGAAATTGTTTCACTCAGTTTTCGACACGTTTGCTTTGTTGCATGCCGACATTGGATTCGTAAAATCCATTAAGTTCATTGCTTAAAACACAGTAAGGCATATAACATATATAATATATATATAACAGTATTGTGTGTGTGTGTGTATTGTGTGTGTGTATATATATATATATATATATATATACACATACATACATACATACATACATATTTCATTGTGTGATCATCACCCACAGTTAGACCTCTTTCTGTCATCACATATCCAACCCATTTTACCCCATTGGCCTCTTCCTCCTCCTCTCCCCCTACCCTCTGGTCTATTATCCAAGTTCATGAGTCTCTGTTTGTTCGTCCTGTTTGTTCACTGCCTTTAGGAATATATCCCACATATAAGTGATATCATGAGGTATTCAACATTTCCTGTCTGGCTTATTTCGCTTAGCATGATTAACTCGAGGTCCATCCATGTTGTTGCAAATGACAGTATTTCATCTCTTCTTATGGTTGAGTAATATTTCATTGTATATATGTACCACAGCTTCTTTATCCAATCATCTACTGTAGGATACTTCGGTTGCTTCCACGTCCTGGCCACCATGAATAATGCTGCTATGTATATTGGTGCGCAAATATCTTTTAGGATATATGATTTCAAGTCTTTGGGGTAAATACCCAGTAGAAGGATTGCTATATCATATGGTAGATCAATTCTTAGTTTTTTGAGGAACCTCCATACTGTTTTCCATAGTGGCTGTACCGATTTGCAGTACCACCAGCAGTGGATGAGAGTACTTTTTTCTCCGCATCCTCTCCAACACTTGTTATTACTTGTCCTGTTGATAACAGCTATTCTAACAGGTGCGCGATGGTATCTCATTGTGGTTTTGATTTGCATTTCCCTAATAGCTAGCAATGTTGAGCATCCTTTCGTATGTTTATTGGCCATTTGTATGTCTTCTTGGGAGAAGTGTCTGTTCAGGACCTCTGCCTATTTTTTAATCGGATTGTTTGTTTTTTTTTGTTTTTATTGAACTGTAAGAGTTCTTTGTATATCTTAACTATTAAGCCCTTATCGGAGATGTTGTTTGCAAATATATTTTCCCATTTGGATGGCTGTCTTTTTATCTTGTTAACAGTTTCTTTTGCTGTGCAGAAGCCTTTTAGTTTGGCGTAGTCTCATTCATTTATTTTTGTTTTTATGTCCCTTGCCTTTGAGGTCAAATCCGTAAACTCCTCTTTAAGTCCAAGATCCTTGAGTTTAGTTCCTATGTTTTCTTTATGCATTTTATTGTTTCAGGTCTTATATTCAGGTCCTTAATCCATTTTGAGTTAATTTTGGTGTGTAGTGATAGACAACAGTCTAGTTTCCTTCTTTTGCAGGTGGCTTTCCAGTTTTCCTAGCACTATTTGTTGAAGAGACTTTCCTTTCTCCATGTATGTTTTTCACTTTTTGTCCAAAATTATTTGCCCATATAAACATTGATTTACTTCTGAACTCTCATTTCTGTTCCACTGGTCTATGTGTCTGGTTTTCTGCCAATACCAAGCTGTTTTGATTATTGTCGCTTTGTGATATAATTTGAAGTTGGGCAGAGAGATGCCTCAAGTCTTGTTCTTTTGTCTCAGGATGGCTTTGTCAATTCGGGGTCTTTTGTGCTTCCATAAAAATCTGATGATTTTTTGGGATTTTGATGGGGATTGCATTAAATCTGAATGATGCTTTAGGTAATATGGTCATTGTACTATGTTTATTCTTCCAATCCAAGAACATGGAAAATCTCTCCATTTCTTTATATCTTCTTCGATTTCTTTTAATAGAGTCTTATAGTTCTCATTATATAGGTCCTTCATATGTTTTATTAAATTTAATCCTAGGTATTTTATTCTTTTTGTCGCAATTATAAAAGGTATTATTTTTTTCCACTTCTTTTTCTGACACTTCATTATTAGAGTATAGGAATGCTATGAATTTTTGAACATTGATTTTGTATCCAGAGACTTTGTTGTATTTGCTTATTGTTTCTAGTATTCTTCTTGTGGAGTCTTTAGGGTTTTCTATATAGAGAATCATGTCATCTGCAAATAGTGACAGTTTGACTGCTTCATCACCTATTTGGATGCCTTTTATATCTTTCTCTTGGCTGATTGCACTCGCTAGAAACTCCAATGTTATATTTAATAAAAGTGGCGATAATAGCCTTACCTTATTCCTGATCTTAAAGAGAAGGTTTTTAGTTTTTCATCGTTAAGTATAATTTTGGCTGAGCATTTGACATAAATGGCCTTTATTATGTTAAGGTACTTTCCTTCTATGCCTATTTTGTTAACTGTTTTGGTCATAAATGGATACTGTGTCTTGTCGAAGGCTTTTTCTGCATCTATTGATATGATCATATGTTTCTTATTTTTTAATTTGTTTATGTGGAGTATCACATTAATTGATTTGTATATCTTGAACCATCCCTGTTCCTCTGGGATTAAGCTCACATGATAGTGGTGTATAATATTTTTAATATGTAGCTGTATTTGGTTCACTAGTATCTTATTTATGTTTTTTTTGCATCTATGTTCATGAGAAATATTGGTCTGTAGTTATCTTATTTTTATCTTTATCAGGTTTTCATTCCAAAATAATGCTAGTCTCATAAAATGAGTTAAGAAGTATTGGTCCCTCTTTGATTTTTTTGGAAGGGTTTGAGGAGAATAGGAATTCTACCAGACATTTGAATGTCTGGTAGAATTCCTCTGGTGAAGCCATCTGGTCCTGGACTTTTACTTTTTGGTTGTTTTTTGATGATTGTGTCAATTTCCATATTGCAGATCGGTCTATTCAGATTTACCTGTTCTTGATTCAGTCTAGGAAGGTTGTATTTTTCTAAGTACTGTTCCATTTCTTGTAGGTTATTAAATTTGGTGTTATAGACTTTTTCATAGTATTCTTGTATGATCCTTTGTATTT